>NW_021703769.1:14203068-14278602 GCF_005190385.1 Monodon monoceros | reverse complement strand
AGATGTGCTCACAGATAACGCACACAGATTCTATGCTACACACACACTCACACACACACTACTCTTTCACACATACACATACACACAACTATCAGATTCACACATACACACTTTAAAACACACCTTCCCACACACTCATACACATACACACACATTTATATACGCACATACTAACACACACTCTCAAACACACACACGCAACACAAAAGCAATAGAATATAGACTATTTGGTTTACTAAAAAGAGGCGTAGGGACTAGAACCAGGCACTGTGTGACCCCCTGGGCTACCGATCCCACTTTGGGGGCTTCGGTTTCCCCATGTGAGGGGGAACCTGCAATAATTCTCTGCATGAGCCTGGCCTGTGTCTGATTTGTCTCTGGGTCAGTGGCGCTCAGCCCAGAGCCAGGCCCGGAGTGGCAGCTCGGTGAGTGTTTAACAAAATGAACTGGACTCACACCCACCCTCAAACACACTCACCTTGGAGTCACACTTACGTGCACACAAACACTGATATGTCTCACACGCTTACGTACTACATATGTAACACACATGAGGTCACATGCACACGCATAGCTACTGAGCACACTTATTCCCCCCCGCACACCCCCCACGATTAAATCATCTCCCTGCCCTGGGGGTCCCAGCCCCTTCCTCTCAGGCCTGGCCCTAGATTCTCTGTCCGGGTACCAGCTAATCGCTAATCAGACAATCCTTCAAGCTGTTAACGGAAGCAGGGGGAGGGGCGGCAGGAGTCGGGGTGGCCACAAGATTGATCCTGTGCAGGGGAAGGCTGGGCTTCTTGTCTCCCTGCCAGTGGGAGACCAGGGGGGAGGGGGAAGTGGATGAGCCATTCAGAGCCTCCCCCTCCTACCCCCCACCCCCCCGACCCACTCCAACGTGCGAGCACCAGTGGTGACAGGTGGTGCCCAGGGCCTGAGCGCCAGGTGGAGTCACACACAAGCAGCCCCATGATGTGCCCCATAATACCCAATCTCTCACTCCTGATGTCCCCAGACAGCCTCTAGATGCCAATAAAGGCAACGGAATGGGAGGAGAGGCTGGAGTGTGAGTGTGTGTGTGTGTGTGTGTGTGTGTGTGTGTGTGTGTGTGTGTAGCTGGGGGAGCCAGGGGTGGGCACCTAGGGGGTGACCCTGCTTTTGAGGGATCCCATGGAGATATGGAAAGTGTAGTCTGTCTAATCAGGGGTCATACAGACTCTCTATCAGAAGCCTTCAAGACTCCTCAGTAAGCTCTCTCTTGACCCCTCCTCAGCCGGGACTGGTCTTTCCAAGGGCAGGGGAGACTTGGAAGCAGACGAACTTGGGATAAATCCCAGATCTGCCGTTTGTTGATCATGTGATCTTGAGCAAACCCCTTCACCTCTCTGAACCTCAGTTTCCTTATCTGTAAAATGGGACAGTCACAATACCTCCCTAAAGAAAAAGATTCTCCAACTTGGTACCATGGACATTTTGGGCAGGATAATTCCATCCACTAGATGCTGGCAGCAGCACCCTCCCTGCCCAACCCTAGTTCCAGACACTGTCAAATGGTCCCTGGGGACAAAATCGGTTGAGAACCACTGGCTCAGAGTTTCATCTCATGAGGACTGCATGTGACAATAACAACAATAACTGACCCTGACGTGCATCTGAGTGAACTGCCTCATTTGATCTTCTCAACACCCCTAGGAGGAAGGTGCTTTGATTATACCCAGTTTACAGATAAGGAGGTGGAGGCACAGAGAGGTTAAGTACTGGCCCAAGGTCACACATGTAGAAAGCGCACAGTCAGGATTCCAGCAGGCACTCTGGGGCCAGAATCCATGCTGTGGACTGCTCTGCTGGACCACTGTAAGGACGGAGGGTCCCTGCCCAGCCTGCCTGGTGTCCCCCCTCCCGCCCACCACCAGGTACAAGGGGAGAGCCCAGGCCTCTGACAGAGAAATGCTGTTTATGTGGTCCTGTCTCAGCTCATGAGACAGCCCCCGTGCTCGTCTCAGTCCTAATCAGGCAAGACATGCTTCCAATCACGCGGCAGGCCCCTTGTTCCTTCCCCCTGGTGCCGCACCTCAACACTGGGATTGAAAGAGGGATGCCCTTCTAGGGATGAGGATGGGGCCCGAGGCCTTGGCTGGTCTCTTAGCTGAGTGTTTGCAGTCCTGGACAGCAGGGGCTGTACTGGGAATGTGGGCCTGTCATGTCCTCTCCCCTGGGGGGCTGGAAGGAGAGAAACAGCAGAAAGGGAAAAGAGAGGAGAGGAAGAAGGATGAAGGTGGCAGAGAGGGAAGAAGAGAGAGAGAAGAGACAGACAGACAGAAGGCAATCTAGTGAGCGTTAGAGGGGAAAGAGACAGAGAGCCACGCACTCAGAGGCAAAGTGGAAGGGAAAGGAGGGGAGGAGAGGGAAAGGGAGACCCACAGAGACAGAAAAAGAGAGAAAGAGGGGAGCAGTAAAGCCAGAGAGAAATACACACACGCAGGAGGAGGCAGTAAGACAGAGATCCACAGAGAGACAGAGACCTGGAGAGAAACAGAAAGAGAGAAAGAGGGGGAGAAAGCAAGACGAAGAACAGCAAGGGCAGCGGGAACAGAGCTTCTCAGGGACACCAGAGAGGCAGACGGACAGCAAGGGGTGGAGAAAGAGGGTGGGAGGGAGGAAGGAGAGGGTAGACAGATGGACTGACGGGGGAGTGATCACTGGGCCAGAGACGTGGTAGAGGGCTCCCGGTGTGAGCCAGGCAGAAAGGCAGGAGGGGTGCGGGCCAGTTGAACACTTACTACGTGCTAAGCTTTGTGCATGTCATTTACACCTAGGATCTCACTGATGCGGACGCTGGTGATGGGATCGGGGCCGCTGTACATCTATGAGCTTGTGGACCAGAAGCTCAGTGACCCTCACTCTGAGTGGGGCTCGGAGCAGGGGTCTGGCTGAGGTGTACCCCTGTGGGTGAGGAGCCATGCTTATGTGGCCGGCCTCCTTGCTGCCCTGTCACTTCCAGCTCCAGGGGAACTGGGGACACTGAAGTCTTCTTACCTGGAAACAGGTAAACAGTGTGTGATTAGATGCCATCTCTGGGCAACTAGGAGGTTGGTACCCTGAGGCCACGCTGTCTCTGGACCCTGTTCCTGGGGTCACACCCAGTGATAGGTTGCTATGGTGATAGCTCCTGATGAAGTGTGCCTGCTGGGATCCACATCCTTGGGTCATCCCCTTCCACACTGACTCTGGCCTTGGCCGTGCGTGCGACTTGCTTTGGCTAATGGGACGTTAGCAAGTGTGACAAAAGCAGAGGCTTGATCAGCACTCGTGCACTGGGGCTCGTCCTCTTGGAACCCTGAGACCACTGTGCTGTGAAGAAGGCCAGGATGAAAGGCCATGTGGCAGGCCGAGGCATGCCAGCTGTCCTAGCTGACCTGCCGGCTGACTGTTGCCATGGGAGTGACCCCAGCAAAAGAATTGCCCATCCAACCCACAGAATTGTGACACATAATAAATCGGTTTTGTTTACGCCACCGTGTTTGGGGACGGTTTGTCATATAGCGGTAGATAGGTTAACAGAGAAATCGAGCTCCCTAGGCCGTCCCTCTTTGGGGCTCACTCACACAGCTGCGTTTCACTGCAGGGTCATCTGGCTGGAAGGTCCAAGATAGCCTCATGTACCTGCCAGGCGGTTGACCCTGGCTATTGGCCAGGCCTCTCTCATCCTCCATTGAGCTGGGCTGGCTTCCCTATATGGTAGTCTCAGGCCCATGTTCCAGGAGAGAAGAGTGAAAACTGCAAGGTCTCTTAAGGCCTAATCAGGGAATTTGCAGAACATCACTTCTGCTACATTCTATTGGCCCAAAGCAAGTCATAAGGTGGCCTAGATTCAAAGGGCAGGGAAATAGACCCCTCCTCTCCCCAGCACAGTCACTTTACCAAGAGGCAGTTCACGGATGGCAGGAACTGATGGCATATTTTGCTATCTACTCTGTTCCACTTCCCACTCCTGATGCTGGGAGAAGCATATTGGAGGCTGGTGCCCTCCTGGGGGGCCTGGGGGAAAATTCCCAAATCAGCTGATAAAGTTGTTCTTAAACCATCTGGCTCTGAAGATTCACTCACTGACCCATTTATTAGACCCTTACTGAGGGCCTACTATGTGCCAGGGCTGCACAGAGTCAGATAAGAGGCACTTTGGGATTCTGAAGGACTTTGGAGTCAGACAGGTATGGATTCAAGCCTTCTTTCCACCATTTATACGTTATCTGACCTCGGGTTAAGTTCTTAACTCTCTCCGAGCCTCAGTTTCCTATTCTGTCAAATGGGGATACCCAGTTGGAAGGGCTGTTAAGAGGGTTAAATGAGACAAAGCTTCCAGCAGCAGGTCCCACATTTTGGAGATGCCTTGATGACTCCCCCTCCTCAAGTCCTGGGTTGAGGACCTCATAAATCAGTTCCACAAGGGCCGAGATTCATGCTGGTCTTGTCCATCCATCATCTTATCTATAGGGTCCGGCATATAGTAGGTGTTCGATAAACATTTTGACTTACTGACCTACAACCATAGACCCTCTGCCCGCCTCTCGCAGCCTGGGTGTAGTTGTCTCTTTGTATTTGGCTTCTCTGTTGGAACAAAAGCACCGTGAAGGCAGAAACCAGATCTAGTACATCACCCTGATCAGGATCCGGTACTTACAAAGGTTAGTTTCATTCCCTCCCAGGAAAAGCAAACATCTCTGGCTCAATTGAGAATTGTCAGCAGATATCTTGGAGTCTCTGAGAGAGAGAGGCTTTCTATTCTTGCTGGGGTGGTGGTGAGCGGGGGCTGGTAATGAGAACCCGGCCCCGGCAACCCACAGCCTCGTCCTCAGCAGTTGCCCCAGTTCCAGCTGTTGTTCTCCCCGCCCCCGCCGTCCCCTCCAAATGCTGCAGAAGGGGCCCTGGAGCCCAAGCGACGCCTCATCAGCCCGCAAATGCCATCCCTGTTTTCCCTGTTGGGGGTCTACGGGCAGGCCTGGCCTTTAAAACACACAAGTTAATTCCTCCTCTGGCACGAGCCTCGTGGCGCCCCGCCTTCTCCCCTCCCTCACACCTTCCTCACAGGCCCTGTTCCGGCTCTGCCCCCTGCTATCTGCACAGCGAGAACAGACTGTACCTCGCAGCAGCCGCTAAATATAGACCCGCATGAGCGGAATATTCCTGGCTGGGGAAATGGAGCTGGGGCTGGAAATGGCACCAGGGTGGCTCCTACCATGGGGCCGAAGGAAAGGGGAGGAAAAATCGGGTCCTTCCTGGGCAATGTCTACAAAGACCCTTCCAAACAGAGAAAGTTGAAGGACCCTAGAAACAAGGACCCTGTTTGTGTTTCTTCACTTACCTTGCCTGGTGCCCACTTTCTGGCTTCTTGAGAACTGTTTCTGCCCTCCCAGGCTCCACGGCCTCCCACCTGCCACCCTCCTCCTGACTCTCTGCAGTGGGGGATGTTCTTTCTTAGAACCTGGCCATCCTCCTCACTCTGGAGTCTGATGCTTCATCTGCCCACCCCTGCCACCTCCCAGACTCAGTCCTGGCCCTTCCCTTATTTCTGTGTTCTGTCTTTTCCTCCCCACCTTAAAGCTGATCAACTCTAAGGACTTCACCTCCTCAGGTTGAATGGACGAAGGCTTCACCATCATCCCCATCATCCCCCTGGTTTACGTTTATGTACCACGTATTGCACTGAGCATGTCAGTATCTCTCCTAGATACGAAGTGGCTCACACCCTCACTTCATTCAGGACTCAGTCCCAACATCACCTCCCCAGAAAGGCCTGTCCTGATTTCTTCTTCTAAGTCTACTCTCTTACCCTGTTTATGTGTTTTCCTAGCACTCATTGCTACTCCACATTATGTTGTATGTTTATGTGCTTATTTTCTGTATTTCCTACTTAAATAAAAGCTCCATGAGGGTAGGGTGTTGGGTTTCCCTGCTGCTGCCTTCCTAGAGCCTAGAGCAGAGCTGGGCACGTACAGGACTCAATAAAGAGTTGCTGAATGAATGAATGAACTCTCCCATTGGATCCTCACAACAATCATGTGAGATGAGTATTATTACCTCTGTTGTGTACATGGGGAAACCAAAGCTTAAAGAGGCTCAACCATTCCTGGAGCTTTAGGGCCATATTTCAGACGGCCCATCCTAGATGTTTCTTTCCTCCTCTTCTCTCATCTTAAAGCCAGTATAGTTAAAATTGAATTAATTAGCTCTATATCAGATCCTGGAACACATTCAGTAATTCCTCTGTCCCTAGACAGTTTTCTTAATCTACGTTCCTCCTTCTGTTTCTGTAGGTGGTGCCCCTTCCCATCCTAGGTTCCAAAGTTAGGAACCCCCAGATTCCTCCCTGAATATAGTCCCGTACATGCATCCAGGCCTCCAAGGTTTGCCCTTTGCAGAATCTCACTGTCATCCCTCATTCTCCCTCCTCAGTATCTCAACTAACCCTCTCTACCAATCCCGTATCATCTCTGGCTCCCTAACTAGATGAAGCAGGTTAAGGAGTCTGGGTGGGTGCTGAGAAAGGGCGCAGGCTTTGGCTTTTGTCTTTCGGGGCTCTCTGCTGGGCACTCCAGGCTCCTGGGTCTCCCTGAATTCAGTTCCTGCCTCTGAGCCATGCTATACAGTGGCAGCCCCAGGGATCTTGTTAAAATGAAAACCTGAGCATGTCACTTCCCTGCTTAAAAGTCATCAATGAATCCACAGTGTTGGTGAGGGGGAAGAGAAACAGGCTCTCTCGTACTCGGGTCTTCAGGAGTGTAATCTGGTACATTTCCTCATCATCTATACAGATTCCAAACGCACTATGCTCTTTGACCCAGCTCTTCCACTTCCTGAAAATTATCCTGCAGATACATTCACACAAGCACAAAATGATCTATGTATGAGGTTATGCACTGTAACACTGCTCGTCGTAGAAAAAGATTGGAAACAGCGTAAGTGTCCATCAATAGGGGACTGGTGAAATAAATTTCAGTGTATCCACAACAGCTGTTAAATAAAAGAATGATGAAGCTCTTTATGTACCAATATGGAATAATCCGCAAGATGTATTGTTAAGCGAAAAAGGCAAGTGTGTGTTTATAGCTACCATTTGTGTAAAAAAAAAACACCAAATACATGTACCTATTTTCTTGTGCATGCATAGAATAGCTCTGGAAAGATACACAAGAAAATTACATTGGTTGCCTTGGGGATACAGACTGGGTGGCTGGGGGACTAGAGGGGGTGAAGAATTTCCACTAAATACAAATTTGGACTTTTTGAATTTTGAACCTTGAAATGTATTATCTATTTAAAAAAAAAAAAAAACCTCAATACTTTTCAAGTGAATGAGTTCAAGGTCTCATAGGATATATATACCAAGTGGCTACCTTTGGGGTTGCAATTACTGGGGATGAGGGTGGGAAGCCCTTTCTTCCTTCCTTCCTTTGTCTCTTTTAAAAAACATTTCTTTACTGTTTGAATGTTTTCTAAAACGTATTGGTTTCATAAGGAGAAAAAAACAATGCGGATATTATGTGTAAGAGAATGCAATTATAGACTGGAATCCTCAACCTCTCCGCCTAAACAAAACAAACACACACAAAAACCCCAAACCTAAATCCATCAAACACCCTCCCACCCCACCACCCTGAGAATAAAATCCAAGTGCTTCAGCCCGCCTTACACGGGGCAGTCAGGCCCCTGCCAGCCTCTCTGCATTACCCCTCAACAAGCCTCTTCTCCAGTCCTGAGTTGCTTACAATTCCCCTCATGCCTCAGGCTGTTCTCCTCCTCCCAGTTTTGCGTACACCATGCCCTCTGCCTGGAATGCCCTTCTCTGAATCTCGGTCTGGCCAACATTTTCTCATCCTTTGGAGATTGCTGCTCCCGCCTCCAAGAAACTTGCATCCTAATTGCCCACACGGATGCCTGTCACCCTGCCCCCACTGAACTGTGAGCCCCATGAAAGCATTTGACGAACATTCCGTGGTGTCTGACGTCTCATCCCCTGCCTTCTCCAGTCCCTGGGACAGTGAAAGCACTGCCCTTGTCACCGGCAGCCGCTCCCAGCTGTGGGACCTTGAGTGAACCACTTCATCCCTCTGAGCCTCAGCCTCCTGCCTCTGTTCTCCCTGCCACTCTCACGAGGCCCCTCAGAGATGTACTCAGGTTCTAGCCTCAGAGTGAGTGACGTGGGGGACGGTGCGTGGGAGTGCTGCACCATTGCTTGGTGATGGGGGGGAGGGCAAGGAAGTCAAGAAGCCATCCTTCCCTAACGGTCTCGGCCTCGGTCTTCCCATCAGATCCTTAACAACTACCACCTGAACAGCTTTCACAACTGCCGAAAAGGTGCCTTCACCGGCCGACGGCCGTCCCCCCCTTACCCCCGGCCCCCAGCGACACTTATGACCATGACCGACCCCGTCTGGGCTGCGGACACGCCTGCCTCAGTTTAGCTCCAACGGCAAGAGGGGCCACTGAGTTCCGACCTCTGAAGTCCTTTCAGGGTGCCCATAGTGATAGCCTCCTGCCTTTTGGTTTCCTCACCAGTCTTGCATGCGCCCCCCACTCTATTTTTTTTTCTGCTTCTCGGTCCTTCTCTCTTCCTGCCTGGTCGCCCTCCCTCTCCGCGACCCTGGGGTCTCCTGGAGCCAGAAAGATGCCTCGGTGTCCTCTGTCCTAACCTCAGCACTGTTGGTGGGAACGCTGAGAGACTTCCGCCCGCCCCCTCCGGCCCCGCCCCTTACGCCACGCCTCTGGTTCCGCCCCGGCTCCGCCCCTTTGGCCTGGCCCCGCCCCTCACCGGTCTTGGGGTCCACGGTGAAGTGGCGCTCGCCATCCAGCACGCTGTACACCAGTCGAGCGCTGCTGCCGTACGTGGGGTCATCCGCATCCGAGGCCATCACCTGCATCACCGACGTGCCTGGGCCCAGGGGACCAAGCGAGACAGGGGTCAGCTGGGGCCGCTGTGCTCGTCCTCCCCATCGCTCCCCACTCCCAGAGGAGCTGGGAAAGGAGACCTAGGCCGGAGGTCATTGAAGCCAATCCCCTCACAGTCCTCATCCTCACATTAAGCCCCAACCCGCTTCCAGACCTGGGGCCTTCCCGGTGGCACAAGCATGACCATGCAGTCAGATCTGGATTCAAATCTCCCTTCGGTGGTTCCCAGCTGTAAAACTCTGGCAGGGGAAGACAGCCTCTCTTCATCTCAGTTTCCTCACCAGCAAAATGGGGACAGTCCTAGTCCTTGGTTCATGAGGGAACACATTTTAATCTCCCAGTGCAGAACTCAGAGCAGTATCTCAGTGGGTGGTGGAAATGGTTATTTTCACCAATTAAGGTCATCACAGAGTTACAGCTAACACTGGAAACCAGGCACTTTACTCCCAAAGCAGGGGTCCTTCTACCCATCCCAGCCCCTCCTGATTTCTCAAGGGAATTCTGCCTCCTTCCTCCCACATCCTAATCCCCCCACCCCCGCCATCCCGCCATGGGGATGTGCGGGCATCCCAGAAGGACAACCAAGTTCACTGGGGCTCAGGGTCAGTGTCTCTTGGGCCCCAGGCAGAAGAGCAGCGGCCAGCTTTCCCTTTGGAAGTAGCTGGCTGTGGGTCCTGGTGCCCTCCTCGCCCCTCCTCCCGGGTGCCCAGACAGTTCCCGCCCCCGACACACACACTTCTCCTCATGCTCTGCACGTAGGCTGCTGGGGAGAGTATAAATTGGATAAAAGTCCATCAAACAGCGGCAATTAAGTTATTGATTTTCGACGCTGCCTCATTAAACTGGGAGCTCCTCTCGGCCTGTCCCAGAGATGGCTCTAATTTGACATCATGTTCAATTTGACAAAAGCAGGGCTTGGGATGTGAGGCTGGACAGGGTGGGGGTGATGGAAGGGGTGGGGGAGGGGGTGAATGGAAGGATGGGCAAAGCTGTGTGGTCCATCCAAACCTTTCCAGATAGGAGGGTGTGAGATGCAAGACCCAAGAGGGAGTCTCGGGGGCTCAGGATAGGACCCAGGGGGGATGAGACTCAGACCTCACCTCAAGGAGATGCCCTCTTCTGGGTGCCCTGATGGTGAGGGGCTGGGGCCCAGGCCTCCTGAGGTTCTGGGTAGGGCCCTCCTGGTGGGTTGGGCTCTCTGGGCCAGCGGGGCGGCATGCTGGGGGGTGACGCCAGTTCACTGCCTGGCTAATGAGTGAGGCTCTGCAAGCGCTACTGCAGCAATTCTGCTAAGCCCAGCCGGCCACCCGCCTCTCCCACCTCCAGCCCTCGATCACTCCAGACAGACACATGTATTTATTTTTCACTCTTTTGCATTTCTCATTTCCCTCTCCGTGTCCCCCCGCCCCAGCCTCCTAAACCGGCCCTGCAATGCGCCTCTCTCTTTTGAGGCTCCGGCTCCCTATCAACCATGTCAGAGTTGCCTGCAGAAGCTGGGGAGGAGGTTTGGGCAAGCCCCCTCCTTCTTGATGCTTGGTACTCAGGGGTCTCCTATTCAGGGCAAGGGCATGATCCTAGGCGCCTCCTCTTAAACAGAGAGAGGAGAAAGAAATAAACCCTATTGAGCACTCACTACATGCCTAGCTTCACCAGCCACTTAAATCCATCACCTCTAATTCTCATAGCATCTCTGAGAGGCAGAGTGGGCCCCTCTAAATTACAGGTGAGGAAAGAGGTCAAACAGGGGAAAAGACTCGACTGAGGGCAAAGGCTGAGGAAGTGGTGGGATTTGAACCCAGGACTCTCTAAGGCCAAAGTCCTCTGGGAGCCAGAGTCAGCACACACACACACACACACAGTGACTCTGGATGGTGGCCTGGTGTACTGAATCACAATCAGTGACTCTGCCGCTTATTAGAAGTTTGGCCTTGGGCCTGTCATGAGCCCCATTTTTGCCTCAATTTCCTCATTTGTGAAATGAGGGTGAGAGTACCACCAAACTCCTGGGATTGGTTTCAGAATCCAAATAGGCTTCTGTATTCAGCACCGAGGACAGTGCCCATCCCACGCTAAGAACTCACTAAACGCAGGTTGCTGTCCTCTCAGCGGACGCTGCATGCCTGTATACAACGGCTCAATCAAGCCTCCCTCACAGACGCACTGAAATGAGAGACGATACATAAAGCATCAGGCTCACGGTGGGTGCTCAGTAACTAGTAGCTGTTGTAACAGTTATGCGAGAGGGTCTCCCTGTCACTCTCCTCTCCCCCTCTCCCCCTCTCCCCCTGGGCAAGGCACAGGGCCGGGCTGAGTGACTCCCCAGGGACAAGGATGAGCGCTCTCTCTCTCTCTATCCCTGGCTGCATCCCTGGGACTCCCGCGGGGATGATGGAATCATTTCCCCGATCTGGGATTCCTTATTGCAGCCATCACAGTTAATGCCGACACATGGGGATGGCAAAGGGTCAGTGATTCACCACTGATTCCCCAAGGCCCCACACGCCCTCCCACCTTCTTCACAAGTCAGCAGCTCCCCAGAATCCGCAGACAAAAGGGTGCCAGGCTTGTGGCTGCTGTAGGACCACCTTGGGCCGTGCCCCTAAGTTCAGCAGTTTGCATTTCGCAATGCGCCATCACGGCCATTCTCTCCTTCAGTCCTCACACCAATTCTCTGATGTAGATGCAGGGGCATGCTGGCACGTGTTTAACCACCGGCTCTGGGGGATGGAGGGGTAGGGAGGAAATCCCTGCTTTGTAGTGTTTGCTGATTTCTACGGTGTAAACACTCTCACCGTGGCCAATTTCATGCTATGAATGTGGTATCAAGCGGTTCATAAAACTCCTGAAAATCAATACTTGGCTCTCAGGAGCTGATACGAGCCGACTCCAGAGCAATCCTGCATCAATTCCATTTTACAGATGAGGAAACTGCCACACACAGTGAAGGGTGACAATGTAAATTAATAATGAAACCCATTATTATATGCCCTTATTCAAGGATAATGATCGATTAGGTTTATTAAATAACTTCTTTGTGATACATACTATAATAAGCCCTTTATGTATAGTATCTCATTGAATTCATATAATAGAGCCTTGAAGTAAGCTCTATTAAGATTTCCACTTTGCAGACGAGGAAACGGAGGCTGAGTGATGTTTAGTAATGAACCCCTTTTGCCTCAATTTCATCATTTGTGACATGGGGGTAATATTACTACCAAGCTCTCAGGATCGCTGTGAGAACTCAAATAGATTTCCTTGTTCAGCAGCAAGGAAAGCCCCTGGCTAAATTCATCTGGCAAGGAAATAGGAGAGGCAGGATTCAAACCCAGGTCGATCTGATGTCAAAACACACATATACCTTGCCTTATAAGGTTGTAGGAGAGGGGATCAGTAGGAGAAGTAGATAGGCAAATGAGAGAAGAGTCAAAGAAAGGAGAGCGAGGGAAGAGCAGAGGAACAGCAAGGAATTGGGCTCAGGATTCTCGCTCTCTGGCAGCTGGTTCGAGCCCAGACTTCCATTAGCAGGGATGGGATTGGCTAGAATGAGCCATTTGCTGTCCATGGTGCTGCCACCCAGTCCTGCTACGCAGGATCAAGGGCCTAATTCCAGGCTGGCATAGGAAGGGTTGCCCAAAGGATTCTCGGGTAAACAGTATCTCAGAGCCCAGGGCTCCATGTGGAATGTTGGCTATGAAAAGGCTGGTCCTTGGAGAGCACAGAAACCAGTGGTTCTCAACCTGGCTGCACATTAGAATCTCTTAGGAGCTTTAAAGTAAAACTGATGCTGAGCCCCCATCCCAGACCAATTTAATAGAGCTCTCTTGGGGTGGAGCACAGGCAAGGGGATTTTAAAAGCTCCTGCAGTGATTCTGAAGTGCATTCCAGACTGAGAACTGATGCCCCAGCCTTTGATTGAACTGATGAGCAAACTGAGTCACAGAGAGGCTCAATGACCTTCCCAAGATTAGGTTATTAGTAAGTGGTAGGAAAAGATTCAAACCCACAACACTGTACCCAGCATGTCACCCTCCTGGACTCACTGTGCCTGTACTGAGACCGGCACCCAGAAGGAAGCAGCAAGGATGACACAAGCCACCAAATCAGCATGAGAAGTTGGACACTCCTACAAAGAGATGCCCCTCACAACTTCATGGAGACTGGGTGGACTTTGGCATCAGAGAGTCCTGGGTTCAAATCCCACCACTTCCTCACTCTGTGCCCTCAATCAAGTCTTTCCCCCTGTTTGACCTGTTTCCTCACTGGTAATTTAGAGGGGCCCACTCTGCCTCTCAGAGGTGCTATGGGAATTAGAGATGATGGATTTAAGTGCCTGGTGAAGCCAGGCATGTAGTAGGTGCTCAATAAGAGTTTATTCCTTTCTCCTCTCTCTGTACGGTCAGAAGATCTCTGGGTCTGTGTCCTTGGCCCTGTGCAGGAGACCCGTGGGTACCAGTATCAGGAAGGAGGGGGCTTGCCCACTCCTCATTTCTAGTTTATCTGTTTTCTGACACGGTTTGTCATGGGGCCAGAACTGGAATCCATGCTCTGGCTCCCAGGCCAGAATTCTTTCCCTTCTTGTCCCTTTAACCCTTGCTGTCTGTGAAATCCAACGGAAGCTCAAAATTGGGCCCCAGGACCTCCAGCTGCTCAGGGAGAAGGTGGTGTCATGTGGAGTGGATGTCAGGGATTGAAGACAAATTCTCATTCCAGCCCTCTCCTTGGCTCTCTGTGTGGCGGTGGGAAAACTACTCGGCCTGACTGGGCCTCAGTTCCCCTTCCGTAAAATGGAGACAACACCTTACCCTTCCTTTCTCCTGGGTGAGGGATACCCCTTAATAAGATGAAGGAGATGAAACGCTCTGGAAAAGAACAGGGTCCTCAACTGAGGTGACCAAGTGTCATGATTATGAAGATGTTTGTAATTATTATCATCCTGCCTCTTCCCTACCTCCCCTTGCCTCCCTGCTGGGCCTGGGGAAACCCTTGGCTCCCATTATCTTCTCAAACATTTATGAAACATGAGTCCCACCCCCTGCTGCTGCCGAAACTGTATGGAATGCTTTCTATTAAAAATTAAAAACCACTTGTCAAGTCCCTGGGAACATTCAGATTACACAGGAAACAAGCCCCTTCTCAAACTGCCCCCCTCACCACGCCCCTCCCAACTCCCTCTTTGCTCATCACTTACAATGCCAGCTTACTGGACTGGCCTCAACCGCACTTCCGGCTGCCCACCCAAGTCAGCCTAATGTAGACGAATGATACACAGGAGATTCAGGAAAGTGGCTGCACAGGAAGGGGAGGTCGGAGGATAGAGGGGGAGGAGGCAGGTCCAGAGACAAGTGACAGAGAAGGAGGCATAGAGAGATGGAGCAAGAAAATGGGTCAGAGACAGAGAAACAAGGGACAGAGGGACAGAGATGCAGAGAGACGGACAGAGAGAAAGTGAGAAAAACAGAGGTACCCAGACACATAGGGAGAAATTAGGATAGAGACAGAGAGATGAGGGTAAGAGAGGCAGAGATATAGAGAGAGACAAAGAGAGAGAGAGAGAGTGGGACAGAAAGAGGTAGCCACGGACTCACCCAGGCAGGCAACACTTGAGTGTGTGTGTGGATCTCATCTGTCCCCCTGAGAGAAGGGACTCCCCTACTATCCCTGAGTCCCATAGGCTCTTCTATCCTCTCCACATTTAAACGGGACCCTCTGTGGAGTAGTCCGGTCACCATGTTTGTTCGGGACAGCAACATTCTAAGTTTCTGCAGTAGCATCCCTCTGCCAGTTGCAGAAAGCAAACAGTTTTGGCTTATAATTCAGTTCCATTCAGTCACCCAATATCTACGGAGCACCTACTATGTGCTAGACCCTTGAGGGCAGGACGGTAGATTTGTCACCTTTGTGCCCACTGCCACGCAGGCACAGGGCCTAGCATAGCGAGGGTGCTCGTGTTCGCTGAGTGATTTGTTGATGGAAAAGACAAAGAAAGATATGGGGCCGACTCCTGAGGGCCAGGGCCTCTGTTCTTCTCTGACACCTCTCTCCACCAGAAACCTCCTGTGCCACTTCTCCCCATCCTGGGTGGTGAGAGCCAGCGCCGTTGCTAGGCAAGGAGATATTGCACATATAGATCTTCCTGGACTTTAATTAAAAACATCTTTAGAAGTTGTCTCTGCAGAGGCCAGCGAATGATTCCTGGCTTGGGCCTGAGGGCTGTTGAGCCACACTCTCTCCAGCTGCAGATAGGACAATCGGAAGCTCCCAGCCAGCCACTGCCCTCCCTGAATGAGGCCCCTGGGGAGCACACTGCCTCCTGCCTTCCTCCTTTCCTCTCTGTCGCCATCCTCCCAAGCATGGGACCTGGGAATCAGATAGTGTGCCCTCCCGATTTTATTTCCCCTCCTCTCTTGAGCCTCAGTTTCCTCATCTGTAAAATGGGGGTATCAACACTTAACCCAAGAGAGTTCCTGGGAGGATGAAATGAGATTAGGGATGTGAAAGTGTTTTGCAAGCTGTAAAGTCCTGTGCACACTAAAGGGATGGTTGTGACTGTTTCCCATGTACACAGAGCCAAGTAGTTTAGGTTCTGATTCCAGGTTCTGGGTCTGGTTCCGGCTCCAGCTCTTAGTATGGAACCTCAGGCAAGTTACTTTATCTCTCTCTGCATTTATCTCCTCATTGGTAAAATGAGGATAGAAATACCTGCCCTGCTTATTCCACAGGACTGTGAGAATAAACGGAAATAGCTTTGTGAAAGCAGTGTTGGCCGATAGCTATTATTTAGTGAATGTCCCAAGAAGTGCAGACTGTACTACGAAAGTCTTTTTTCCATCTATTAAAGATGCTGCTCACAGAAGGGATTGGAATCCATGGGAAAGCAGCTGTGGCAGGGCCCCTGCCCGTTTCGACAGTCTGTTGAGCCCCAATCCCATGGTCCAGTAATGCCCATCCTACGGTATATGTACCACCACATACACGTTCTCCTTCACCACATTCTCCTTCCTTTGCTCCCAGCAGACATCACTAATCGACTGTGGCATTCTTTTCTGCTGAGCCCAAATGAGACCTCAGACTCCTCAACACAGCCCTACAGTCACTACCAGTCGATCAGAGTTGGCACCACAGATGAAACTGATCTGCTACCACTTTGAGGTCAGTGGCAGTATCTTGCTTATCTTTGTATCCCCACATACCTAGCAGTGACACGTACAGGAAAAAAAAGAAAAAGTGACATGTACACAGTAGGAACTATTATGTATTTACTGAATTAAACCAACTGCTTATTTTTCTATCCCCTTGGGGCTATATACATATATAAAGTAGGTGCTAATAAGTGTTTGCTTAGTTGGGTGATTCATCTTTGCAACCCCTCCAGAGCCAAGTACACTGGAGGCCTTGTAATATAATGGGTGCTAATAAACATTTGTGGATTTAATTCAATTACTTATCTTTATATCCCCTGCAGTGCCCAGAATAAAGCAGTGGCTAACAGATGTGTGCTGGATTGAACTTCTCATTTTTGTATCCTCAACAGTGCCAAGTATTTTGTCTTATACATAGTTGGCATTAATAAGTAGGTGGAGTTGAACCGGGCACAGGAGCTCTGTGAAATTCTCTTGTGGTCAACTGGTCGGGTTGTGACAGCCTAGGGAAGGGGTCTAGCCCCCCAACATCAAGAGATTATCTAGTCTAACTCTTCTCTACCAAAACTCGCTCCCTTGTTGATTTCACCCAGTCTCAAACTTTAAATTCTCTCTCTCTGCTGATGACTTCCAGAGTTGTAACTCCAGCCCTGAACTTGCTCCTGACCTCCAGACTCAGAGATCCAACTGTCCCCTTGAGAACTCCACGTGGATTTCCAGTAGACATCTCAATCTTAACGTGTCCAATAATGAATTCTTAATTTTGTGCTGCAAACTCGCTCTTCCTGGATCATTCCCCATCTCAGCAATAGCAGCTCCATCCATCTAGTTGCTCAGGTCAAAAACTTCAGCATCATCCTTGTCTTCTCTCTCTCTCACTTCCCACATCCAATCCCTCACAAACCCTGTCGGTTCTACCTTCAGCATACATCCAGGATCCAAGTCACCATCACCTCTTGCCCCCAAGACTGCAGTTGTCTCCTCGTTGATCTCCCTCTTCTATCCTTGACCCCTACAGTCTATTTTCAACATGGCGGCCAGCAAATCATCTTTTAAAAATCTACATTGGATCATATAACTCCTCTGCTCCCTATCTCACTCACAGTACAACCAAGGCTTTCAATGGCTACAAAGTCCTATGTGGTCCAGCTTCCGGTACCTCTTCTGACCTCCTTGGATCCTCTCCCCCTCACTTACTCTTCTCTTCAGCCACATTGACTTCCTTGCTATTCCTCAAACATGACCAAACGTTATTCCTCAGGACCTTTACACTTGCTGTTCCCTCTGCCTGGAACATTCTTCCTCTAGCTTAGTGGTTCTCCAAGTGTGGTCCCTGAACCAGTAGCATCAGCATCACCTTTGACAGCATCTTTGTTGAAAATGCAAACATTTCTAGGGCTTCCCTGGTGGCGCAGTCGAGAGTCCGCCTGCCGATGCAGGGGACGCGGGTTCCTGCCCCGGTCCGGGAAGATCCCACATGCCGCGGAGCGGCTGGGCCCGTGAGCCATGGCCGCTGAGCCTGCGCGTCCGGAGCCTGTGCTCCGCAACGGGAGAGGCCACAACAGTGAGAGGCCCGCGTACCGCAAAAAAAAAAAAAAAAGCAAACATTTCTAATAGCCCAGACCTACTGAATCAGAAACCCTGGGGAGGAGAGGGGAGCCATCTGTGTTTTAACAAGTCCTCCAAGTAACTTGGATGCACAATAAACTTTGAAAACCACTGTTTCACACAGCTTCTTTGTCCATTCCCTTGGTTTCTTCAGCTCTTTGTTCAAGTGTTCTCTTATAAAAAAGAAAGGCTTTCCCTGACCCCTCTAAACTAGCACTCCCCCAGTATAACTCCCAATTCCCTTATTCTTCACAGCACTTACACCACAGGGTGCATTTATATGTTGACTTGTTTCTTTCTTTCCTGTCTCTCTCCTTGCTCTAGATGTAGGCTTTCTAAGAATCCCCAATGCCTGGAACAGTGCCTGGCACAGAGTAGGCACTCAGTAAACATCTAGGCATGAATGAGCCCCCTCCGTGCTCAAAAGGGAATTTGGGGCCCAGAGAGGGGCAGGGACATTCCCAAGGTCACGCGGGGGAGCCGGGCCTCCTGGCGGTCAGATGCAGGACCCGCTTCACCGCATTAGGCTCAGCATGGCTGGCGTGCCCCTCCTCAGAAGCATGGCTCATTGGAGGCCCCCGGCACACCTCCCTTCCCTTTTAAGCTGTGCGTGGTTTAAATGGTGAGCGCTGCTGCCTTTCATGTTCCAGGCTGTGTCCCTTCTCCTTCTGATCTCGGAAGCCGCCCAGACCCTGGTGCTGCTTGTCGGCCCCGCCCCGCTTAGCCCAGATCAGGAGGCTCAGTAATTGTGACTGATTTTCAAAGCCGCCTGGAGTCTCTGTAAGCACCCCGGTGTCGGATTTGCCTCCCCTTCAAAAAGTTGCTCAAATGAAACAAACTAATTTAATTTCTGCTTCCTCTTTCCCCCTCCTGGGTTCCCCTGGCTTGTCCTAGTTAAGTCCCCACTTTTTCCTGAGCGGAATGTCAGAGTCAGTGGACCGGGAGAGGAAGGTGAGGCAGGGCTGGGGTTCCTTAGGGCCGTGCTCATGAAGCTGGGGGCTGGTGCTGCCTCCCACTCTCTGGGTGACCTTGAATGAGTCCTTGCCCTTTTCTCGGTCTCACTTTCCCCACGAGTGACATAGGAACCTTGCTGCTCCAACAGCCTGGGAGCCAAGCCCAACTTGCTCAGTCATTGACTTGCTATGTGACTGTGGGTACATTTTCTCCTCTCTCTGAGCCTTGGTGTTCCCATCTGTTCAATGGGGATGTTGACATCAGTCCTGCCACCACTCGGAGTTGAAGTGAGTGAAGTGGTGATGGGCAAGCCAACCTGGCGCATATGGGGCTGCACCTCCTTCTGGATCCCTCATCCCCATCCACTCTCCACCCCACAGCAGAGGGGAATTTCTAAAATGCAAGTTTGCCCATGTTACTTCCTTGCTTAAGCCTTTCCCAGGCTATGTGCTTCCCTCAAGTCCTTCGCATATGATTCCAGCTTCCTTCTCCAGCCTTATCTCTCTCGTCATCTTTCTAACCTTTTCCATGCAGAAACATGCAGTTCAGTTTTGGGTGAAGAGAGAGAGGGCCATGTCTCCTGCGGCCAGAGTTTGAGTCCAGGAGTGAGGGCTGCTGGACCTGGGAAGTCAGGGCTTTAAGCTACTTCTCACTTGCTGTGTGACCTTGGACTCCTGCTCTGAGCCTCATTTCCCCACTTGCAAAATTGAGTTCTAAGTGCTCCCTGGGCCTTTGCCATGGACAACCTCCAAATTTATCTCTCTAGCTCAGACCTTGCTGCTGAACCTGTATACTGAACTGCCTTTTCCAAGATCTTTCCTTGGCTTTCTAATAAATACTTCCAACTTAGCAAGTCTGAAACCAAACTCCTGATTTCCCTCCATCCCCCCAAAATCTGTTCCTCCCACTGTTTCTTCCATCTCAGTAAGTGGAGATTCCATCTATTTAATTGCCCAGGTCAAAATCTCGATAGTCATCCTTGAATTTTCTTTCTCTCACGCCCCACATCCAATCTATTAGCAAATGCTTTCAGCTCTACTTTTGAAATATATCCAGAAGTTGACCTCTTTTCAATACCCTTACTGGTACCACCTCGTTCCAAGCCACCATCATTTCCTGCCTAGGTAACTGCAATATCCTTCTCAATGGGCAATCTGCTTCTGCCCTTACCCCACCTTCCCATCTAATCTTCATGGAACAGCCACAGGATCCTGTTAAAATTAAGTCACATCATGTCACTCTTCTGAACAAGCCCCTCCACTGACTTCCCAGCTTGCTGAGCCTAAAAGGCAAAACCCTGACTATGACCATGTGGCTGCGTGATCTGGTCGCTTTTCTGCTTCCCCTCAGAGGGAATTCAACCTTGGGACCTTTGCATGTACTGTTCCCACTGCCTGGAATGCTGTTCCCTAGGGCCCATGCCGTCACTTCTTTCAAGTCTTTGCTTCAGTGTCATCTTCCCAGACCCATGATCTGTTAACTTGTTTCCTGCCTGTCTTCCTCGGCCAGAATGTCCGCTCTGTGAGAGAGCAGGGAGGCTGGTCTACCTTCTCCTCGCTGTGTCCCCAGTGCCTATGCATATTTGTTCAATGAATGAATGAATCCATTCAACAGACACATAGCCTGTCACATGCACAGGCTATGGCCGTGCAGGGGCACACCTGTGCACGTGTGAGATGCACATGCGCAGCAGGCACGCGTGCACCGTGCGTGTGTGAATGCCAGCCCACATCCACATTCACACCCTCGCCATTCCCTGTTCTCCCACCATTCCTTCATGCTCACCATTTTCTCCGGTCCACTCCCTTCTCTTCCGTCACCGGCTGCCCACTCACTACCCACCAATCTGCCAGATTTGGTCCAATCTGGGGAAGCCAGGGCTGACTGCACTCTTCCCCCAAAACCCAAATTCCCCCAGCCTCTGACATGTAGCTGCAGAGCTGGAAGGCCAAGTGAGAGGCAGTGCCAAGCCCTTGGCCACAGTATGTCAGCGACAGCACGTGTTCTAGGACCTAGGGCCACTGCTCCCTGTCCGGTCTGGCTTGCAGGTGACTTAGCCTAACGCGGTGGGGAAGGTGGCAGCTACTGGCTTGCCCCTCACGCCACGACTCCAGCTTCTACCATGAGCCCTCGGCTAGGTGGGACCTTGATGGTCGTTCCACTACCTGTGGGCCCTACGGTGGGGGAAGGCAGATTCGTCCAACCTTTCCTTTCAGTGTCCCGCTGCTGTGCAGATGTGTTTCTGAGGGTGTCTGGGTCTGAAGGCTTCCTGCAGATGCGTGTTTCGGTGTGCGTCCTGCCTTTCACCAGGTGCCCCTGGTGTTTGCAGCCACACCTGGGAGGGGGTGGCTGAATCTGTGTCCGGGGGCTCGGCCACCTCTGTGAGCCTGTGTCCCCAGGTGGCTGGGTCTTGGTGTACTGGGGCTTCCTGTGGCCCGTGGAGGAAGCTGCCTGGAGGTTGTCGCGTCTGGCTGTGCCCATGCCTGTCTGCGGCTATGCTCTGGTGAAGCCCGACCCCAGGATGGTAAAAATGTCTGGCTGTGGCTTTCACCTGTGTCTAGGTAGGTGTCTGTGCATAAGCCGCATCCATGTGAGGGGCTGCTTCCTGGGTGACGTTGCATGTAGCTGTGTCTAGTGTGAGGGCACGTCTGGTTGTGTGGTGGGGTCTTGTTTCAGCTATGCCCTCTCTGGTTGATTTAGGTTGTAGGTGTGCCCATGTTCGGTTGTACCTGCATTTGTGTGGGAGTTGCGGCCAAGGGCTGTGCTGTGTCTGAGTGAGTTGAAGTCTGGGGAAGGGCCGTGTCCAGGTGGACAGCCATGCCTGTGTGTGTGACTGTCCCGATGCTGTCCACGCATGGGGCCGTGCCTGAGCCGGGCCGTGTACAGGTGGACAGCCGAGCTTGTAAGTGGGTCTTGGCCTGTGCGATTCTGTGTGGGTGTATAAGCATGTCCAAGTATGTCTCTGTGTCTGCACGTAGGTCCATGTCCACATAGGGACCGTGCCCGTGTATGCGCCTGAGATCACGTGTGTGTCTCTGTCCAGAAGTGCAGCTGCGACTGCCCGGGACTGTGCCTGAGTCCGTGTGGGCACCTGGGCTCACACCTATACCCTGTCTCCCCTGCCCCTCCCCGCAGCAGGCTCCTTCTCACAACCTGGCAGCTCCCCTTCCCCCGTTCCCCGGCTCCCCGCGCCCCTCAGGGCCGGCAACCCACCTGTGGGTGAGAGCTCGGCCACGCTGCCAATGTAGGGGCCGTGCAGGAAGCGGGGCTCACTGTCGTTGATGTCCTGCACCTTGATGATGAACTCCGACTCAGGCTCCAGCAGGCGGTTGGTGGCGCGGTCCCGAGCTTGAGCCCGCAGCGTGTAGAAGGTTTTCTGTTCCCGGTCCAGGCGCTCCATGGCGTGGATGTCGCCCGTCAGCTCATCGATCAGGAAGATGGTGCCAGCGCCCTCGCCTGAGATGGTGTACTTGATGGCCCCGTCACCCTCGTCTGAGTCCGAGTGGATCTGGGGAGGCAGGGTGGAGGCTGGGGTGGGGGCTCCTCCTGGCGCTCCCCCTGGCCAAGTCCCACTGGGGGCCTGTGCCTAAGCACAGCTCTTCTCTGACATACCCATTCTTCAGTGAAGACACTGAGGCTGGGGAAGTCACGCGTCATCCCGGTCCCAGGCCTCACTGTCTGGGCTGGAGTGCTTCACTAGCCCGCCATGTCTTTTCCTGCTCCAGACCTGCCCCTGCAATCTACCTTCCCCTCTGCAGCCAGAGCTGTCAGCCTCAGGGGCAGACCTGAACACGTCCTCCCCCGCCTGCAACTCTCCCATGGCTCCGTATCGCCCTTACAAAGAAATCAGAACCACCTCCACAGCTCTCTGCTGCTTCCTCGAGTGCCCTGTCCTTATTTCTCTGTCTACTGAAAGTCTCCTCGTCCTGCGAGGCTCAGTTCAGATGCCACCTCTTCCCAAAAGCGTTTATGGATTCCCTCCCTCCCCCTACCTCCAACCCCACCATTCCCCTCCAAGGTCTTTGCAATACAGCAAGTTATCATTATGACGTTCAGCCTGTAGGACTGCTGCAGCCACGCTTCTCAAATCTCAATGTGCATGCAAATCACCCGAAGATCCTGGTAAAAAGCAGATTCTGACCCAGGAGGTCTGGGGTGGGGCCTCAGAATCCGCATTCCTAACAAATTTCCAAGCTGCTGGCCATGACCTCACTCTGAGTTATGGGTCCAGGATCCCTAGTCTCTGAGCCCCCGGAGGTATTTTCTTACTCATCTGGTACCTGGAGAGCCAGCCTCAGGGCTTGGCACATGCCGGGGACAGGGAGTGCAGGGACAGAGGGGGGAAAGGGGATGCAAATTGGAGGAGCACCTGTTATGTGCCAGGCAGTGTACCAAGCAACTTACATACTTCTCTGGTTCAGAGTTCTTTAAAAAAAAAAAAATCCCTACTAGGGGACTTCCCTGGTGGTCCAGTGGTAAAGAATTCGCCTTCCAATGCGAGGGATGCGGGTTGGATCCCTGGTGGGGGAACATGCCCCGGGGCAGTTAAGCCCGCGCGCGCGCGCGCGCGCGCGCGCGCGCGCGCGCCACAACTACTGAGCTTGCGCGCCTCAACGAGAAAGCCCGCGGGCCGCTAACTACAGAGCCCACGCCCTCTGGAACCCGCGTGCCACAGCTAGAGAGAAGCCCGCGCGCTGCAACGAAGAGCCCACGTGCCGCAACGAAAGATCCCGCATGCTGCAACTAAGACCCGACACAGCCTAAAAAATTAAATAAATAAAAACAAATAAAATAAATATTAAAAAAAAATCCCCACTAGAGTAGGTTTTGCTATCGTCACTTTGCAGATTTTTTTTTTTTCACTTTCCCACTGAGGATTAGAGAAATAGGATGATTTGCTCAAGGTCAGACTGCTGGAGGAACCGGCCTGGTCCACAGCCTGGGCTTTCTCACTCCATCCTCAGGCCTCCTGGGAGGAGCCCATGGAGGCAGAAGAGGCAGTCCAGCCTGGTCCAGCCTCGGCTCCAGCATCACCTCCCTGTGAGTCCTCGCACAAGTCACTGTACCTCTCTGGGCCTCAGCTGCCTCCTCTCTAACATGTGGGTCATAATAGCACCTCCTTCTAGAGGTACTGGAGGGGCTAATTGAGCGTAAAGTCCACATAAAGCCCTTAGCACCTGCCTGGCACCAGGTGACACAATATGTAACGGCCAGCCCGGCAGAGGCACTGCCCATGGGGTGGTACTGCAGCAGGGCCCCTGCTGGTTCAGATGGGAACCCCTTGGATGCTGGATCACAGAGAGGTCGGAGGGGCTGAGGAGGCTGAGGCAAGGGAGAGGAAACAGACTATTTACCACAGGTGGGGAGCTTTTTCACTATTTTAACAACCGGCACAACGATACCAGTTTGTACAAGCGGAAAATCAGCCCTGCCTGTGACATAATAAGTGTCCCATAAATGGTAGCTATCGTTATTATTATATTATTACTAAATGTGAGCTATATATAACTAGGATTTAATCCAGGCACTGTTAAGCTCCAGAACCCAGGCTGTTTTCACTGCACTGAGATCTCCTGGGCAAGGAACCAGCAGAGGGACTGTTCTCCCAAACAGAAACACCCAAGTCCTAATCCTTCAACGTCCAAATCTCTGAGGCAGCTCTGAGCAGAGGAAAATGCGTCCAATGAAGCTGGTGACCTTGGGCAGGTCCCTGCTCCTCTCTAAGCTTCCGCAAAGATGGGGCGTGAACAAGAAAATCCCTAAGGCTCCTTTCGGGCCAGGACGGCATGTACCCCAGCCCACTCAGCAGGATAACAGGTGCCAATGAAATCACCATGAAGAGGGATGAAAGCCCACCCCCTGCCATGCAGGAGGAGTCTGAGTATAAATTCTGCTGGTGGAACTTTGTGTCTGAAAGGTGGATTATAGAAGTGCCATTTGGAAGATCGAATGGCCCATAAACATTTTCATATTTCATTAGCCGATTAATGGGCATCTCTCTCTTTTTGGCGAGTCTGCTGATTCTCAGCAGAAATTGCAGGGAGTAAATGGAGGCGTTGGGTGGAAACTTTCCGGGTCCCTGTCCTGTTATAGATTGCCCCGATTAATGCCCATCCTGGGCTCCACTGTGAAGCCTTCTTCCTGTCCAGTTACTGTTAATAGATTTCTCATAAGTGGCTGGATTGTAAAAACCTCATAACTCAGTTTAATACCCCCAATAAAATTATCTCAAGACATCAGCCCTGAATCACCGGCAGTGCTGGGGATGAGAGGAGACCTGTCTCTCCTGTTTGCTGTTTATGCTCTTCCTCCACCTTTGCCCAGGGCAGCCGGGGACAGGAGAGGGCAAACGTGTTCCCTTTTAGGGTGCCTCCACCCACTTCCCAATCAGACCTGTTGCGGCCTTTTATTTAATCAGTAAACATTCCCAAAGAGTGTGGGAGAATAGATACCATTTGGGGGAATGCTTAACACCTGTAATCTTATTAGTCTTCGTCACCGCCCTATGAAACATTATTTTTATTCCCATTTCTCAGATGAGGAAACTGAGGCACAGGGAGGGGAGGTCATTTGCTTTGTCACCCAGCTAAGTGCAGGAAGCCAATCTCCTGATCCCATGGCTCACTAATGTTGTGATCAACCTGCATGGCTTGTTAATTTTACCCCCTGGGTCTGTTTTTCCATCTGAGAAATCAGATCAAGTCCTACCTCGCACAGGTGTGGTGAAGATGAAGCGTGAGCATGTTGGTAATGACCTACACACTCTGTAAGTGGCTGTCTCCTTCCCTTTCTGTCTCCATCATGTCCCTGCTGCCCTTGACATTTTATCTCAGACCCTGGCCAGGGATCACCTACCATTGAGGATGGGGGAGGAGGGAGTGGAACCCAGTAGTGATGTCACTGATACTCTTCCGTGAAGCACGACACAGAGCTCACAGTGGGGTGCAGTGGCTACTCTCTGGGGACTGCAGAGTCCGAACAGGGCTGGTCGGCCTGCGGAGAAGCTAAGAGCTCAGAGCTGCAGAGTTGGGCTGGGTTGGGGCTGCTCGCCCCACCTGCCTGGGTCCTGGCTCTGGAGTGGAGAAGAAGTGCCTGTGGTTCTACTCCAGGAGGATATTTCTCAAGAATCTCAGCTATGAGGCTGGAGGACGGTGCTCTTATTTACCGAGCGCCTACTATGTGCCGGACTGCAGGCCTCTGCAGAAATCTAATTTAATTTTGTGGCGTATGTAAATATCTCCCCATTTTCCAGGTGAACAGACCGAGATGGGCTTAGCTCTGTTTGATTCCAAAGTGCAGGTTAGTCCCTCTGCAGCCTTTGGAACCTGGTTAGTCCACTTACAACGTTTCTGGCTAAAGAAGCGGGAGAAAGGAAGATGGAGTAGGCTACAGGGCATTCACTGGGCTTCACGGCTGGGGGAGAGGCCTGTACCACCCTGTACCCGCAGGCCATGGTTATCGGCGGCCTTTTCAATCTGAGCCTCTATTTTATCAATTTTATCATTTGGAAAAGGACTTCACGACACAGATCAGGAGAGGTGATGGGCCTTGTATTCAGGAATGGCCGGGTGCCAGCGTCAGCTTTGTCTCCCACTTGTTGCCTGGCCCTGAGCAAGAGGCTACCCTCCTCTGAGCCTCAGTTTTCTCATCTATAAATGAAATGGATAATGCTTCCCCATAGAGTCCAAAGATTCATCAGATAATATGTGGGAGCTCCTGGCACACAGTAAGTGCTCAGTGAAGATGAGTTTTCTCTCCTTTCCTGGCACCTGGTCTCAGAAGAGATTGAGGGTCACCTAGTTCCTCCCCCCATCTCCTGACACAAGAACCGTAGGCTCAAATCCTGACCCACTGGAGACACAGGGGCCATCATGCAATATCTTCTTGTCTTTTAAACTCAGCTTGTTTCCTCCTTCAGGCAGCCCTCCCAGATGCCTTCCCATTTGCCCTCCCGCTGCTCTGTACCCCTGTCCCATGCACACTCCCCTCTGCTCCACACTCTCCTGTAACACCTTCGTGTTGCAATCTATCTCCTCAGTTGTCATGGGGCTCAGGGGCAGGGACTAACTTTGATTTGTCTTTGTCTGAACTCCCCACGCCTGGCACACGCTAGCTGTCCTGACAATGCATGCAGAGAAAATACAGGGGGAGTGGGACAGACGAGTGTGAGTGTGTGTGTGTGTGTGTGTGTGTGTGTGTGTGTGTGAGTGAGATGGTGAGCTCCCTGAGGATCAAGCATATGGCTGTTCATTGCTCCCTGGTCCCCAGGATAGGCCACAGCACCAAACATTGAATACATGAATAATGAAATATACAACTGTCATTAGAATTCTCCAACTGTCTGCTGGGATTTCTGGAGGATCCAGTCACTCCGTTAAATCCCAGGTGCACATGAGCTAGACTAGGAAGGTCAGTCACTGGGCACACTTCTAGACCCCCTACTGTTACCTCCTTGATAGCTCATAATGATCTTGGGACTCAGAGATTATCCTCTCCCCATTGTACAGTTTGGCAAGCTGAGGCTCAGACAGGGCCCATATCGTACTTAAAGCCACACAGCTAACAAAAGGCAGCCCGAGGCCTGTCTGGCTCCACATCCTCGGTTCTTTACATCGAGTGTAGACGGCCCCTGAGGGAATTCCCCCTCCCTAAGCCCCAGCCCTGGATCATAAACAACATGAAAAACACCAGAGTGATGGCTTCTCATCCTGGGGGGCTGAAAAATGGGATTTACGAGGCCATTAATTACTTCCTCCTAATTAAATCAAAATTAAATGCGAGCAAAGGTACGTTTTCCTTATTAAAGACAATTAAACGGACAGTGCGGCTACACAAATAAATCGAGTCCAGGATTTAAACGGAAAGCAAATCAAATAAAAAGCCTCCCCTGGAACGAGGGGTTTGTTCATGTCTGTGCTACTCGTAAACCAGGAGTTCATCAATTTTCTTTAAATATTAGCAACTTAATTAAATCTGCTCTCCTCCTCACCTTAATCCTGCCGTATATCTAAAATAGATCTCACCGCCCACAGGAGTTGGTCATAAGTGCTGACCCCATAATTCTCTCTTTAAAAAAAAGAAAAAGAAATTAAAAATCCTACAAAATCCACATCCAGCTGACAGAAGCCTCGGGGGAAATTACAGTTCGGAAAAGGGATTAGTCCAAGTACCCAGATTATATGGAAATGTTGGCAGGTTGCTTTGAGGGTGGGTGTTGTGAGAAGGTGAGGGGAAGAGGTGAGCCAGGCTGCCGGGGGTGCGGAGTAGGGGGGGCAGGACAGCAGAGGGAGCTGTTGGTGTGGGGCCCTGGTGACAACGACCGGGGCCAGTGGTTCCTGCAGGTGCTGACAGGAGCCTGGCGGTGAGTGATGGAGGAGGCAATTGTAAAATAGGTTACCGTTGGGTGCCCAGGGTTCACTCGGCTGATGGTGCTGTTGCTAAGCTACCTTTGGAATTCGGCAAGGACAGATGCTCCCTATGGCTCCCTGGGGCGGGGGACCGGGAAGCAGTGAATTAACTGAAACCGTGGAGAAGTCCTTTTTCCCTGAAGAGCGAGAGAGCACGGTATGAGTGTGTGTGTGCATGCATGCACACGACCACTTGAACAAATGTGGGACTTGGCTGGAAAGGGGACAGGTGGTTTTTTAAAAGGCTGAGCTCATATTCCTAGAGCGAGGGGTGGGCTGGCAACCACGTCCCCCTACTTTCAGGTTGCCCAGAAGGCTTTCGGAATTGGGGGCAGGGGTTCATAATATCTATGCATACTCTAGGTGGTAGAAATAACAGGTGAGACCCATCATAATAAAAGCTAATACTTACTGAGCACATACCAGGTGCTCTCCAGGTTCCTGACATATGCTAACTCATTGAATCCTCACCGCAACTCCTTGAGGAGGTGCCAGGTATAGCCTCACTCAGCAGATAAAGAAACTAAGGCACAGAGAGATTAAATAATGTGCCAAGGTCAGAGAGGGAATCAGCAGCAGAGCTGGGATTTGAGCCCTGGCAGTCTGGCTCTGGTTGGCCTCCCTGAACCACACACTATACCATCTTTCACAAGAAAGGGTGCTTTGGGCACATGTTTGCAAAGAGATGGAAACTTCTCTCTCCTTCCTGCATGGCGTGCTTTTCTGTAGGTGGCCTTGAGAGTAAGCAAGTAGGGGCTCTGGGTGAAGATGATGGAGGGGGAAGATAACGTAGTCATGACAGCAGTGGGGATGCTGCGAGAGGCTGCTGCGAGAGGCTGCTGTGAAGAGAAGACCCCCAGGGCTGGGCACAGTGCTTGGCTCATAGAAGATGCTTAATATAGGACGGTACTGTACAGCACAGGTAACTCTACTCAATAATCGGTAATGATCTATATGGGAAAAGAATCTAAAAAGAGTGGATATATGTATATGTATAACTGACTCACTTTGCTGTATAGCTGTACAACATTGTGAATCAACTATACTCCAATAAAAATTAAAAAAAAATTGCACTGGGCCCAGACCCGGTGTCAGGAGAGCCTTGTCTCTTGGGGTTGGTTCTACCACTGTGCTGGTCTCACCCCATCTCTGTTAATCCAAACTCTCTGGAAAGCTAACTGGCCTTGGCATGATGTTCTCTGCCTCTAGCCTCAGCTTCCCCATCTTCTAAGGCAGGGACTTACTAGGGTCCCCCCATCGCCGACAGACTATGGTTCAAGGCAATAGGGGCGGCGTTTGACTCATGACGATAATGGCTAGGTGGATGCAGTTTGCAAGTGGTGAATCAGCGGCTGGTTTCTCTCATCTTTTCAGGAGGTGAGCGGCTGAGGAAGCCTTCTCAGAGCCCCAGCTTCCGGGTAGACAAGCGGGCTGAGGTGCCTGAGGCCACCACAGCTGACATTCAGGGAGATGTGTCAGAGTCCTTCCCTGACTTTCTGGGGCTTCCTGGACCAAAATCTCTCTCCCAGGCCTGGAGGTCTTGGAGATGTTTGGAGAATCAGAACACAGGTTCCAATCCTGGCTAAGCCACTTGCCCACTGTCTGCCTGCCCTCTCTGCGCGTCCAGTTCCTTGCCCACAAAAGGGAACGATTTCTACCTTGCAGTTTAAGGGTTAAATGCTTCACGTGGGAATAATGAGAAAACAACAATAAACAAACAACCAGGCCACAGGCCGAACACTTTCTGTGCTCAGTTTTCTTCTGTAATCCTTTCAACAACCCTCAGAAGTGGGCTCCCCTAGCCCCACTTTTACAGACGAAGAGACTGAGGTCCAGAGAGGTGAAGTAACTTGTTTCAGGTAATACGGTTAATGGGTTGGTTGGCAGAACCGGGCCTCGAGCTCAGGCGTGTCTGGCTCCAAAGTCTGCATCCCTAGCTACCTCACCATTAGCTATTGCCCAGCTGGCACTGGTTCCTCCTTCCCCCTCCCCTCACCCCATTCTACCAGCCCCACCATCTCACCGCCCTGGCTGGGAGTCAGGAGTCCTAGGCTCTGCCACTAGTTTGCTGGGTGACCTTGAGCAGAGACATGAATCTCTCTGTGCTCTGTCAAATCTTCACTTTGCTCTGTTGTGGGGATCAACTTCAGCCACATGTATGGAGGGGAGAGTAGCCAAGGATCAGGGATGACTGTATCTAGACCAATGAGAATCTGGGTTTCCTGCAAGACAAACCCACAAGGTTTACATCAAACTTTCCTCTCCTCCTTGTCGAGGGTCCTGAGCCATGAGCCTTGAACTGAGCAGCTTGGTCAGCCTCCCAATTCTCAGACTCATTTAAGCACACAGGAAATTCCACAGTTGGTCCCCCCTCACCTCTGCTGACCAAAACTTCCTGGAAAGCTGACTGGCCTCAGCAGAAGCCAGAGAACTGTCCCTGGGCACTGCGCTGCTTTTCCTGCCCTATAAACACCCTCCACCTCAACATCTCAACTGCAGACAAGTCTCTGAAAAAGCCAGGTTCCGTCAGGCCTCCATGTCTTTTGATAGGTTATGCCCTCTTCCCCATCAGCCTAAACTCCTACTCATACATCAAAACCCAGCTCAGTCATTTAGAAAACACTTCCATGAAGCCAGCCAACACATACCACTTATTAAATGCCTACTCAGTGCCAGGTGCTGACCTGTGAAGCTTTTTATGTACCAGGGTGTCTCCAGCATCGCACCCATGAGGGGCTCAGGGATTAAATGGATGAACAAAAGTCCTTCTCAGCTCCTTATACTCTTAGGGCACAGATCTGCCACGTTAAGCAACACTTACTCAGAGAGTTTGAGAAAGCAGCTTTCATTCCTTCATTCAATGAACAATTTGTGAGCAATGTCTGTGCTAGGCACTAGGGATTTTATGGTGAGCAAAACACACAATCTAATAGGAAAGACATGCATTAATTGCATAATCAAACAAGCACACGCATAGTTAAGTGTTATGAAGGAAAGATACCAGGACCTAGGAGGGCACATAACAGGGAGGGATGGCCACATGCAGAGGGGTCTGTCCCAGCCTGGTGTGGTCAGGGGCAGCTTCTTTCAGGAAGTGGCATTTGAGCAGAGGCCTGAGTGTGAGATAAAGTAAGCAGCAGAAGTAGTAGAACGGAGCAGGAGGGAGCAGTTGAGGGAGGCAAACAATCTGGATAAGGGGGGACGGGGCTGGCAGGAGCCTGTGGGAGCATCGGAGGGACCATCAGAAGGGCATCAGAAGGGTGTGTGGGCGGAAACTCAGAGCGAGCGTGGCAGCAGGTGAGGCTGGAGGAGGAGCCGGTCTTGGCAAGCGGCAGGAATCTGGATTTGACCTCAAGTGCATGCGAAGCTACTGAAGAATTTTAAACACAGTGGGGACAGTCTGTGTGTGACATGATCAGATGTGCAAACTCGTTTCTCCATTCTAGATGCATCTAGCGACAAGATGGACTGGGTTTCCCTCCCTACTAGTACTCTTTGCTCTAAGATGCAGAAGGAAGAGGAACTAGAGAAGGATGCGTAGTAGTAATGGGAGCAGAGTGATGACCCTATTGTCTGCTCCTGACCAGGGGCAGCCCGGAGGAGGCAGCAGGGACTGGGATTTAGTGGGGGAGGGGAACTGGGGTCCCTTGCGTCTACCGGCGGGCGTCTCCGGGGTCCCGGGCGCGGGACAGCGGGTGCGGGGTCCCACTTTACCTTGCCCACGTACAGGGGCTCGGTGCCCGTGTACTCCTCCACCACGAAGAACTGGTTCCACACCCAGCCGCGCTTCACGCGGCCCGCGCCCGGCGCGCCGTTCTGCGCAGCCCCGGACGCCGAGGGCGCAGGCGTGCCCGCCGCCCACAGGGGTCCCGGCGGCGGCGGCGGCAGCAGCAGCAGCAGCAGCAGCATCGCGGGCGACAGCGCCGCTCCCACCCGGAGCCCCCGACCGTCGGGCCGCGGCCTCATGCTTGGCCTGCGAGGGGCCCGGGCCCAGGAGCATGGACGGGAGGTACCAGGGCGTCGCCGCTTGGTGGCAGGACGGAGCGGCGCCGCGTCACATGGTGGCCTTAGCGCGGCCGCCGGGGCGCCGCCTCCGACGGGGCACCCGGACAGGCCCGCGGCCCTGAACGCCGCCCAGCCGTGGAGGCGCCCGGCTGGAGGGGGAGGGGGCGCGGCCGCACCCGGGGCATGGACGGCCCCCCGGGGTCCCCGCCCGCGCCCCCCTGGCGCCGCCGCGGCCGGATCACCAGGCAGCGCCTTGGCAGCTCCGGAGTCTGGGGTGCGCCATGGTCCCTGAGTGCAGGGGTCCTTCGGGGACGAGAGGCCGTCCGGGCCAGGAGCCTGCGAGAAAAACAAGAAAACATCAGAGGAGGCTCTCTGCGGGGACAGGGCAGGTTGGGTCCACCTTTTTGTCCTTTAGGTACTAATTAGACACCTACTATGTGCCTGGCACTGTGCAGCGTGCGGCAAACAAGACAGAGTGGTTCCCGCCTCCTTGGCCCACGGCTTAGTAGCCCTGCCCCTCCCCCTCCCCCAGCCCTGGCTGTTTCCTTTCCACTCCCGTCGCACACCTCTCCTCTCCCCTGCTCTCCCAGCACGCCCCCTTTCCTCACAGCCCCCGCATCCAGCCCTTTCTTGGTGGTTCTGGGCCAGCCCGGGTGCCCACAGGGGCAGAGACCTTATGAGCTGCTTTCCCTGCCCCCTGGCTGACAATCTCTCCAGCCCGGCCGACCCCATAGAAAACCCCCATCCTAGAGAAGAAGCTGCCCCTTCCAGAAGGGGTCTTCAAGAGCTCCCAGGACCCAGGCCTCCTGGGGGCACAGAGTCCAGCACGCAGCCCACCACCCACCACTCCTGCCTCCCCACAGCAGCACAGAGAGGTCATTCCATCCAAACCAGGGACCCAGAGAAGGCCCACTGACCTCATGTGAGTCCCTGAACACTCCCTTTCACGGGTGGGGCACCTGAGTCCCAGAGGGCCTTGCTTCGAGTCTCCCTGTGTGGCTTTGGGCAGGGTCACATCCCCTCTGAGCTTGCCTTTGGTGTCTCCACACTCCCCAGAAAAACCTTCCTTTCCCAAAGTCTGGAAGACACTTCCCCTTCCTGGACCGGCACTGCCTCCCCAGATCAATCCATCTCTCGTTCCCTCCCTCCATCAGATTCTGCTTTCAGCAAGAAAGGATCTGAGGGACTAACTCCTACTCAAGCCATAATGATGAATAATGGCTTAATGTGGGTGTTTACAGGGGACAGCAATGCTGCTTTCATGGAGGAGTTTCAGGCACGGAGAAGCATTAGTGGAGGTGAGGGGCTCAGTCCCCACTTTTCCTCTCCCCAAGCTCAGTTCAGTTCAACAACTCCATTCCGCTGAGCTTCGACTCTGTGCCAGGTTTGGGCTGGATGCTAAGATAAAGATTAAATAAGCTCACAGTTTAGTGGGGTGAGAGACAAGACCCCCAGTAACGAACGACCTAAATGCCAGGTTGTTTGTGATCAGAGCTGTAAAAGGGTGTGCAGCCTGACTGACACCTGTGGGCCTCGGGGAAGGGAGTGGGCACAAATGTCTGGAAGTGGCAGGTGGGTGGGAGGGCATCAGGGCTGCTTTTCTTGGAGGAGGGGGCATCTGATCGGTGAGAAGAAAGGGATGGGCATTTTGACAGAGGAGTATGCAGCCAGGCTAAGGGGGATCTGGCTAGTTTGGGGAACCAGGTTGGAAACATGAGGTGTGTGGCTAAGCAGAGAATCTGTGAGGGTCTGACCTGGCCCCAGCCAGGTCCTCCTGTGGACAAAGGAAGTGGCTGGACTCTTTGGGGCAGAAGACATGTTGATCACTTCCTGTGACCCAGGACCACAGCAGGTGATTCTCCTACCTTTAACTCAGTAACTCACATGAGTCACAACAACTGTGAAAGTTGGTGTCTTATACCCATTTTGCAGATGCTCGACTCCCCAGTGCTCTTTCCCACTGTCAGCTCCAGAATTTCTTTATGGAAGGGGTTCCAGGGTAGGGAGTCATCTGTTGGGAGGTGCGGGTGACGGTGAGGGCGTTAAAACTGCATTTCAGGGCAATGAGAATCAGAAAACATCAACGGTTCATAGGGAAGAGCAGAGGGGAGGAGTCCTGAGCCAGCCCTTTCCCTGTAGGACCCACCCTGAATTAACGGACATCAGGAAGGCCCACGACCCTGCTGTGAGCATCCGCAGCTCCCCTGTCCCATCCTCTCCTCGCCCACTCCATGGGGTCTAGGGATGAAAGCGCCGCCCAGGGATGTGGGTGGACCTTCCCCCACCCAAGCGGCCCCCTCTCCGCAATCCCTGAGCTGTGCTGCCGCCTCTGGGGATCCAGCGTTGATTCCCCACGTTATGGCCTGGGCTGGTTGTAACGAGGCTGGAGTCATGGGTGAGAAGGAGGTGCCGCTCCGAAGCCTTCATTTCCTGGAGCTTATGACTTCCATGCGCGCCGCAGGAACTGGTCCCCAGGCTCCATCAGGCAGTTTCAGGGCCCATCACAGCCTTGCAGGGACGCAGAGGGGAGGGGCTGGTGGGAGGGAGGGTTTGGGGGAGGCTGGGGCCATTTCTGGGGAGGCCTGGCGCAGGAAGTGGGAACAAGGGGAGATCCCCCAATGTTTGCAGGCACCCTCTTGTGACTCTTTCTCCCTCCCTCTCTCCCTCCTTTCCTTGATTTCTTTCTTTATAACACCTTTTACAAGAGGGGGACATACTAAGATTCAGTCATTCATTTGTTCATCATACATTAGCATCTACTGCAACTAGGGAGACAGAAATGCACTTCATTTATTCATTCAACACCCTTGAAAAACAGTTTCTCTGTGTGAGACAGCAAGAAGCCATCAGCTGCTCAGCTATACGACAGGGGAGAGATGCATTTCTTCTGGTTATTCATTTACTCTTTCTACAAATATTTACCCGTGCCTCCCTGATGCCAGCCCCTGTGCACTGGAGACAAAGCAATAAAAAGTCGCGGCTCTCATGGAGCTGACCTTCTGGTAACAAAGGAATGAAATCTACAATATAGTTTCGGAGATTGATAAGAGGGAATATAAAGCAGGAAAGAGGGAGGAAGAGGATGATGGAAGGACCGGGGTGTGTGTTATTATAGACAGGGCATCAGGGAGGATCTCTCAGAGGAAGGGACATTGGCTGATCTGGAAGAATGAGAAGCAGCAGGGTACAGCAAGGTTCGATGCAGAGGGAACAACATGTACAAAGGTCCAGAGGCTGGAACAAGCTGACGAACAGTAAGGAGGCCACTGAAGCTGGTACAGAGCAAGGGGGTGGTTGAAGGTGCATCAGGAGAGGGCGGGTACAAGGCAGACTGGAGGAAGGAAGGCAGTGTCCATTTTATTCTGAGCGTGCAGAGAAATATTAGAAGGGACTTTATACGATAAAAACCATGGGAGACTGAAATGGCACATGGCCGTAATCACGAATTTCATGATGTGAGTCCTTTAACTTTGGAGGGCTAGGCATAGTGGGTTGCAGAGTAGGGACAGCATCACAGAGGAGGTGGCACTTGGAGTTAAAGCACAGGAGGGATTTGGATATGTGGAATTTGGGGTGTTGTGGAGGAGAGGGAGTGCCCTGTGGAAGCGCTACAAAGGTCTGAGGTCAAATCCCACTTTAGAAAGGGGCAGAGTCCAAGAGTGTTGTCCAAAGTTGCATGGGATACTTGGTGATGGAGCAGGGCCTCAAACCCAGGACTTGGATTCCCCTTGGGGGAGGGCACCTTTGAGGGGATGGGAAAAGACGCCCCCCTGAGTGGATGCAGCCCAGTGCCAGGAGGCACGCTTGGCAAGACAAGGGTGGCTGCATCTCAGTCCCCACCTACCCCCTTGTACGAGGCACATCCTGTACAGCCCCATCCCTCCCTCCCTTCCTTTCTCTCCTGCTCCAGCTGCTTTTCCCAAGTGGGTGTCAACTACAGGACCCTGTCTTGGCATTCCAAGTCCTTCAGGGGAGACAGCTGTGGCGCCTTTGAGCTGCGTTTGGCTCTGCTGGGCCTCTCTGTGAGGTCTTGGGCATGTGGGTGGCCTTCTCTGGGCCACACGTCTCAGCCTACTGCACAGTTGTTTAATCCCAAATGGGATGAAAAGCCGAGCCCCAACATTGCTCAATAAATGTTGGCTTTGCCCTGTCTGCTCTTCAGCCTCACCTCCTATAATCCATGTGCCCTCGGGCCCACGTAAGTGCGTGTGGTTCCTACGTGCGTGCAGGCACAGGTCTGCAATCGTGGATGCCAGCGCATGTGTGTATCTGGTGCCCATTCCTTCATTCCACAGATATTTGTGAGTTTCCACTCTGTTCTGTTCTCAGCACAATGAAAAGAAACAGAGTCCTTGCCCTTGCACGTCTAGTGGGTTCAGACGATAAACAAACAAATAACATGTCAGATGATGGTAAGTGCTATGGAGAAAAACAAAGCAGGGTAAGGGGCACAGAAGTGCTGGATGGGGATTTTCTTTCTCCCTCTTTCTCTCTCAATCATGTATTATAAATGATAATTTATACAAGGTGGTCAGGGAACGCCCAGCAGTGAAAATGGCATTTGAACAGAGATCTGAAGTGAGGGAAGGAGAGAGCTGTGCACATAGTTGGAAGAAGAGCATTCTAGGCTGAGGGAACAGCAAGGGCAAAGGTCCTGAGGTCAGTGCATATTTGGTGTGCAGGAGAAAAGCAAGGAGCCCAGTGTTGCTGAAATGGAGTGAGTGCAGGGGGGCGGCAGGAGATGAAGCCAGAGAGATGTGGAGCTGGGCATCAGACTCTGCAGGGTCTCCTTTGGGTTTTTCTGAGTGAGATGGGACCCAGTAGGAGGGTTTGAGCAGAGGAATGACATGATCTGATTTGTGTTTTAAAAGATGACTCTGGTTGTTTGGCTTCTGTATTCAAAATAGAAGCTGGGGCTGGGAGGGGGCAAGGGAGCTATTTCAGTAATCCAGACGAGGAGTAAAGGCGGCTTGGACCAAGTGGGAGCGGTGGGGGTGCTGAGAATTAAGGCTGTATCACAAGATATGCTGATGGGTCAGAAATGGGGTGTGAGGGAAAGAGAGGAACCGAGCATGACCACATCTGCAGCCTAGGCGACGGAAATGATGGGGTGTCCTTTCACGGAGCTGCAGACAAGCATGGGCAGAGCAGATTTGGAAGACAATCAGGGACTCATTTGGACATATTACAATCAAGTCTTGGACGTGCTACATCCAATGCCTATTAGACATCCAGCAGAGACGTTGAGCAGGCAACAGTACTTACAGTCCGGAGCTCAGGGGCGAGGTCCTGGCTGCGGATACAAATGAGGGAATTTGGGTGATATTTAGAGCTGAGACTGAGTGAGCTTATGAAGGGGTGAGCGTAGATGGGGAAGAGGTCCTGCACCTCAGCACACAGAGATCAGGTAGATGAGGAGGAAATAGCGAAGGAGGCTGAGAGAGAGGGGAGAGAGGGGGAGGGGAGGGGAGGAGAGAGGAGGTACCTTGGAAGCCCACAGAAGAAAGGAAAAAGGAGGCATTAACTGGTGACTGTCTGTCCACCTTTGCTTGTGTCAGTTCCACTTTACATCTGTTGTCCTGGCATAACTATGAATAGCGTCATACCCTCTTTTGCTCTCAGATTGGATGATCATATACGGTCATCCTACTGATGGGTCAAGTCAGATGCAGACTTTGAATTGACCACTGGATTTAGCAACACGGAGGTCATTAGTGGCCTTGATAAAAGCTATTTTGGTTGAGTGGTGGGTGTGCAGGCACGACTGGAGTGGATTCAGGAGAGACTGGGAAGAGAATAGGTGGAGACACATGTGTGAGCGGGCCGCAGCCCCTCTAGGGATCTTTGAAGGTTCGTTTTGCCTGCTCTCCCAGCTCCCGCCCCTACCTCAGCAGTCTGGCTGGGTTTTATGGTGTGTAAAGAGAGCGATGGGAAATATAAAAGATGGGCTGGCTGCTAAAGGCTAATTCATCCCCCCATCCTTCTTTCTTGTTTCAATTTTCTTTTGATAGCCACTTTCCCACAGCTTGGCCATGTGTACAGCCCCTCCCCTCTGAACAGTGATTAGTCTAAGCCAATAAGAGCCATTCCCCCATCCCCACCAGTGATTGGTCTAGAAAGTATCATGTGACATAATTCTGGCCAGTGAAATATAACTCCCGAAGAGCGTCTGGATATATATTTTTTACTCTTTAAAAAGAGATGCCTTGAGGAGAAATGTTTTATTTTCTGCATGTGTGAGAAGGTGATGGCCAGAGCAATAGCAGCCATTTTGGGACAATGAGGGGAGCTATTCCAAGAGGCCAAAGGCACCTACTAAGAAATGAGGGCACAATCTGTATCGTTGACGATATTGTTGAACCACCAAAGTTATTCATTCTGGGTTTGGATGATCCAGTTCCAGCCCCACTTCCTCCAGACTCTCATTCTCTCTCTCCCCTGAACCCCCTCAGACCCCTATGGCTGGGTCTTCCTCTGGGGTTTGGTGTCAGCAGTGATGGCAAGCTTCTGGAGGACAGAGATCATGCCTATTCCTTCCTCCATCCCTCCCTGCTCCTTCCCACACACACCTGGCAGAGCCGAACAGGGAGCTGGGGTCTGGGAGGGACTAAGGAGAACTCTGCCTCGGATAGCTTTGGGGAGCTGCTTGGGCAACTTGCCTTTCCTTCTCACTGAGGAGCTGCTAGACTTGCTGATTTGCTGTGGGCATCACTGCCACTGCCTACATTGTATACTTTCAGAACCTGGGCTGGGTGACCAGCATGTCCTTTCTTGATTTCTCAGTGCCCTAGTACCACTGCTGCCAAGGCTGTATCACTGCAAACTCAGTAGCGCCAGGCCTTCCTTTGTCATCTGGCTGTCTCCCCGGGGACAGAGGAAGGAATTCTTATCCTACCCATCCCACATTTGCTTCCCAGACTCTCACTCTGCCAAGACCAAGAAGAGGGGCTGGGCTCAGTGACTCCACAGGCAGGACAAAGCAGGGGAGACTTCACGGTGCAGCCTGGGGCTCCTCACCCCTGCCTCCTCCCCCAGATTCCTGATAACCTTCCCGGCCCCTATCTCTGGGGCAGAATTTAACGTTCAGGGGACCTAAAGCCACGAGGTCCAAAGTCAGACCAGGGTTTGAGTCCCAATTCCATTGTTTTACTTTATGTATGATCTTGGTAATTTTCTCCATTTCTCTGAGTCTCAGTTTTCTTATCGGAAAAATGGGGATAACAGTGCTTACCTTCTAGACCTAGTGTGAGGAATAAACGAGATGATGCATGTGAAGGGACCCACAGTGTTCGGCAATAAATGTTAGCTAGTGTACCGATAATGGCTACTGTTATTATTTCTGGTCACTTGAAAAATACTACTGGACCCCTATTATGTACAAAGTATCCTGACCAGGTAAAAGGGGTTCGTAATTATCTGTCCACTCAGTCATTCATTTATTCACTCATGCATTTATTTAACAACTGTGGATTTCCCTGGTGGTCCAGTGGTTAAGATTCCGTGCTTCCAATACAGGGGGTTCGGGTTTGATCCCTGGTCAGGGACCTAAGATCCCACGTGCCACACGGTGTGGCCAAAAAATAAACAAATAAATAAATATTTAACAACTGCTATGAGCCCATGAGTGCACCTTGTTCCAAGAAGAGTGAAGACTTGTACCGGTTCAGGGTAGTTCCTCTGGCTCCAGGGCTAGGCTGGTGCCTGGGGGATGCAGGAAGAGGCAGCTCATTCATTTGCTCATTCATTCATTCACTCCCTCCATTCTGTACGCTGGTTTGGCGTGTATACGTTTTTTCTCCGTGCCCGCCTGGCTCCCCGGTCTGCCAGTGGGAACTGTGTCTGGCAGCCTGGCTCCTGTCTGCCCTGCCCGCGTCCCAAGGGCACCATGCTGGCTGGATCCTGAGCCCAGATCTCTGTGCTTGGCTGCTGCCTTCTGCCTGGGGGGAAATGATCTCTACCAGCTCAGTACTCTCCCTCCAGGCCAGAATGGATCCCAGAGTAATGCGGGAGCTGTTGAGGTGTGGAGGGGTGCTGGGCAGGGTCACCTGTGTCTGCTTACCTCTCATTGCTCCCCCGCCCCCTGCTCCAAGGAAAGCACGGTAAAACCATAAACAAGAGAGCAGACCAGTTACGGCCTTGGGCTGCCTTGACATCCATGAGCATGTGTGTGCCTGAGCACGTGTGTGCGTTTGCATCAGTAATGATGTGTGCAGGGGAAGCATGCGTGTGCACCGTATCCCAGCACCTAGAACAACTTCCTGCATGTGGTAGGCGCTCAGTAAGTGTGGAGCGAGTGACTGGATGGGGGCCTGTTCTGTGTGGGCCGAGTCCGTGGGCTGTCCCTGGGGTCTTGGGGGTGATGCACGTGTCCTATAAGCTCAGCGTTATATTGCTAGGTGGGGTAGCGACTGCCTCTCTGGGTGTTTTAGTGGGAGGTCAGGACATGCCAAAGCTTCTGGGCTTGGCAGCTGGACCATTATCCAGGATGGCAAAGGTGGGAGGTCAGGGGAGAGGGATGAGCAGAGCTGGGGCCATATGTACCCCATATACAGGGTCACCCCATCTGCAAAGGCTGGTCCAAGGGCCCCCAGTCTTGCCCCCAGTCTATGCTGGGCATGCTGCCAGATGCACCTTCATGAAGCCCAGCTCAGTCTGGAAGTTTCTTTTCAAAATTTTCCCCAGCTCCCTTTCACCTTCAAGATAAAGTCCAGACTTGGGCCTGGCACTCGTTAGTTACCATTCAGAGTAACAAAGAGTTTTTCCTGTTCAATGACTCCACACAGACAGAGTCCTTTGAGGTGGGGACTGTTATTTGTCCTCATTTTTCAGATGAGGGAACTGAGGCACCAAGAGTTCATGAAACTTGCCCAAGATACAACCGGGAGGATGTGGCCACTCAAGACCCTGTGAGAGCTGGACGCCCCCCTCTACGTTATTGTCACTGCATCCTTTCATGTACTCACCTCTCTGGGCAGGTGGCACCAACCCCTGTTTACTACTTTTGTGCCTCTAGGCCTTTGTTCCTGCTGTTCCCTCTGCCAGGAATACCCTTCTCCCATGTTGCCCCACATCCAACACTGATCCACCTCTCGGGGCCCATGCCCTCTTCTCCAGGCAGCCTCTCTGCCTCCCCCAACTCACCCACCCCCGACCCCAGTGAGCTCACTTGTCTGAGTGGTGGCTCAGAACCACACTGTCTCGGTCTCAGCATCCTGCCAGCTGGCCGTGGGCACCTCCCTCCCTGCTCTCTGCTCTTCAGCTCACAGCTCTGTGCCGTGCTCACAGTGGGTGCTGCTGAATGAGTGAATGAACAGATGAAAGAATGGATGCACGGCTGGATGGATGGGTGGAAGGCCAGGTGGTGGGGTTGCCTGGTTACGGCCACACCATCTCCCCTGAGACTGCCCTTCTATGGCATCGCTTCCTTCTGCTTGTTCCATTCGTTGATTCATTAAATATTTATTGAGCACCTACTCTATGCAGGACACCGTGCTGGAGGCTGAGGATGGAGCAGTGGACAAATCGAAGTCCCTGCCCCCACGGCCTTCTGTTCCGTGTGTGTGTGTCTGTGTAAGGAAGAGATATTCATCAATCCAATCATCTCACAAGTAAATGTACAATTACCAACGGGATCAGGTTCCACAGAGGAAAAGTACAGGGGACTCCCACATTTAACAGGGGCACAACCTCATTAGGGATGGGTGGGGCCGGGGAGGGGCAGTTCCTTGAGAAAGGGGTTTTTGAGCTGAAATGTAAAGGATGAGAGAGACATACTGGGGCCCAGGTGACAGAATGTGCAAAGCCACGTTTGAGGGCCTGAAAATTCAGGGACCAGAGCACAGCGTGTGCTCATTAGGGATGGGTGGGGCCGGGGAGAGGCAACATCCGAATGGGCTTAAGAAGTTTGGATTTTTAGCTCAGAGCAATGGGAAGGCATTGAAGGGTTTTTAGCAGAGGAGATGTGATCAAACTTGTGTTTTGAAGGAGGTCACGGGTTTGAGGCTTAAAGGACAAACTGCGCATGTGCAGGACCAGAAGCAGGGGCCCCAAAAGGAGACGGTGGCGGTGTCTGGGGGAGAGACGCTGGTGGTGGCTCAGACCAGGGAGGCCGTTGTGGGATGGAGAGAAGGTGACGGATATGAAATATTTAGGAAGTGGACCAGTCTTGCTGACGGGTCTGACGTAGGGGATGAGGGAGAGTGACATCGGGCGTGGCCCCTGGTTTTTGTTTTAAGTGACATTTATTGATCACCTACTAAAACCCAGGCACTGTTCCGGCAGTTTATGGGTATCACCTTGCTTATTCCTCACAATAGCCCCCTTCACAGTCTCATTTCACTCAGATAAGAATGCAGGGGCTGATGGGACCCAGTGGGGTTTGTCCCAAGCTTTGTTCCTTTGGGGGAACAGCCTTGGGCAGATCAAAGGAATAGAGAAGGAAGAAATGGAGGCAGGCTGCATATTCTGAGCTGATTCTGAGTCAGTGAGAATGATGATAGATAACATTTTTAGAACTTTTACTGTGTGCCGGGCACAGTGCCATCCAATTAGCTAATAATAAGAGGTAACACTAAATTCCATGCAGGACACTTTATATCAAGGATCTGATTGAAATCTTGCAACAGCTCTCTTTAAAATTTCTATTACAGAAGAAAGGACAGTGGCTCAGAGAGGTTGAGGGACTTGCCCAAGATCACACAGCTAGCTAGTTGGTAGATGTGGAATTCAGATGGGTTGTGGCAGAGGGAGGGGCATGAGGATGGGCAAAGAGATGTTTAGCGGTTGCTGGGAAGGAAGGAAAGGCCTGCATCTAGCTCTAAGCATGGGCTATGTCCCTCCCCTCAAACATCTCTTGACACTGCTTACCTGAGGCCTGACTGTCTACTTAAGGCATGACCTCCCATGAAAGTTATGAACACACTCGTGTATGCACGTTCACAACTACACACACATGCACACACACACCTTAGCTGCCACTGCTCACCTGCACTGGGGTGGCCACCTGGACCCTCCAGCCCAGGTTCCCCGGGGCCTGCACCTGTCTCCCCGCCCTGCCCCCGCCCTGCCCGCCTGCTGGTGCCCCAGGCAGAGCCTGCTGTACATCATGTTGACAGTAGAAATTACATCCGAGCTGCTGCTTTACACCTCGCCCTGTCAGAACTCACTGCAGCCCAGTGATCAGGACAAATTGAATACCATCCTGGCCGCGTCAATATTTATTCCATTTTACAAATGCAGCCGGATGGGGGGCAGGGCCCTGCTGTGGTGCCAGCCAAGCAGAGCCCTGGGAGGTCCTTCTCCCTCTCACGCCTGAGCTGCTCCCTCCTCTCTCTCCTCCTCCTCTTTCTCGACTTTTGTAATCAGTTAAAATTGTGAAATTCGACATTCATACCTAAAAGTGCACAAAACATAAATGCAGAGTTTAACAAATAATTATAAAATGAACCCATGGATCACCCTTTGATCAAAGCACTGAAAATTGTCTCCCCTTCAGAAGCCCCCCAACTGTGTCCCTTTTTTGACCATAACCTACTGCTTCCCTTCTCCCTGGCTTTTACGATAACCAGCCCCTTGCCTTTTTATATACTTTATCATCTAATTATGCCTTCCTAAAGTCTTAGTTTAGTTTTATTTTGTTTTTAAACTTGAGATAGATGGAATCATGCTGTATACACTCTTTTGCATCTTGTTTGCATTGTTTTTGAGATTCATCTTTGTTCTTTCGTGTTTCCTTTTCACTGCTGCATAGTACTCCATTGCATGAGTATACCATGATTTATATCTCCATTCTAGTCATTCTCCTTTTTCCTCTGCTTTCTTCCTTTCTCCTGCTCTTCTTTCTTTCTCTTCCTTCCCTTCTATCTTCTTCTCCCCCTGTATTACCTCCTTGTTTGTCTGTCTCCCATTGTTCTGTCTGCTATATCTGTTCATATCACACACACACATACCTGATCCCAGCTCCTCCATCCTACCAGGGGCCTGGATGTTCCCTCTGGGTCTCTCCGTCCCCCACGCCGTTCCTGGAATACATGGCTCCAGCCACAGGGAGGTTTCCCCAGACCTGAGTCTATTAAAGTTTATCTGTAGCAGAGGATCACTAGGGACAGAGACTGGGGGTCCACAGCAGGGTCCTTTGCCCCTGTGCATCAACTTCTATTCTAGCATCCGTAGGGGAGAAGTCCTCACCCATCACCCTCACTCAGACAGTAAAACACTACCATCTGGGCTGGGGTGAGAACCGAGGAGGTCCCGGTCAGGATGCACCTGTAAGATGCACAGATGAGTTGGGAGGGGGGACTGGAGCCGGGCCGGCCAAGGGTGAAGCCCCACCCTCAGCTCTGCTCACTCAAGGCTTATTGGGGCACCCATCCCAGACCTAGCAATGGGTCTCACCCAGGGCAGAGCAGAGACCAGCTGGCTTGTGGGGGTCCTCACAGAGGAGTGGAGGGCCCTCCAGGGAGTCATTAAAGAGACTGCTTGGATACCCCAGGAGCATGTGTGACACATCTCATTTCCGTCCCTTATCTGTCTTGGAGCTGCGTTGATGATGCACATATTCAGGGTAGTTAATTTTTACTGCAACCCAAGCAGATGACATTAAGGGATCTGTCCCTTTGCAGCACAGAAGGAAGCTCTCCAGGCTGGAAGGCAAGCTGACTAGGTTGGAGCTTGGCTGTGATCCCACCGTGCTGGGTGACCGTGGGCAAGTCCCCGCCCCCTCTGGGCTTCTGTACAATGGAAGGTCAAACTGTGGTTCCCAGAGCTCATCAGAGGACCTGCTGGGAGCAGGGTCATGTTGGAAGCATAACAAGAGGGACTCTTAAAACACATATCCCCGGGTCCCCGGGGCATCTGATTCAGTAATAGTGATAATAATATTAATAGGCAACATTTATAGGGTTCTTTCTACGTGCCAGGACTTGTGTATTTCATGAAATAAAAATAAGAAGCTGTGCTTGTTAACCGCTGTGCTAAGCACTTTACATGAGTTCCCTTGTTTAATCTGTGCCACAGTCTGTTTTATTATTATTATTTTACAGATGAAGACATTGGGGCACAGAGAGGTGAAGTAACTTGCCCAAAGTCATAGCCAAGAAGTGGGGATCCAGGACTTGAACTAGGAAAGTCTGGCCCCAGAGCCTGTTCTAGGTCTGGGACAGCTCCCTAGCAGGTTCTGATGCTGACCCGGGAGCCCCTGGACCAGGTGGTCAGAAAGTTGTATAACAAAGATCAAGCATCATGTACCTACTATGAGCAACATGTTTTCTCAGTCATTCATCAAGATGTGTGTGAAGGGCTCATCCAATAAACAGCCAGTGCGAGCTCTTATTATTTTAAGCGAGCCTCACCCTATCCTCCTGAGATGGGCTTTAGTCTCTCCAATTACTGATGAAAAATAGAAGTACTTAAGAAGAGGTGGCTTGCTCAAGACACCATGTGGCTAGGATCCAGCTCCAAAGCTGTGAGTTTTCACCCTAGCATACTGCCTCCATGACCCCACTCTCCCCTGTTCCTTGTAATAGATGCTGAATTACATCCCCCAACTCTCTGGTCCTCAGTCTGCCCATCTGTAAAATGGAGGAGTTGGGCTAATGGCCTGGGAGTCCGGCATCCCAGTTTTTGCCCCTAACACCAAGTGTTCTTGGGTAAGTTTCTTGCTTCTCTGGGCCTCAGTCTCCCCATTTGGAAAAGAAGGTTCTGTGATCCTCTTACAACACTGTACACAAAAGCTGTTTTACAACAAGCATCCTGGTGATGGAAAGCCTTAGGTCCGCTTCCCTGGAAACAGGCTCCAGGGTAGAGATTTGCTTCCGGGAGGTTTATTGAGGAGAGTTGAAGGGAACACTGTGGCAGGGGTGAGAGAGGCAAGGCTGCACAGAGGGAGAACTTGCACTGTGAGGCTGTCACAGCAGAGGCCCCAGCTGCTTCCATGGGGCGCTCTGGAGCTGGGATGCTCCAAGTTGAGGCAAGGGGCCTGGCCTTTGAATCCATGCATCGACCAGATATTGGACGTGAGTTGTCCACCTCTCCAGGGGGTGTGACCTTGAGCTAGACACCTCCCTTTGGCTGAGGGCAATCCTGGTGAAGGGGCTCAGCTGAGGGCTGTCAGCAGCCACTGTCACAGCTGTCTTGGGCGGTACGTTCCACTACATAAAATTGGCTGAAAAATCGGGGCCTGACCTTGGCTCTGGAGATGACAGCAGACAAGACGTGGCCTGAGCCCTGGGCTTAGCCAGCTGGGCCGGCCCCACTCGGAGCCCTGTGCCCCCAGTCTGCTGCCCGCTGTCATCACAGAGGGATCAGCGCCCCAGATCTCGCTTAAACCCTGGCTGCCACCACCTGCCTCATGGCTTGTCTCCCGCGGCTTCCCGAAGTCCCAGTGATTATGCCACTGAAAATTCCGCTTTCGTCTTGTCAACCTCGCAGTAAATTACAGGCCCAGGGAGGTGTGGGCCTCCTCCTTAAACAAGATTCAATTCCACTTAGCTGCCCCCCCTTCCCACCCCGCACACGGGTTCCTTCCCTCCTACCACCCCAGGCTCAGGATTTATGGCCTCTCCTTGCAGGCGCCTGGTAGCCATGGCAAGCTCCTTAGGGAGGCCTCAGGCTGCAGACTCGTCAGCCCCAGTCTCCAGTGTGGCCGCTTCCTCCTAGAATGGGAGAGAGGAGAGGCCAAGACAGCAGAATAGGCTTCTGGAGGCCAAGGCGGAGAAGCAACAGTAACCCCAGCCATAAAGGAGCACATTGATGCTATTCCATCTAATCCTCACACTAACCGTGATGCAAGACACTACCATCACCCCCATTTTAGAGATGGGCAAACTGGGGCCAGGGAGCGTGGGGTCAACTGCCAAGGTCACATACCAAAGAAGCAGTTGACTCCAGGGCTGTGGCACTTAATACTATGGCCACCGCCTCTTCCCCCAACCACTGTTCCTGGAGGGCTGTAGTCTCTTGAGGGTTTCAGGCCCTCTTAGACCTTGACCCATCCATCTGACGCCTGATGTCTCTTAGATCTCAGCCTCTGCTCGCATTCCTCTGGGGATGGGGAGATGCCTGCCTCTCTGAAGGACCCATGTCTAATGATTAGACACGGTCTCCAAATCATTGATCAAGACCTGTCACCTCTCAGAAGCACTGTTTTGGCATTTAAGGTTCTCTGTGATCCAGGTGCCAGCTCCCTTCTGGAAACTTACCTTTTGTGGCTCACCAACACTGTAGGCTTCCTGCGGTGTGGGGGTGTGTGTGGGGGGGTTGGTCTCCGCCCTGCTTAGGGCCCAGCTCTGTCCCTGGGTCTTTCTATTCCCCCAACCCCTCACAATTACTACCCCCCTTCATTCCTATCCCAGAATATCAGAGCTGGAAATCCACTACTTTCCTCATTTCCCTGTTGGAGAGAGGCTCAGAGAGAGGATGACCTAGTGCACGGGGGGAGCTGATAATGGGCCCAAATCTTCTGCCAGTGAAAATAATAAACAGTAATAAAATAGCTCACACCCACTGAGTGCTTGATACCACCATCCTAAGCACCTCATGTGTAATCCACTTAATTCTCGAACAACCCTACAAGGCAGGCCCTGTTTCTATTGCCATTTTGTGGATGGGATGAGGCACAGAGAGGTCAGGTGACTTCCCCAAGGTCGCACAGGTGGTCTGACATCAGAGCCAAGCTCCTCACCAGGTGCTCCCACTGCTGCCCTCCGCCTGGCTTTTTTGTGAACAGTTGAGCAGACAGAAGATGCCAAGAGGAGCCAACATACCAAGGAGAAGTACAGGTGGCTGCTCTGTCAGGGAAACTGACCTGTCACTTGCATTACCGGGCCTGGGCCCTGAGGTCAGCACTCCCCCAGCCCCGAGTCTGCCCATTCGGGGTTGTCACTTCCCACCTTCTCTGCAGCTTCCCGTCCAAATCCCCAGGGACTTCCAGCCTTGCCACTTCTTCCTACTGGACTGCAATCCTGGACCCCTGGAGGCTAGGCCAGGATCTGACGCATCTCTGAGCCTAACCCAGGGACTAGAACATAGTAGGTGCTCAATAAAGGCTCGTTTTCCTTCTCTAAGGAAGTCACATGGCGCTCCCTGTAGCAGGTGACATTTGAATTGCTCCTCGAAGGTTAAGTAGCAGTTCACCATGTTGAACAAAGAGGAAAGGGATAACCAGGCAGAGGGAACTACTTGGGTGATGTCTTGGAGGAAGGGATATCCAGAGTGCGGGGCGGGGGTGGGACTGGGAGGTGGGGAAGAGGGTAGAAAGGTAAGGTGTGGCCAGGCTGAGCACCTTGGCAAGGGGCTGGGTGTTAACTTAGAGGTGGAAATACTCATTATGACCTAGCTTTGCCTGGAACAGATGGGAGAAGGGAACAGGGAGAGAATATTTCTCACGGGTCCTACATCCCCGTGCTGGGACTGCTGGAACCGAAAGCTGCAAGCCAGTTTGGCCAAATCACTCCCCAGACTCCGAGCAGGGCCTCATCTGGGGTGACAGATAGGCAGCGCCGATGCCAGGCCTGAGGGAGGCTTCACTTTCCTCTCTCTCCTGACAAGCGATGGAGCTGGCAGATTGGGTATTTTCTTCCCTAATCTCCTGTCTCAGGCTGGAATAAGAAAGCAAGCCGAGCTCGGCACCTTGTTCAAACCTTAATCCTCTCCTTCCTGAGTTTAAAGCTATAGATTTGAGTCATGGATTCCCCAGCCCTTCCTCCAGGGGACACTGACATGCAAGTGTTGAAGAAAACAGAGCTCACACATAGGGCTATACTGTAGGGGCTGCATGTGGGGAGTGGTGAGACCCTAAATACGAGTTCTTCTTTGTGGAGAAGGCAGGAACTGGAGTGGGGGCAGTAGGCTTGGGAGCTGGACCTGGACTGGACTCCCAACTCCGCTACTGCCAGCTGTGGGACCTCAGTCAGGCAAGTCACTTCACCTCTCTGAGCCTCAGCATTCTCTTCTGGAGAACAGGGGAAATAAATCCTCCCAGGTTTGTTGTGAGGCTCACATAGATGAATATCAAAGTAATCCTCTGGAGAGTTAAGTGCTATAACCAGCTGAGGTTTGATGATTATTATCCACAAGCGAGAGTGGATCAGAGCTTTGAGAGTGAAAGATAATAATAGTGGCTGCTATCTGTAGAGCTTTAACCACCCGCCATTACTACCCCAGGCTGAGCCCATTATAAGCATCCATTCGTGGAATCCCCACCCCACCCGTCCCAGAGATAGGCACTATTATTATCCCCATTTTATAGATGAGAGAACACATCTCCTCTCTCCTCTTTCTTCCTCTTTTCAACAGAGAAGATGTCTCTTGTCTGAGGACAGGCACCTCATCTGGGTTCGGAAGCCCACTCACACCTTCCCGGCATCTGAGAAACTTTACATTACAAATTCTCCCTTCTCCTGCCTTATCTTCACCTGTCTCTGATGGGCTCCTGGCATTTACATGTGCTCAGGAAGATTCCATCTTAAAGCAAACAAAAATAGGCACACACCTCTTGACACCTCTCAGCCCCTTCCCTTAACAGCAGAACTTCTCTGCAGGCTGGGTGTTCTCACGAACTCCTTTACTCACCTCCCACTCTCTTCTCAACCCACTGCCATCTGGCTTTCATCCCCAGCACTACATCAAGACGGCTCACAGAGGTCACCAATGACCTCCATCTTGCTAAATCCAATGGATGTTCTCCACTCTTCATTTTACTTAAGCTCTCAGCAGCATCTGAAACATGAAACTAAACAACTGGGTTCCTTCCCACCTCTCTAACAATACTTTCCACATCTCCTTTGCAGGCATATCTGCCTCTATCCCATGTTCAAACTCCTCAATCTCTTCCTGGGCAATCTCAGCCATGCCAATGGCTCCAATTACCATCAGTACTATGATGACCCCCAAGCTTAGTCTCAACCTTCCTTCTGAAGTCCAGAGATAAAAAATACAATTGCTTCTCAATACTTCCACTTAGATGCCTCTGAGAGACCTCAAACCTAACATGTGAAAAAACAAACATACGTTCTTCTTCTTCCATGCTGGCCCTTCTCCTGGGTGCCCCACCTCAGTGAATGGCATCCTTATATGTCAAGTGGTCCAAGCCAGAAGGCTGGAAGTCATGCTTGACAACTCTCATCCCTGCAGCCCCCATGGGCGATCTATTATTAAGTCTGGTTCACTTTACTTCCTAAATACCTCTCTAAGTTGACCACTTTGCATCATCTTTATTACCACCCTAATTCAAACCAGGGATTCAAGTTGATTCTTAGATTCCTGGCTTAACACCGTATGGTGTGACACTTACCGTGATGGAGCAAATGAGGGAAGGAAGGGTTGGGAGAGGAAGCAAGAGTTCCTATTTAGGTATCTTATGTTTGAGACATTGACGAGATCCGCAAGAGGAGATAAGTAGCAGGCAGTTGGGTGGAACAGTCTGGACTCCAAGGAGAAGGGATATAAATCTGAGATTCATGAGCATGTAGGTGGTATCTAATGCTGAGGAAATGAATGAGATCACTTGGGGAGAGACAGACAGCAGACCCAGAAGTGATCCCTGAGGCACTCCAACATCAGAGATGAAATAGAGGAGGAGAAGGAAACAGAAAGACTGAGAAGAAGCTTCCAGTGAGGTTGGAGGCCATCCAAGAGACTGTGGTGTCATGGAAACCAAGAGCATTAACTAGAGGTCAGCGTGTTGAAAGCTGCTGAGAGGCAAAGTAAACTGAGGATGAAGAAGTGACTCCACTAGGCAATGCAGAGGTTGTTAGTGGCCTTGATAAGAGCGTTGATATCTGTCTTCCTTGCTGGACTGTAAGCCCTATGAGGCAAGGAGTGTCATTTGTTTGCTCACACTGTACCGCTACTGCTTACTTAGCTCATTAGCATTGCTTTCTGGCATGTCTGGTTATTTTTGACTCTGTGCTGGCCATTGTATTTTGGTTGGCTAAAATACAACGGCCAACCAACATTTTGGTTGGCCAAAAAGGTCGTTCGGGTTTCTGTATGATGTTACAGAAAACCCAAACGAAATTTTTGGCCAGCCTAATACTTGGACTTTTATTGTTTTTTTTAGGAAGAATTTCATGCCTAGAATAAAGGTATTTGCTTCTAAAAAGGATTTGCATTTGGTTGTGGTGCTACCATACTGGGATTGCTTTAAATAAAATTCAAGGTTCAAAGTTCCCTGGAATGCCCAAGTAGTGTGGATGAAGCTGCCAATCTATGATTCAAAGCTGGGTTACATTTGGTTCACCCTTACTGCAAGGGTGAAGCCCTCCAGAGTCCCAGCTTATTTCGGTGAGGGTCTCCTACTTGATTACCCACTTTGTTTGGGCTATGGACTTTGATTTCAATTCCCTTTATGCTGGGAGATCATCAAAAACAAATTCAAAATTTCCGAGATCAGCAAATGCCCTCAGGACAAAAACAGATTCTGTGCTCTCAAACTTCTCTGGGTTTCTCTTTTCCCTTCAGTTTTGACCTAATAATTCCTGGTAATTCCTTACAAAGAGCTTACTTGTCAGCTCTTTGATGCTTTAATAAGATGCCTTTCCTATTTTATCCAGTATTCTTAGCTCTTTTCAGCTGAAGGGTTGTTCCAAAAAACCTAGCCTCCTGTTTCTAAACACAGAAATTGCTAATCCCTAGAGCTTGGCAACATGCACGGCACGTTGTAATGACTCGATGAATATGTGTTGATTGAATGGATGCAGCGAACCCAGGTCTCCAACATCCCATTCTTTCTAATGTGTTGGACATCACACTCCCAGGCCAAGATACTAACAGAGGGCTGTGGTCAGAGCAGTGAGCTGTGCAGAAAGGTAGAGCTGTGAGCTCAGAGCGAGGAAGATCCCTGTGGGATGAGGAGGGACAATAGCAGTGGGTTGAGGATAGAGCCAGAGGGAGCACAAGGATGGAAGTTCATCTTGGCAGATGAGCCATTGGGTTGGGAAAGGAGGACTCATGGGAAGTGACATTGTAAGTAAAGGCCTGGAGTGAAGTCTGGAATGTGTGAGGGATCCAGGAGCTAAGAGTGGGCAGTGGACAGAGAAGCAAGGACCAGCCAGGGAAAAGTTTTGAAGGCCAAGGGAGACTTCTGGGCTCAGTGTGAATATGGAACCAGAGTGCCGGCAGAGACAGCTCCCTGCAGCCAGCAGGAGGAGGGAGGAGAAACAGCTTTTGTTGAAATGCACACATGGTAATTGCTAAGAAGAGTATTTTCCCTAGTTTAAAAAGCTTTCTCCTCTGAATTTTCCTTGGTCTCAGTTTCAAAGGAATTTTAATTGCAAAGAAAATGTTGTCATCTCCCTGGGGGGAGAGGGCTCCATAGCTTCGAACAGTCATGCCTGATGCTGATCCTTTTCCATACGGGGGATTTTCACGCTTTGGCTGTATGAAAGTTGTCTGGGGATTGGGTAGTGTGGAGGGAGGGGTGGGCGTGAGACAGGCCTCTCTGTACCTTTCTGGAGCTGGGAAGGCTGGGTTTGCAGCCCGGGGTCTCCTGGCCTGGGTCCTCCATGAGGGTCTCTGGTGCCAATCGGATGACTGTCCTAATTCCTTTCTCTTCAGATCCAGTGGGTTTATTTAATAAATTATGCTCATTAAACAACTGGTCTCTCAGCTTCCACCCTTGATCCACTGTAGACTATTCTCCACATAGCAGCCCATTTGGGAAACAGTTTGGGAGTTTCTTAAAAAGTTAAACATAAATTTACCATATGATCCAGCAATTGCACTCTTAGGTATCTACCCAAGAGAAGTGAAAACATAGGTCCACATGAAGATCGTAAGCAAATGCTCAGAGCAGCATGATTCAGAATAGCCCCAAAGTGGAAACAATACAAAAGTCTATCAAGGGACTTCCCTGGTGGTCCAGACTCCACGCTTTCACTGCGGGGGGGGGGGGGGGGGGGGTTTGACGCCTGGTGGAGGAACTAAGGTTCCACATGCAGTGCAGTGTGGCCAAAACAAACAAAAACAAAATCTATCAACTGGTGAATGGAGAAACAAAGTATGGTATAGCAGCACAAAGCAATACTATTAAGCAATGAAAAGGAACACACCGCCGATAAGTGCTATCATGCGGAACGCATCTCAAAAATATCACGCTCAATGAAAGAAGCCAGACCCCCGCCCCGCCAAAAAAACAATCCACATACTGTTTGGTTTTGATGATGTGAAATGTCCAGAAAAGGCAAATCTACGGAGACAGAAAACAGATTAGTGGTTGCCTGGGGCTGCTGGTGAGAATGGGGATTGACTGTAGGATCTTTCTGGGATAAAACAAATGATCTAAAACTTGATAGTGACAGTGGCTGCACAAGTCTGTAATTTACTAAAAATTATCAAATTGTATGCTGACAATGAATGAATATTATAGTATGTAAATTATACCTCAATAAAGCTGTCAAAAAAAAAAAAAGGCTCTCATTTCTCTCAGCGTAAAAGTCAGAGCTTCTACAAGGCCCTGCATGGTCTGCGATCATGGCCTCTTTGATTTCATCCCCCCTCCCACCCTGTCCCTCCCTCCCTCTGCTCCAGCCCCCTTGGGCTTCTGGGTTTTCCTTGAACACGCAGACGTGTTCCCACCTGACAGCATTTGCACTGTCTGTCCCATCTGCCTGTAATATTCTTCCCCTACATATCGGCAGGGCTCCCTCCCTTATCAATTTTAATATCTTTGCTCAAATATCATCTTTTCAGTGGAAAGCAACCCAATCACTCCATCTGAAATTACAGCCCCTTTCCAACCCCCTTTTCCTCCTCCTGATTTTTCCACAGTGTTTATCACCTTTTCATAAATGATTTACTTATTTATTATGCTTATTGCTTGTTTCTCTCTCATCCCTGGCATATCTGCTTCGCTGGGATAGGAATTCCTGTCGGTTTGATTCCCTGATGTACCCTTAGGCCATAGAACAATACCGGACACAAAAAGGAGTTCAACAAATATTTGTTAAGTGGAAGAATTAATAAGTGATTCAACAAACGTTTTCTAAACACCCTCTCTGTGTCAGGAGCTGAGCATACAGCAGTGAATGGGTAAAAAAGTCTCTCACCCCTAAATGGCTTGCGTTTCAGTGGTAGAGAGGCCATAGGCAAGAACCAGTTTTAAATCAGTAATGGAAGGCAACCCCGAGTCCCATCACCAAGAAACCACCGAGTGTGATAAACTTTACAAAAGGCTGTTACGGGAGCGGGATGAGGGAGGGGCTTCCTGGAGAGTGACCCGTTGGGTAAGTAGGAATTGGCCATGTGGGGAGGAGGGAAGAGGGTTTCAGGCCCAGGGAACAGCATGTGAGAAGGCCCAGAGGTCAGAGAGGAAGTGTGTCCTGTTTGGAGACACGTGAGATGCTTACTCCAGTTGAAACCTGAACTGAAAGGGGAGTGGCGGGAGAGAGGGGGCTGGCAAGGTTGGCAGGGGCTGGACTGCACAGGACCTGGGGCACATGGAAATATGTAACGGTCAGTTCAGCAGGGCACCAACCAATCAGAAAAGACACTGGTCATACACAGCTGGGACCTGCCGGCTGAATCTCTGCTGTGCCCTAAGCCACGGGAGAGACCGTGGAGTTTACACGTGTTGGTGATCACTGAAGGGTTCAAATAGGGGAGTGGCTGTAATCAGGGTTACAGAAGGGTCACTTAAGAGCAGAACAGATTGGAGGGGCCCACGATGATTGCGGGGGAGCTAGACAAGGGCCTTTAAGCCAGTCTGGCTGGGAGAATGGACAATTGCAGGTGATGGATTGGATGTGGGTGATTGGAAAAGGGAGGGAACATGGATAATATCCATAACCACAACCAGCATTTCTTGGGCAGGTACTGTGTGCCAGGGAAGCCTCTGAGCACCTGGCAGGTTCTATCTCTTAATCCACAGGACACAGCAGGAACCTGAAACACACGGTGTTTCCACAACCGAAGTGGTGCATCCAGGATTCAGACACAGACCAGAGATGACGTTAGGCTTTCAGGGGTGACCCCAGGCTGCTGGCTTGGATGAGTGGTAGAGCCACTTGGGGAGACGGGGGTGGCAGGGCTGGGGGTGGGGGAGGAAGATGCCAAACCCACAAAAAGTGTGAGGTGCCACGCAAGTGGAGATGCCAACTGTACAGTTGAATGTGTGGGTCTGGAAGCCAGAGAAGAAATGAAAGCTGGCAACAAGTGATTTGGGCATCACACCCCCCAAAACACCACCCTGGCTCAAGCCAGGGGAGTGAGAAAAGGCCCAGTCAGCTCCAAGATTTAAAGGGTAGCTGAAGCACAGAATGGGGTGTTAGGATGACCCCTTTGGGGTAAATAAAAATAATATAAAGACATATGTGCTGGAGTATGAACAAGACATTTTTCTAGAAGGAATTATGAGACGGGGGATCAGGGTTTGCCTCTGGAAAGTGGCTGCAGGGCAGGGGAGGGGCCCTCTGGACACAGCATATTCCTTGACACGTGCTTCACGGGCCACATCTACTTCAAAAAAACATCAACGAGGAATAACTGGTGAGATTTCAAGTCATTTTGGTTCATTTTTCTCTGTATACTTTTTTGTATTTTTAAACAAATGGAGGAGCAGGGGGAAGAGGAGATGGCAAAGGTGATGGAGAAGGAGCTCTCAGAGAGGCAGTTAGAAACCAGCAGAGAGAAGGGTCTCGGAGGTCAGAGGAGGGAGATTTCGGAGGAGGCCGGGGCCACAGGCGTCCAATGTCGATAAAGGACCATCACCATGATGGTGATGGCGCAGGGATCGGAGGTGAGGAACCGAAGCATCGCAGTATAGGAGGCCGCGGGGACCCTGGGAGAGTTGTAACGGGGAGGGGGGCCGACGCCAGATGGGAGTGGCTTGAGGAGTGGGAGGGAGTGAAACGGAGGCAACTCGATCAGTGGGGCTGGGAAGGGAAGGAGGGAGCGGGCAGTAGCTGGAGAGGAATGTGGCGGGGGAGGGAGGGACTTTTAAAAGAGAGAGAGCTGACTGTGCTCATGCTGACAGGGCCCGCGTGCTGACACGCTGAAGACGGAGGGCAGAAGCAGGAGAGCCGGGCCTGGAGCACAGGCAGAGAGAGGCTGGCTCCTCCGACAGAACCGGAGGGGAAAGGGCGGAGCTGGGAGCAGGGGTGGGGCCTCTGCTCCCCGGGGCCACCTCTCCTGCTCTTTCCCATGTGGTTGTGGCCTTCTGGGGACAGTAACGGCTTTGCATCTCAAGTACTGTTAATCCAGGCCCAGGCTTCCAGGCCCCTGGACTCAGTTGCTTGGTCCATTGGACGGGGCACCGCAGCCTCCCGATCCAGCTCGACCCCTGGCTGCCTGTGTGGTCGTCAGGAAGTCCTCCCTACCCCTGCCCTGGGCCTCAGTTTCTCCTCAAAGGCCCAGCTCCAGGATCCTACAATTTCACGGTTCAACGTCCCTGCCAGTCCCCGCCTCTGCTGCCTCAACCTCTGATGTCCCCGTTACGGAAAACTCAGGAAGGGGGAGGGTGGTCCTCCCAGCTGACAAGTTGAGCCTCCTGTCCCAGAAATGACCTGGACACCTTTCTTATCACCAGAGGACACCTGCCACTTGGAACTTTGTGGATTCTGGGCTCTGCCTGCAGACTAGCCCAGTTGGTTTTTCCAAATATTCTTGCCCTAAACCCCCATGAGCAGAGGGGGACACCACTGCTGGGGCAGGGTGTGTGCTGGGCTGAGGAAAACCGGGGCCTGGTGGAGACTCTGCCCCAACCCAGCTGTGTGACCATGAATAAATTCTGCATGTCTCTGCGCCTCAGTCTTCTCATCTGAAAACTGGACAAGATCTTCACTCACACGAGGTTTTAGGTGAGGGTTAAATGAGATAATGCATGTGACACTTCTAGAACACAGCAAAAGCTCAGTATAGGACAACTATCGTCATTATCAATAAGCCCCGCCATGATCTATTACATCTGTGCTAGACAAACACCAGCATATGCTCCAGGAGACGCGTACGCAGTTACAGAAGCACTGACGGTAATAAGGGAAAAAGAGAAAACATTCTACATGTCTCTTGGTAAAAGAGGGGACACATAAAATAGGCTATTTTCATACCATGGAACACAGCCACTTAAATGGAATAAACCAGATCCATCAACGTTGATAGCTTTCAAACACATCGTAGGAGAGAAAAAAGCAAGTCGCCGAGCGATGATAGATCTAGTAGGAATCCATTAACACTAAAATAATACAAAATAATGCTCCTTATTTTCTGTACGTACATGTCATGTATGCTCAAGTATAAAAATGGTATGCAATGATACAAATCAAACTCATCACAGGAGTGGTTTCTAGGGCAGTGGGGAAGAGACCAGACTGGAAGTGGCAATAAAGGGGACTTTAGTTTCATCAACAGTGTCCTGGTTTCTAAGAGAATGGATTCATGTATTTCTTATAAAATTAAGTTTTTAAAAGAAATTAACTTAAAAAAATTTCTGCCCTGCCTATTTCACAAAATTGTTTGGAGGACCAAATTATATGTACACAGGGCTTCCCTGGTGGCGCAGTTGTTGAGAGTCCGCCTGCCGATGCAGGGGACACGGGTTCGTGCCCCGGTCTGGGAAGATCCCACATGCCGCGGAGCGGCTGGGCCCGTGAGCCATGGCCGCTGAGCCTGCGCGTCCGGAGCCTGTGCTCCGCAACGGGAGAGGCCACAACAGTGAGAGGCCCGCGTACCGCAAAAAAAAAAAAAAAAAAAAAATTATATGTGCACAGAGAATGTATAATTTATTTTCTAGCTGAGAGAGCATGTTTTTACCCACGTGACCTTACTCCATCCTCTCAATAAGACTTTGAGGGATGGATTATAATTTGTGTTCTAGTGAGGGGGAAACCAGGGCACGGAGAGGTGAAGTGATTTTTCCCAGGTCACATGTGTGTCATGTGGGGACAAAACTGGGATTTCAGACTGTGGCTGTCTGGCTCCGTCGCCTGGGCCCAGCTTTTTTTTTTTTTTTTTTTTTCAGCCAGGCCGCACAGCATGCGGGATCTTAGTTCCCTGACCAGGGATGGAAACCGTGCTCCCTGCAGTGGAAGCGCCGAGTCTAACCACAGGACCACCAGGAAAGTCACGGGCCCCTCTTTCTACTTCTTCAGGCTCTAGGGTGAAAACGCCTTTTGAACTGTCTCCGGGCCACTGGTGTCTTAGGATAATCATGGTGGAGGCACCGTCCTGACTCTGAGCCCCCTCTCAAGAGGACCTGCAGCCTCCGCCCAGAAGTGCCACAGCCCCACCTGAGCTGGCCCCAAAGACCTCGGCCACGTGGCCTGGGGGTTGCCCTCTATCTTGAGACCCTCACCCACTAGTTTCTGGGAGGTAGTGTTAACATAGACCTTGAATATCAGACTCAGAGAGACCTGGATTTGAATCCCAAGTCTGTCACTTACCAGCCTGCAATCTTGAACAAGCCACTTCCTTGCTCTGCAAGATGTTACCTAGTTTGCAGGCTGCAGTGGGCAAAATGTACATAGGAAGTGCTCCGTGAATGTTGGTTCCTGCGCTTTCCCTCTTCCCACAGCTTTCCTGGCTCTAAGCAGGGGCCTGACTCACCCCTGAACCCTGTGCCAGGCACAGTGCATGACATAAAGTAGGCACGCAGGGAAGCTGTGGCTTGGCTTCTCAGAGGATTAAATTATCGATGACAAAGGAAAAGTCTCCACCATCTAACTGGGGTGGCAGATCCCACTCACAATCAAGGGCCAACTTCAACTCTACTTTGAGGGCAGTGGGAAACACTGAAGGTTTAATCAAGAGAGTGATGGGGTTGGCTGGGTCTCAGAAAGAACGCTCAGTGTGGGGTATGGCTTTGGAAGGGACAAGCCCAGAGGCAGGGAGACCCGTGATGAGGCTCTGAACAGTTCAGGTGACAGACAGGGCCCTGAGGTCCCGTCTAATCCTGTGAGATACCTGGCGGATTGGGGAAAGCCAGGGGAGAGTGGGGTGGCTGGATGGATTTTGAAAGACACTAGAATTTTATAGGAGATTGAGATGAAACACATGATGTATATAAGAATATGTTTCATAAACTTTTTAAAAAATCGCATATCCCCACCCTAATGCTCTGTTGTCAAAATCACAGGCTTTCTTGGGCATACAGCCTCCCAGGCCCTTTGTATTCAGAGAGCAACCACAAGGTCTCAAGTAAATTCCCAGCTCACCTGAATCACTTGGCAGAAACAAGTTTTTATGTCAACTCACAAACCGACTGGTTTAGTAAGCCCTCCGACAAACAGAACGTTATTTCGGAAGCAGGTAGCCAGCAAAAAAGGAATGGCCCGCTTTTCTTTTTCTTGTTTGTCACAGACACATCTGTCGACCTACACCCGGCATTCAGGATAATATTACAAATGCCCGAAACTCAGCCTCAAGGGACAAGCAGGAAGGGCAGGTAGGAATATGGGCAGCGTTGAGAGAGAGAGAGAGAGACTGAAGATTATAATAAAAATTAGCAGCTCCCAGTTTTTGAATGCTTACCATGTGCTGGGCGCACGCACTAATTCTTGTATCAATCTCTGACATGGGTGCTATTTTAATGTATGCCTTTTACAGATGGGGGGAGCGCAGACCCAGGGAACTGAAGTATTTTACCCACTTTCACACAGAGGGTAAGCGGCAGGGCTGGGGTTTTGAGCTTGTCTAGTCCACAGTGACAGCTTGTTCTCATCACCAGACTTGATGACTACCAATACTTTCCTTTTTGTCTCCAAACACACTGATAATGATGTTGCTTCATTTATTCATTCAAAAAAATAATTATTAGAGGGCTTCCTCTGTGCTTGGTAACAAAGAAGGAGGATGGTAGGGAAGGGCATGGGCTGAGGTCCGGAGACAGAGGTGTGTGTGTATGTGTGTGACATGCCCAGACACCCTGGACTTGGCAGGTGAGACCCACAGTACGTTAGCCTGGGTGGGTGGGGAGAAGATCGGGGGAGAGAGGGGTCCATAAACACCCTGGGTGTTTAGACCAAATAGCCTGGGTGTAGACAGGGGTGGGGCAGGAGTGCAGGGAGAGAGCAGAGACAGAGTCCCACTTCCTTATTTATTACCTCTGGGCTCTCAAATGCATGACTACTAGGCAGAAGTGACAAAATAAAAAGGGAAAGGAAAAAACTCCAGCTACAGCCAGAATAAAATCAGGGCAAATAGAATAAAACCTGACAGCCAAGTATAAATAAATATTCGTAAAAGAGTTAAGGACAGATTAAAATAAAAACACCAAATGCAATTCTTACCCCTTGACAAATGCAGTGCGAATTGGGTTCTTTTAATCAAATGTTTGGCAGGTGTATGAATTATTTATAATTCAATATCAGGTGGCTAAATGGAAGATGGAAGATGTTCCCATCATCTTCTCAGAGCTTATCCGCCTCCCGCAGTGAGTCTTCCCCGGAAGAGGGGGTGGGTGACGGCCCCTCTCCCATACCAGGTACCAGGCTGGACGCTGAGCCCATAATCTCTGCCTTGCTCTGGGCGTCACCGTTTGTCAGTCTGCCTTCCTGCCGCTCACAGCCTTGTTCCAAAAGGAGGCCCCTCAACACTGGGACAGGAGAGGCAGCAGCTGAGCAGGTGTAGGGGAGCTGGGAGCGCAGACACCTTGGTTCTTGTCCCCAGCTTCCATAGACTCCGAGGATGCCTATGTGCAAGTCTTTGCCTCTCCCTGTGTCCTCCGCCCTCAAATGAGCTTTGCCGCTGCCATCCTTCACTCGGCCACCTCACGTTTCAGTTCCAACATGTGGGCCTCGCCACATCCTTCTATGGTGGGAAGCATGACAACCATCCCCATTTCACAGAGGAGAAAACCGAGGCTCAGAGAGATGCCTGGAGGTGTCTCTGGTCACACCACTGGTATGAGCTCCATTTGGGGTTAGAGCCCAGGTCTTCAGACTCTGTGTTCTCTGGGAGTGCTATTCTGGGAGCAGATGGAGGTCTGGAGTCCAGGTAGAGTGGACAGGGCCTGAGCTCCAGAATCAGACAGACCCAGGTTCCACCTGCAGCTCTGAACTTGCTGTCTGCGTGACCTGGGGCATGTTCCCTAACGTCTCTGATCGTCCACTCTCTCCTCTGTACACTGAGCTAACGACAGTGGATGCCCTTGGGGCTATAGCCAGGATTAACCAGGTCACCTGTGCAGGGCCTGGTCTCCATGAAAGCCCGACAGTGCTGTTAATGTAGCTATGAGAAATCACCCTCATTTTACTTTTTTTTTTTTTCTTTTTTGGCCATACCATGCAGCCTGTGGGATCTTAATTCCCCGTGCAGGGATTGAACCCGGGCCCTCTGCTGTGAAAGCTTGGAGTCCTAACCAAGGGACTACTAGGGAATTCCCTACTCTCGTTTTACCAATGAGAAGACGGGCCCAAAGACACAAAGCGACCTCCCAAAGCCATCCAGTGAGTAGTGGTGGGGAATCGAGGTCCCTGGGGAGGAGCTTGTGAGGAGCTTGCGTGGCAGGACCCTGCCTCCACCACCCCCAGGTACCCAGCCACCCCTGACCCTTAACAGGACCCCACTCTCCCCCCACCCCCAGACCTGCCCATGGGACATTCTGCTCTTGTCTGTGCCCACTTCCCATTTGTCGCTCTCTCTCTTTCACACACACACACACACACACACACACACACGCGCGCGCGCGCGCGCGCAGGCACGCACCCTGTGAGTAAAAGCAGGAGCGGAAAATCCCATCGCAGCCAAATGTTGACGGCCTTCCCTGAGCAGCAGATGAATGAGACCTTGCCACTAACAAACGGCTGTCGGAAAGGTGAGAGAATGAAGGTAATTAGTCCCCTTAATGCCAATTTCAGACTAATCTTTCACACTTAAGGAAATTGTTCCAATGATTTTCTTATTTTCAGGGGAGCTCGTTAAGTAAGAATTAGAAAAATAGATATGGTAAGGAAAAAGAAAATGGATTTCATGATGACAAGCTGCCTCAACACACCGAGGGGGGGCTGGCTGCGCCAGGATGGAGTGACAGATCCAGGTCCTCCTGGGACAGGTGACGGTTGGTGTTCCAGGGCCCCGGGGCAGGATGGAGACCCCTGGGGGGAAGGGTCCAGGGCCCACAGCCTCAGCGCGCTGGTTGTAGTTGATGTATTTGGACCCCGTGCATCTCTCCAGCCTCTGTGCTCCTGAGCCCTGGAGGGTTGGGGCAGTGGGGGAGGCGGGGCGGAATCATTAGAAAGCTTCCTCAACATCTGGAAAGAGAGAAGTCTGCTGGCATCCAGGGTCTGCTGCAGGGACCTCAGCACCTTCTGGATCCTCTGGGGAAGCTAAGGCATATTTATTGATTGCCTGCTGTATGCAAGTTGCTGTGCTGGGCGCTTTTCCTCTATTTCATCCCATAGCCCCACAGTGCAGATGTGTCACCATTCTGTGGAGGTGGAGTAGCAGTGCAGAGGCAGGCTTGATGGTGTTCAGCCAGCACTACTGTTTGTTTGGTTTTTTTCCAGGTGTCATCTGCTCTGACTGGTCAGTGCCTGTGCTGTGCCAGTTGTTTAATATTTTGACTGTCAGTCGTCCTCCGTCATATGATTGGGCCAAGGCCACAGGGCTGTAAGTTCCAATCTGTGTTTGAAATTGAAACCCTTGGTGTCCCACATCAAAGCATCCACCTTTCCTGCCCCTCCAGGCCACCTCTGTGTAATGAGTCCCAGTGGGAAGGAGGCTTGGAGGGAATGACTTAGAGCTAGGAGGAACTGTGTACCCGGGGGAAAAGGGGTGGCTTCCTCAGGTGGGAAAGTGAGAGGCAGGGCCCGTTGGAGAAGGAAGGATGTCCTCGTGTCTATCCTTCTGGAATGGGTACAGGCCATTTTTTCCCTCGCTCCCTACCACTGCTCACTCCAGCCTCCTCACCTTTGCTGAAGCTGTACCTGCCCCCTGACCTGCCTATGGCTTTCTCTTGTCTCCAGATCCTCCAGAGCCTCCCTGGAGACCAGCCCAGGTCATTCCTAGGCTTCATCCCCAACAGCCTCAGATCTCTTCTTCACCTCTGACCCTAATAGGGACCTAGCAGTCCCCGGTTTTAGCTGCAATGCATTCTGGGAAATTCACCTTATACAAAAGGAAGTGACCTTTTGTGTAAGGCGGGGGGGGCAGGAAAAGGACCCCACCTCTGGCTCTCCTCCACAGCTTCCATGTGTGGACCAGGTTAGCATCATCAGCAGAAACTACCAGGCGACTGGCTCTGACAAAGAGAAGAACTGCCCTCGAACAGGCCAAGTGGGAAAATGTGACTCTGGGGAAATATCAATATGATATGTCCTCTCGGGTCATGGCTGGGTCATGAGTTCAAGTAGCGTCTCCCCGCCAGACCTCTGCTGTGCAGAGGTTGTGTGATGTTTGGAGAAAGCTCTTAGAACAGTGGTTCCCAACCAGGGGCGATTTTGACCCTCAGGGACATTTGCAATGTCTGGAGACACTTTTGCTTGTCATAGCTGGAGGGGTGCTACTGGCATCTAGTGGGTGGAAGGCCAGGGACACTGTGAAACATCCTGTAGTGCACAGGACAGGTCCCCCCCCACACACAACAGAGAATTATCCAACCCAAGATGTCAATAGTGCCGAGGCTGAGAACCCCCTCCCTAGAGTCATTTGATGCGATGTCCCCATTACGTAACTTACCCAGGAGATGGGGGGTAGCACCCAGCTCTTCTGACTGTGTCTACCCCTGGGATTCAACATGGAAAGGGCCGTAGGCCTCCAAGTCAAAGATTCAGGGTTCTGACACTTTTTGTTTGCAACTCAACAATCATTGTACTTCTATTCTGTGCCACGCATTGTGCAAAGTGCTGGGTACTCAGTAGTGGACAAAATAGATCCAATCTCTGCCCATTTGGAACTCACATTGCAGTGGACTTTGAGCTGGGTCACCTTAGTCTTGTCTCTGAGCCTCAGCTTTCCCATCTCTAAAGTGGGCACGATACTATGTCTCTCCTTGTTGTTGTGAGGCCTTCAGAAATTCAAATCAAATTGCAACCGTAGGTCCTTGATAAACATTGAAGTGGATTGACTGCTTCTCCTTCCTGGAGAGGACTGGGCACGTGGTGGGGAAGTTTTCCATTGAAAAAAAGAGATGGGGGAGAAAACGAAGACGTTATTGAGCCCTTACTGTATGCTTCTCACGGATGCTCCTAACAACTCTGCCATTTGGGTGTTCTTTTACTCAAAGTGCACATGAGGAAGCTGAGGCTGGGGCGGGGGGGTTGCGTTGGGAAGAGACAGCTTAAGTCGGTCAAGTGTAGCGGCTGGGATTTGAAGCCAGTTCTCCTGGCTCTTTCAGCTCTTCCCTTTTTGTAATCTCCAGGGCCTTTTAAGATGGTGCTGGGCAGGGAGTTGAGGTTTGAGGCTGACCAGGCCTGGCCTTCAAGCCTTATTCCCCAGCATCCCCCGGGGTCTCGGTCTCACCCCATTAGCGCTGCTTTAAAAAGTGCGGACTGACCAGGGCGCATTATTGCCCACGTAAATCAGGCAGTTCCAAGTACGGAACACCTTTAAACGAACAGCTGATGGGAGTGAAGTTCCAGGATCATTATTAATAGCTTTTCATTTCGGTGGCCGCTGTGCTGTGACACGCCTTCCCAGCCGAGGCACCGCGCAGCCAGCCCCCGATTGGCTGATCCACGGAGTCCGCCGGTCAGAATGAATGACTGTACCTCCGCCAGTCAGAACGAATGACTGTACCTTTGTGTTAATTGTGGAGCCCAAGCCACACGCGGAATGCTAATAGGGCCAAGTGGGAGGGGGCAGGTGCCAGTCTCGCCTGGCTACTGGGCAGGAAAGGACCCCACCTCTGGCTCTCCTCCACAACTGCCAGCAGCGGGATCTCTCTAACATACTTATCTGAGCTCCACCCTCCTCTGCTCAAGAAAGCTCCATGGTTCCCACGAACCACAGCCAAATCTGGACTCCTTTGGCTGCCATACAGGCCCTTTCATGCCGTCCCGTCCATCACTCCAGCCTCCTTGCTTGCATTCCCACACCACGAACCTTGTAGCGCTTAAACTCCTATTCATTCATTCATTCAACATTTACTGCACCCTCTGAAGGATGCGGGGGACAAAGCTGTGAGCAAGATAGACATGGTCCCTCATCTCATGGGGTTTAACATCAAGCAGAAAAGACAGACGTTTGCGGGCTCTGGAGCCAGGCTGCCTGGGTCCATATGCCAGTTTGGCTGTTCACTATCTGTGTGATTTTTTTTTTTTAATTTTTACTGGAGTCTAGTTGCTTTACAATGTTGTGTTAGTTTCTGCTGTACAGCAACGTGAATCAGTTATACATGTACATATATCCACTCTTTTTAAAGATATCTGTGTGATCTTACAGCCCAAATAACCCCTTCTGGGCCTCAGTTTCTTCATCTGTAGAATGGGAATAAGAACAGTAGCTACCTCATTGGGTTGTTTGAGCAATTAAATGACTAAAAAAATGACTAAAAATCATTTATTATTGAGCACGAAGTACTCAATAATTGTTAGCTAGTACTATCATTATTAACTCAGGACTGCATTAAAACAAATGATGACGGGGCTTCCCTGGCGGTCCAGTGGTTGAGACTCTGCGCTTCCACTTCAGGGGACACAGGTTCGATCCCTGGTCGCGGCCCAAAAAAACAAAACAAAAACGATGATGATGACTAAATAAAGTTATGGGGGAGCAAGTAGGGCATCAAACAGGGGGGCTGGTCCAGTCTGGAGCTCTGGGAAGGGTTCCCTGAGGATGTCCGATTTTCTCAGACTGGAGGGATGAGTGGGTGTTAACTGAAGTGGTGGGGTCGGGGAGGGAGAGAGCGGACAAGTGGAGGGAACAGCACAGGTAAAGGCCCTGAGGCTGGATGGACTGCGGAGTTGAGAAACCTGAAAGGCGGCAGGAGGTTGACGCATCAGGAGTGATGGGGAAGGAGGGCTGAAATGAGGCTAGAAAAACAGGCAGGGGGCCACACCGCGAAGGGCCTCGCGGGCCTTGTTAAATTTTAAACTTTGTCCTGATAGTGACGGAAAGCTGTTGAAAGCTTGTGAAGCAGAGGATCGCCATCAACCTTATCCCATTTTTAAACACCCAGGCTGTTGTGCGTGTAAAGCAGATGGGTGCCCCTTACCCTGCGGGGACCCTCACGGGGTGGCTGAGAAAGAAACGGGAGATGGAAGAAGCAGCTGTTGTCCACGTGATTGATAACGGTGAGCCGGTCCCAGGTGCGGGCAGGGAGGGTGGAGAGGAGACGGCTGTTTCTAGAGATCTGCAGGAGGCAGAATCCTCAGGACACAGCAGGAGTGCTCTGGGGAGGTAATGGAGAGGGGAGGATTCCAAGGAGGACCCAGTGGTGATGTGGGGAACAGAGGCGGAGTGAGTCATAAAGGTTTGGAGGGTCAGGAACCTGGTGGTCGTAGGCCTCTGAACCTTTGCATGTGCTGTTCCTTCTCCCTGCAATGCTTTTCCCCCAATCTTGTCTGATGGGGGATTTTTGTTTTTGTTTTTGTTTTTTTTTTGCGGTACGCGGGCCTCTCACTGTTGTGGCTCCTCCCGTTGCGGAGCACAGGCTCCGGACGCGCAGGCTCAGCGGCCATGGCTCACGGGCCCAGCCGCTCCGCGGCATGTGGGATCTTCCCAGACCGGGGCACGAACCCGTGTGCCCTGCATCGGCAGGCGGACTCTCAACCACTGCGCCACCAGGGAAGCCCTGATGGGGGATTTTTTATTAATTGCTCAAAGCCAGGCTCCAGTGTGACCTCCGACACATGAAGCTTTCCCTGGCTGCTCTAGATTTGTTGTCTCTCTTCTCTTTTCCCTTTGCCCAGTATCAACTCCCTTCTCTGTTAGCAACTTCTCTGTGATAACACACGACTTCATTAAAAGGTAGGATAACAACTGCAAAAGAAAGGGACCGGGAGCAAAGACAGCATCACGCGCCCCTCCCAGCACCCTGTACCTCACTACCTTGTCCATTTCACTGTCCCTTTTGCTGTTTCTACCTCATCTCCCCCATATGCTGGCGGGGCCCAGAGCTTAGTCCTTGGGCTGCTCGTCTTTTCTGTCTACACCTACTCCCCAGGTCACCACATGCAATCCCACAACTTGAAACCCCATCGATATATTGATGATGCCCAAGTGTCTGCGTCCAACTCAGATTTCTCCCATAACCCTGACTCCTAAATCCACTTGCCTGTTCAACATCTCCACTTGGATGTCTAAAATGCACTTCAAACTCATCATGTCTAAAGCGGAACTCCTGACTTCTATCCCCACCCCTCACCAGATAATAGTAAAAGAAAATCAATTTCAAGCTGCTCCTCTTCCGGCTTTCCCATTTCAGTAACTGGCAACTCCACGATCCCAGCTGCTTCCGCCAAAAGCCTTGGAGCCCTTCTTGACTTCACTGTATCTCACACCCTCCATCCAATCCATCGGCAAATCCCGCCAGCGCTACCTCAGAATACATCCAGAATCTGAGTATTCTCACCACCTTCTTTGTTCACAGCCTGGTGCAAGCCACCCTCATCTCTCACCTGGGTCACTGCCTCCTCGCTGGTCCCCCTGCTTCTGCCTTTGCCCCCTACAAACTGTTCTCAGTGATGGTGTCAAAACGTAAATCAGATCATAACACTCCTCCTCTCCAAATTCCTTGGGTTTCTCGTCTCACCCTGGATAAAATGGTTCATAAGACCCAGCATGATCTGGCCGCTTGTCGCTTCCCGACCTCCTCTTACCATCCCCGCTCCCTCCCCATTCCAGCCACACGGACCTTCTAGCTGCTCTCTGAATGTAACAGGCATGTTCCCACCTCAGGGCCTTTGCATTTGCTGCTCTTCTGGCCTGGAGCACCCTTGTCCCTGATATCTGCATGGTTTACTCTTTCCCTTCCTTTGGATGTCGGCTTAAATGTGAGACTTCCCCTGAGATAGAACAGCTCCTCCATCCTCAGGACCCCCCTATCCCCTTGCCCTGCTCTCTCCCTGCCCTGCCCCCATAGAACTCAGCACTGTCTGATATAGCACACATTTACTGATTCATTATCTGCCTCCTTGCCCTTTAATGGAAGCTCGTGTAGGAGCTTTGTCTTTTGTGCTCAGGGCTGTAGCACCGGCACTTAGAATGGTGCTTGGCATATAATAGGCGCTTGGTGGTCATTTCTCGAATGACTCTGGAATCATTGTTTTGAACTCTCTGTCTACTTGTTTGTCTATTTCTTTCTCTTCCCCAGTAGACAGTAGGCAGCAATGGATCCAATTCTCTGCTGTTTTTCTAGTATCCAACACAAAGCCCGGAGAGTGGGTGCTCATTAAATGTTTGAATAAGCAAATGAATAAATCATAGAATTTCCAGATGGGATGCCTGGGGTAGTGTGAGGGAGGGGTTATGAGACAGAGTTGCCTCCTGGAGCTTCTTACTCTCTGGCCCTTCCTGCCTCTCCCTGGGGACCTGGGGCTACCTTGGAGGGGAGGAGGCTAGAAGCTCGAACAAAGAATCTCCAGAGGCCAGAAGGGACAGGGACCGGGATTAGGAGCTAGTGCCGGAAGGATCTGGAAATGTAGGTTTCCTATTGGGCTAAACTGTGGATTGATTTCTCTTTCTTTTTATTTATTTATTTTTTGCGTTATGCGGGCCTCTCACTGTTGTGGCCTCTCCCGTTGCGGAGCACAGGCTCCGGACGCGCAGGCTCAGCGGCCATGGCTCACGGGCCCAGCCGCTCCGCGGCATATGGGATCTTCCCGGACCGGGGCACGAACCCGTGTCCCCTGCATCGGTAGGCGGACTCTCGACCACTGCGCCACCAGGGAAGCCCTCTCTTTCTTTTCAAATCAAAGTATAGTTGATTTACAATGTTGTGTTAGTTTCTAGTGTACAGCAAAGTGATTGAGTTTTATATATATTTATGTATTTATATATAAATATATATATACATTATACATACACATATATGCATTTAACCTGTGGATTTCGAATTCTGTTTGAGGTTAAGAAATCTGAAGTTTTAGAACAGGTAGAGAGTTTAGGATTAGAATTTGAATTACAGTGTGGGATTTGGGTAATAGGTTGAAGTTCTGGATTTAAGATTAAGATTCCAGGTTTGGGGTTACGGCCTAGAGTTTGGGAGTTGGGCCTGATGCTTGTGGCCAATTGGTTTTGACAGTGGGTCAAAGGATTAGAATTTTGGTTGTAAAATGGGATGAAGTTGAGGGTGGCATCAGGGGCCCAATCTGAGGACATTCATTAGGCTTTGAAAGCGTCTCTGCCAGGATACTACAAGACAGAGAAACTCACATTTTATAACAAAGTTCTAGAACAGTGATTCTCCACCGAAGATGATTTTGCCACCCAGGGGACATTTGGCAATGTCTGGGCTCATTTTTGGTTGTTGCATCTGGAGGAGGGGAGCTATTGGTTTCTACTTAGTAGAGACCAGGGATGCTTTAAACATCCTACAATGCACAGAGAAGCCCTCCTCAGCAAAGAATTATCCAGCCCCAAATGTCAGTAGTGCTGAGGTTGTGAAACCCTGTGCTAAAGAATTTATCCATTCTCTGAAGGGTTAGTCAAGGGCTAGTCCAGAGCAGTCAGGATATGAGTGTTCAGGGCTGAGAGCTGGTGTAATGGGGCCTGAGTTATCGAGTGAGGTACAGGTGCCCATGTCTCCCTCCCCATGGATTCAGCTTCTCACAGCCATCTCTGGCTCTGGTGGGCTCAACAGGAAAGGAGAAGGGTAAGGGTGGAGATGGGATTCGTGAAGCTATAGACAAGTCATGGCAGGGTGGGAGCTGTTGAGAGGGAGACCAGCAGCCTTGGCAGGGTCGCAGAGGCCCTAAGCTGGGTCCATGGGAGGCTTGGGTAGCGGGGGAGGGACAGGCAGAAAGTTGTAGAGAGATGGCATCTAGAGAAGCTAGTGTCTGAGGCACCTTCTGCAACTTGTGTGAGTGCCTTGTTCCAGATAGAATCCATATAATAATAATGATAACAACGACAACAACAACGTAACAACAACAGTAGCTAACATTTGCATAGCACTTGCTGTGTGCCATTCTAAGTGCTTTATGTCTGTTAACTCATTTTTAACCTTCCCACCAAAACTATATGGTAGGTACTACTGTCTTCCCCATTTCACAGATGAGAAATTGAGACACAGAGTGGTTGAGTTGCCCAAGATCCCTTAGCTCTGAGGGGTTCAGGGTGGGGGCCCCCTCAACTTCCCGTGTTGCCGTTTTCCTCTGCCATCTGCATACGTGATCTCATCACACCCTCTCGACAGTCTCCTGAGATAGGTGCTGTTATTACTGCCTCTGTTTCACTGATGAAGCAACGAAGGCTCAGAGAGGTTAAATACTTCTCAACACAGCCAGGTCTGACCAACATCAAGGTCACTTCTGCTTCTCTACATTACAGCTTGGGGTGCACCTCTGCACAGCCCTCGGTGCCCACCCTCGTGGCCTCATTTGATTTTCACCAACAAGGCTCGGACTGCAGGGCCTCTCCACCTTGGCACTGTTGACATCCTGGACTGGATAATTCTCTGTGGCAGGGGGCTGTCCTGCACACTGTAGGCTGTTCAAGCAGCATCCCTGGCCTCTACCCACTAGATGCCAGTAGCACCCTTGTCAACCAAACTGTTTCCAGACACTGCCAAACGTCCGCTAGGGTCCAAATCATGCCCCCTTCCTCCTCGCCATTAAGAACGACTGCCCCGGAGAGAAGGCGAGGAGGATACTCCTATGATATAGATGACTGTGGAAAGTAAGACCTGGACAGAGGTAATGTCTTGCCCAAGGTCACTCAGAGAGTCGCGGCAGGACTGCAAGTAGGACCAGGCTCACTCCAGCCAAGAGGAAGGTTTGCTGCTGAGTTTTCCTGCTGGAGTCGTGCTCTTCCTGTGAAAAGTGTTGAGTGCCAACAATGGGACCGGAGCTGGCCCAGGCTGCCCATCCCACCCCAGGGAAAGGTCCCGCTGGGGCAAGCCCTCTCCAGCTGAGCTGCGGTGGCACTCACCCTGCTCCCAGCTTTTGTTCTGTGAACACAGTTCAGGCTTTAATATCAAACAGACCAGATTTCAAATCCCAGCTCTGCTACATCCTTACTGTGCGATCCCAAGCACAATACTGACCCTCTATTTTCCCATCTGAAAAATGGGTGGTTTGGACTAGAGTCTTTCAAAGACCCAACTAGCTCTGAAGTTCTGGTTCTCTGACAAAGTAAGGTATCATGTTTTAGTCCTAGCTGTGCCCCAACTCAAGGTGGCACTTCAGACAAGTCACTGTCCTTCTCCAGAACCAATACTTGAGCCAAAACTTGAGCCACACAGAACTTCTCAATGCTCTCTAAACTATGAATACTTCCCTTTCTTTTCTTATGCTGCCCCTCTGAAATGCTATTTGCTCCATTATCTACCTGGAGAACTCCTATTCATCCTTTAACACTGAGCCCAAGTCACTTCCCTCACAAAGGGTGTGTGTGTGTGTGTCTTCCCCAAAAGACTGAAAGAGCCCTTGAAGATGGAGACTGGGTGTCCCTAGTTCTCATATCCTCATGGCCCACACAGTGCCTGGTGCAGAGTAGGTGCTCAATAAATGTTGAATAAGTAAGAATGAATGAACGGAGGGAGTAGATGGTTGCCAAGACCCTGGGCGGTTCCAGCACTCTGGAATCCAGGGAAGGAAGCCAGCCTCTTGCTGTTACCCAGTCTCACATTCAGAGAACTGTCCCCACCCCCAGTCCCAGCAAGCGCCTGCTGCCCCAGCCATCCACAGTCTGCGGACCCAGCGAGTACCTTGGACAGCGACCAGACACTCTCCCCCCCCCCCCCTTTTTTTTAAAATGCTTTTATCCTCAGTGAAGCTGCCAACATAGGGAGCTGTCTGTGCAGACCTGCATTCCCACATGTGCATGGAGACATTTACTAATAGAAGAGGCCTTGCTTCTTCCAGTTTTCAATCCATCCCAGGTTGAGGATTGGGCAAAGGATCTGCGTTGCTCACGTTTATGCTTCTGAATACGCAGCCTCTGACTGGGGTGGATGGTGGGCGGGGAGGCGGGGCGCGGTTCGGTACTGCGGAATTCCCTCCTCCTATTATCTCCTCCAGGAATCCATCCTCCTCTTCCTCTAAGCCACACGTCTCCACATCGCTCTCAACCCCCTTTTCCAAGAAGTCCTCTGACTGAAGAAGCCAGCTCTTAGTTTCTTGCTGGTGGGGAGGGGAGTGAAGAGAGAGGGAAGTGGTCTGTGCTCTTTGAGATCCACCCATTCAATAGGTATTTTCTGAAAAGTTATAAAAATCACGTGTATTAAGCTTAACTTCTCAGGTCCTCAGTTATTCACTTGTAAAATGGGGGTAGGAGTAGGTAAGGATTCATACAAGCTCAAGTCCTTAGAGAGGGCAGTTCTGTGGACTTCTATCAACCCCTCAATGCAACATATCAACTCCAACCTCCACTGACGAACAGACATGCATGTCTTAGTTCAGCTGTTTCCTTCCTGCGTGACCCTGGTTAAGCCCCTTCCTCTTCTGTGCCTCTGGTTGCAAAAGATGGGGGGGGGGTGGATTCTGGTTTCTAAGTTCTGGTTCAACTCTGGGGGCCTGAGTTTCTAGGATTTTATAATAAATTTACCTCTTTTTCCCTCCAACCCAAGGAAGGGGCTGGAGCCTCAGAGAGGAGATGGAGAGGGACCAGAGCTTCCTGGGGTGGGCAGGAGGGTATAAGATTCCTGGGGCGGGCAGGAGGGTGTAAGGTTCCTGGGGTGAGCAGGAGGGTGTAAGGAAAGGAGGCTCTGTCCCAGCCCGAGTGTGAGAGACGAGTTAACAGCTCAATTGTTATTTCAATTACACGGATTATTTGAAAACAATGTTATGAGTTTCATCACTGACAACCCCAGGAAATGGCTGCTATGGCAACCAGGGAAAAGAATGGCCCTGACCAGCCAATCAGAAGTTCCAGTCATGCCTCCAGTTTGTACAAACTCTCTCTCCTCCCTGGGGCCCCCCCCCCCATCCTCTGCTTGGTGAGGAGCCTTGGGAGGAGGATAAAAAGAGAGGGGCAGGTGGAAGGACCACTCTGTAAAAAGGAAGAGAACAAATGAGGAAACTGAGGCCCAAGGAGAAGAGGGACTCCAGGAATTATCTGTTTCTCCCAAATTCCCTCAAGGGCATGGACCATGCCTGGTCCACTGTACTTTCCCAGTGCTGCGGTGAGCAGCGGATCCCAGGACACAGCCTCCACTCCCTGCTCAGCCAGCCTGTGGGAGGGAATTCTCTAAGACTCCCTGACAAAGCATCTTGGTCCCCCTCCATCATAGGAACCAGCAATTGGTCTCACCTGTCATAGGCAGGAAGAGAATAGTCATGCCAGGAGGGAACCTCCACTGGGCCACAGAAAGGGCAGGCGAGACCCTCGGGGCTCAGAGGTGCTACTGTGAACCCTGGATCCCTTTCCCTGCTGCCCTCTGCAGAGGCAGCCTCTGTGTGCCACGTGCCTGGGCTCATCTTTCTCCAAATGAAGCTCTCCAGTGATCTCCAGAAAAAGCCCTTTTACTTAGAGAACATCCCGTGCTCTCCTTATTTAGAAAGAGGCCAATCTGACGGGCAACTGGCTGGACTCTAGCTCTGCAAAAACCCAATTCTGAAAGCCCATTTCCTATCCTGCTTGAGCTTCCCGGCTGTCCACTCCTATGTCCCTGAATCCTTCATCAATTTTATTTGACAAACCCTTTTCTAGAGTTTAGTAGGTATCAGACACCGTTCTAAGCACTTTACAAATAGTAGCTCTTTTAGTCCTCACCACACCCTATGAAGCAGGTACTGTGATTATCATTTTTATTTTACAGATGGGGAAACTGAAGTGGTTAAGTCACTTGTTCAAGGTCAGGCAGCTAGGAAAGTGCAGACGCAAACCCAGGCAGTCTGGCTCCAGAACCCAAGATCTAGGCTACTGTCCCAATTCCTCCTGACAGAGGGTGGTCTGGCTTGAGTCTCGCCTGATGGCCAGAAGACTCATAAAATTCAACATCTATTGCCTCATCTTCTTATATCAGGAACCCCCCCAAGTGCTTGTCCTGAAGCTCGTGTGTCCTCTTTTTGCATCTTCTCCATAGGGGAACGATGGACAGACAGGTACAAAGAAGGCAGCTGGGGATGCTGCTGGTAAGTGCATATTCATAGGTAAATGCAGCCTCCCACGGCCACTGTTCTGATCTGGCTATAAGATGCACAGGGTCATCTTCATTAATTTGATACCTATAGTGAGCAGGGCACTGTGTGCCCCTTACCTCATTCATTCCCAGTAACAACTCAGCAAGGGAGGCCTTACTCGTCCTTCTTTACAGATGAGGAAACTGAGGCTCAGAAAGTCAAAGAGACTTGCCCAAGGTCACCCAGCCAATATGTATCAGGTGAGGACGGGTGCCCAGATCCATCTGCCTGCCTGCTAGCAGTACAAGACGTGGTTCCTGGCCTTGAGGGACTGTCAAAGAGTCAAGACAGCTAACAATGGTTCGTGAAGGACCGGAAAGAAGCGCTCACGCTAAATGGGTGAAAGAGCTCAGCCCAGGTGAGCAAAGTTCCGCAGGTGAGAATGGACCTTGGAGCAATGGCTTAGCTGGACCAGGTGGGTGTCAGCACTCGGCCGGTGAACGTGCTTGGGGCCTCGAACGCCAAGCAGATGGTCTGGAGCTGATGGACGAGGCCACGGGGAGCCATTGCTGGCTTAGGGCCTCTTTCCCTCCCTCCCAAGGCGACCTCCTCTCAGGCAGCAGAGCAATTTCCCAAAGCATTTTCTCTAATTCGTGATTGTTTTCCTAACCCAGAAGCAGCAGTAGTCTCCAGCTTCTCCCAGCCCACGAATCGAGCTGAGCTGCCAAAGCTGCTGATCTCTGCCCCAAGTCCAGCCCACTTGGGCACCTATGAGTCCCTCCATCCCCAGTGCCCCCCAGGGTACTGCACAGGCTGTGGGGAGGGTCTTGTGGGCTGACTGGGTTGATGCAGAGCCCCAGGGATGGCTGTAGAGTTGAAGCCACTGCCTGCCAGTTGACACAGGCTGGAGAGCAAGGTCTGGTCCCTGAGATGCGGGCCGGCAGGAGGGCTCCATGAGGGAATGCGGCCTCCGAGAGGAGAGGAGGGTTCAGAACAGGGACAGATATTCTGTTAGAGAACAAGGAAAGTACATGCAGAAAGTGGCCAGGAGCTAAGAGAAGTGGTAGGTACTCTGCGAGGGACCTGGGTGTCCAGGAGGGGATGGGGCCCTGTGAGAGGATCTGGGGCTCCAGGAGGGGGTGGGTGGGTGCTCTGCAGTGGGCTAGGGCTCTTGCAGAGGGGAGTGAGAGCTCTGTTGGGGCATCTGCCATGAGAGGAGAGGGCTTCCACAAAGAGACGAGGGCTCAGAGAAGAGGTGAGGGCTCAGAGAAGAGGTGAGGGCTCTGAGAAGAGGTGAGGCTCAGAGAAGAGGTGAGGGCTCTGAGAAGAGGTGAGGGCTCAGAGAAGAGGTGAGGGCTCTGAGAGGAGGTGAGGGCTCTG
>NW_021703769.1:13908121-14203058 GCF_005190385.1 Monodon monoceros | reverse complement strand
TCAGAGAAGAGGTGAGGGCTCTGAGAGGAGGTGAGGGCTCTGAGAGGGGGGGATTCCGGCCAGGGGCTCCGCTGAGAGCCTGGGATTTGTGAGGAGACTGGGAATCTTGAGGAAACAAGGCTCAGAAGAGAGAGCAGGGGCTCAGTGAAGGGATCAGGGCTAAATCCAGGCGGGGGAGAGGCTTTGGGAGGGGTCAGGGCTGTGTAAGAGGTGGGGTGCTCAGAAAGAAATGTTGGCTTGTGAAGGGATGGAAGCTGAGTGAGGAGAATGGAGGGGCCCTTCCTCTAAGGGTTGCTTTGAGAATTAAGGTGCCCTAATTTTTTTTTTTTTTCGGTACGCGGGCCTCTCACTGCTGTGGCCTCTCCCGTTGCAGAGCACAGGCTCCGGACGCACAGGCTCAATGGCCATGGCTCACGGGCCCAGCCGCTCCGCGGCATGTGGGATCCTCCCGGACCAGGGCACGAACCCGCGTCCTCTGCATCGGCAGGCGGACTCTCAACCACTGCGCCACCAGGGAAGCCCTAAGGTGCCCTATTTTGTCCCGGCTCATCCCAGCCACAGGTTTGTCTGCTTCCCCCAAAGCTCCCCTCACCGTGGTCCTCTGCTCCTCCACTCCCCCTTCCCTACCTTTCTTCAAGGCAAGTCCTGAGTCCTTCTCCACTAACTGCACCATAAATGCCCCAGTCTGTACTCATCCCCTCTAAGTCGCCCCTATAGATTTTGTGTCCCCCTTTAGCCCAAACACATGATCAGGTGGGTACTTCAGACACCTGTAATGATCAATAAGGCAGTCGTCCCTCCAAGCTAACCACAGTCCCTCCAGCTGCAAGAATAGAACACAGCTGATCTGGAGACGACCTTCTTTCAGGGCATCCTCCATACTTTGGAGACATAAAGTGTCCTCTCAAATTGCTTTCTTCTAGGTAAAAGAATTCTGGTCTCTTCTACTGGATTTTCTAATCACTATCTTTATTATCAATCAAGCATCTCTCAAGCCTTGTGATAAGATTTTACCAGAGCCTGGCACATTGTAGGCTCACAAGAAATGTAACTTGGATGGATGAATAAGTTGGAGGATCATGGATGAATGAGTGTGGATAAATGGATAGCAGAAGATGGAAAGAAAGGCAGTGGTACCTCTGTGGTGGATGACGGGTGGATGGATAGAGGGGTGGAGGAGGGGGAAGGAGGGGTAGACTGGGCAGATGGATGTTTAAATGGAGGCGGGTGGGCAGGAGGAAGATGGATTGGATGGTGGATGGATGGATGGCTTATATGGGAGGCTGGATGGATGAACCTTAGCTGGCATCTCAGCTTTTCCCCATACCTCCCAAATATAGACCCCCAAAGTGGTTGACGGCTCCCCAGTTCCTCCAGACACCCAGGCTTCAGACCATCATTTTTTACTTCTCTGTCTCCCTCATCTTCCGCGACCAGCAGTCATGTTTCCTTTTTTTGTCTTTTGCGGTACGTGGGCCTCTCACCATTGTGGCCTCTCCCGCTGTGGAGCACAGGCTCCGGACGCGCAGGCCCAGCGGCCATGGCTCACGGGCCCAGCCGCTCCGAGGCACGAGCCCGCGTCCCCTGCATCGGCAGGCGGACTCCCAAGCACTGCGCAACCGGGGAGGCCCCCAGCAGTCATGTTGATCCTATTTCCTCGGTGCCTTTTCCCTCTGGTGGCTGTTCTCCACGACCTCATTCAAGCCCCAACCTCACTTGTCTCCGGGACGATTTCAGCTGCCCCTGCCTGCTGCTTCCTTTCTCTTGCCTTCAAGTCGATCCTAAAACAATGCCATCAGCGTGATCTCCCTAAAGCTCTAGTCAATAGCTCCCCATGGCCTGCATCCCCCGGCCTGGAGGCCCACCCTTCTGAATTCTGCTGAATCCCCCCTTTCTCAGCCTCTCTCATTCCTCCCTTTTATGGTCTCGGTGCTCTGGTCACAGCAGGCAATGATCTGTCACCAGACGTTCACCAAGCCTCCCCGCTTCTCTCATGCTGTCCCCCCACCTGGGATGCCCACGCTGCTGCCTCTACCGCCGCAAAGCCATCCTAGACCCCAACACACAGCTCCACGGCCGGCCGCCACCCTCTGATGAAACTTCCCTAATCCCTTCAACCAGATATAGTCCACAAGCCACTTCAAGACGCATTTACTGAGCACCTACTATGTACGTGCCCAGCTGGCTAGAGGGCCCTGGTGGTGAGAGGTGAAGATGAGATACAGGATGAGAAAGACACATTCTTTGCCTTCAAGGGGATACAGCGTGCTCGTGGAGGTGCCTGTGAGTATGCACACTGACACATACAGAATTCAAAGGAAAAAACATAAGGGCAAAATAGTGGAATATTAGTAATTAAGGCTCATGGAGCACTTAGGATGGTCCCAGCACTGTTCTAAGGACTTTATTAACTCCTGTAATCCTCTCAACAAACCTCTGAGGTAGGTACAGACGAGGAAGCTGAGGCACGGGTGGGGCAATTTATCTGCGGTCATTCAGCTAGTAAGTGGCAGAGACACAGTGGGTCTGTGCTTTCAACAGCCCACAGTAGGGTGGCACAAATACAATCGTGGGAGGGGGATAGATGGAGAAATTCATGACCAGGCTCACTCTGACCTCCCAGCACCCTCCCCCGCTGAGCCATAACCTGCCTCTCTGCCAACCTGGTCCCCTTCCTTTCAAGCCCAGGTGAGAGGATCATTTCAAAAAACGGAAATGATAATGGACTGAATTACAGTCAAGGGGCTAAGTCTGTTGCTGAGACACTGTAGGACCCTAGGCAAGTTCCCTTCTCCCCCGGGGCCTCAGTTCCCCTTCTGCATAATAGGGTTGGGCCCATCCACACTAAAGATCCTTCCAGCTCTGACATGCCTAACCCTAAACAGATGCTTGGATGATAGAAGAATCCCTGGGAGCCTCTTGGCCTCGGGGCCTGGCTGCATCCCCCAGGAACTCCCCCCATGCCCCTGAATACAGGATTTCAGCTTCTGCTTCCTGTGGGCTCCACTGGGAGGCCACAGTCCTGTGTCTGGTCCCCTGAATCTTTTCAGCCCGTCACTGCCCATCATCTTGTCTGCCCACTGACCTGTATCCGTCTGCCTCAGCTACCCATCCATCAGCCTGCCTGGGGCCCCTCCACCTTGTGTCCCCACCTGCCTGGTATCTGTCACTCTGCCCATCACGCACACACAGAGCCCACCTCCTCACCCCCGGTGCCTCACTCTGCAAGCACCACAGTGACAACAGAGAGATAGGGTGGGGCTGTTTCCACTCATAGAGAAGCCCAGTCTTAACATCAGAACCTGCTTTCCAGGGGCCAAAACAGTTCTCTGCCATCGGGCATCCTCTCCCTTCCCCGGGGACCCCCAGCCACCTCCTTCCTGGGCCCAAGGGCTTCTACTCGAGGAATCTGGTCAGGGCCACATGGCTCCTGCCAAATATGTCCAAGTGGTCCCCGAGGAAATCATCGGACAAGAGCGTGAAGATGTTTGTACAAGGATGTTCATTGCAGGATTGTTTGTAATCGCGAAGGACTGGAAACAACCCAAATGTCCAACTGTGGGGGCTGGTTGAATGAATTACGGTCCAGCCACACAATGGAGAACCATGCAGCTCTTAAAAAATGATGATGTGGATGTGTATTTATCGAAACGGCAAGACATTCACAATATATTATAGAGTGAAAAAAGCAGGTTACAAAGGCCTATGTATAAAGCGAGATGCCATTTTTATGTTTTAAAAATCCATGTATGGCAGAAGGATATGCACTGAAATGTCAGCCAAATGGTGGATCATGGTTAATTAAAAATGCTTTCATATACAAAAAGACACATACATGTACATACATACATATACATTTACACACACATACACATATGTAGTGACTCTGTATTGAAGACTTCCTACAAGCCCAGCGCTGGGCTAAACCCTTTGTCTATATCGTCTCATTTACTCTTCCCTACAATCCTACAAGGCAGGTTCATTAAAACCATTTTACAGACGAGGAAACAGAGGCTCACTCCGTTAGTTAGTAAGTGGCAGAGCCAGGATTTAAACTTGGCTTTCTCTGACTCCAGAGCCCGTGCTCTTAATCAGTAGGTTGTCACGTTTCTCCTATTGTTTATCTGTAACTTGCCTGTTAAAAAAAATAACATATATTCACTTGGGAGATAAAGAAATGACAGAAGTTAACAAGACAAGGAAAAAAATGAGGCTGGCAAAATATACACAGCAACATGCCCTCAATCTCTGGGGTCTCTGGCAGCGTTTCAGCAGGTTTGCCCCATCGGCTCATCCTTCCCTCCATCCTGTATCGTGGGCTGGTCCAGGATGCTGGAGATGGGCCAGGCAACCCTGGGTAGGGTTGGGACTTAAGCATTGTAGGCTTCACTGCTGCATGGACTGAGGCCCCCTCCTCAAGCCCAAATTTGATTCAGGGAGGGTAGTGAGCCATATGTCATATGCCGTGCTAGACCCTGGGGAGACCAAAATGTAAACAACCCAGAGCCTGTCTTCAGGATCTTCTCATCCATGGCTGGGTTTTTCAACCTCTGTACTATCAACACTTGGGGCTGCATAATTCTTTGCTGTGGGGCCTGTCCTGTGCATCGCAGGGTGTTTAGCAGCATCCCTGGCTTCTACCCACTAGATGCCAGTAGCAGCTTCTTACCCAGCTGTGACAACCAGAGGTCACTAGACATTGCCAAATGTCCCCTGGGGGCAAAATCACTCCTGGTTAAGAACTGTGGAGCCAGTCGATGATACAAGGCAGACAGGGAAAACAAAACAAAACCTAAACTAATTTCTAGGGGGCTCAGTGTAGATGGAAGTCATCTGTGCCTGGATGGATCAGAGAAGGCTTCCCGGGATGTACCTGTCCTTGAAATCTGAGGGTCCCTCAAGGTTCTTCGCATTCTACAGACTTATTCTGGGGGATCTCATCCACCCTTGTGGCTTCAAAGATCTATTTCTGGCCTAGAACTCTCAGGGTGCCCCAGTCTTTTCTGCACAACCGTCCATCAGGCATCTCCACTGCATGTCCCACCAGCATCTCACATACACTCTGTCCACAGCTGGTCTCTACCTCTTGAAGACCCACATAGCTTCCCAAGTCAGAAACCAGGACTCTTCCTGTCCCCCACATCTACCAAATCTCCCAGCCCTGCCCATTCTACTCCTCCAACCTCACCATCCTCCTCTACTCCCCAGACCTGGCCACTGGCAGCTCTGGACCCCATCTTCCCCAGCAATCCGTTCTCCATCCAGCAGCAAAGTGAGGCTTCTCAAGGCAATCCCATCATGCCACTCTCCTGCTGAAAACCCCTCAGTGGTTCCCCACGGCTCTCAGGATGCAGTCCAAGCTCCTCCTCGTGGCTCTCTAGACCCACAGGACCGGGCTTCCACCCACTTCACTGGCCTCCTTTCCTGTAACCCCAGCACCTGGACCCCAAGCTCTCTGTGCTCCATTTCAGCCACTGAACTTGCAGCTCCTCCAATATTCTCTCTCAGCTCTGGACCTTGCACTCCTTGGCCTGGAGCCTGTTCCCATCTTCCCACTGCCCCGCCCCCTTCATCTCCTAGATAGCTGCCAATCAACCTGCAGGTCTCTGCTTAACCACCACTTCCTCCTGGAAGCAAATGCTGGCCCCTCATTGGCTCTTATCTTGGCTTATGAGAATTGTTTAATTGTCTGTCTCCTTCCCAGGACCATCAGATTCCTGTCGGCTGGGATCGTGTCTGCTTGTTCTCCGTTGTATCTCTAGCATTTAGCACAACGCTTAGCACAGAGTAAACATCTAATATGGATGTGTGAAAGTATATTTTAAACTGGATAATAAATGGATGGACTGTTAGACTGACTGGCTGGGTGGACGCAAGGTACTATTTGAATTGGGTCTTTAATGCTTTCAAAGATCTTCGGGGGAAGGGCATTCAGGTAGAAGGGCAGGTGTGGCTGAATGCAGGAGTGTCGGATTGGAGGCACAGTGGGAGATAAAGGAAGATGCAGACGGATTACAAGGACCTTGAATGTCACGGTGCAGAGTCCGGACTTAATTCAGCAGGCGATGGGGAGCCATAGGAGAGTTTTAATCAAGCAAGTGACACGATCCCACCTGCGCTGGAGAAAGATCGCTCTTCTGCAGCAGGGATTGCGGTAGGGAGGGGATCAGAGGCTGGGAGGCCAGGGAGGAGGCTGCCACAACGGCTTAGGCAGAGCCAGTGAGGTCTGAGCCAGAGCAGGGATCGTGGGATGGATGGGAGAAGAAAAAAGAGGTAGAGACTAGGGTGAAATGAATCTGGGAATCTAGAACGTGTTCTGATGCCCCAGCCACCTGCAGGCACTGGCCAGTCCCTTGAAGGATCCTGAGGTCAGAGACAGATCCTGGTGGTCCCGACTCATCTTCACCCTCCTGCAGGGGTGCAGGCAGCCAAAGTCACGCACAAAACCAAACAGAGGAACAGCTGCCTTCAGCCCCGCGGAAACCAAGGGACACAAACAGAGGATGATAACAGTAACAAAACCGCCTCATCGTTTGAGTGTCCTGTGTGTCAGGCACTGTGCTAAGCGCCACACATACTCATGTAATCCTCACAACAACCTGATAAGGCAGGTATTACCATTTTCCCCCATTTCACAGTGGAGGCAACTGAGGCTCAGAGAGGCAAAGTAACTTTCCCAAAGTCACACAGCCAGCAAGTCACAAATCCAAGCTAGTCTGACCCCAATGCCCATGTTCTTAATCAGCTATTTATATTACACGAAAGAGGGAGCTAGTAGCAGTGGATGGCTGAAGGCTGTGGGTCTGAAGCTCCCATCTTAATCTCTATGTGACAGCAGGAAGGGGCCTGCCGATGGGGCATGGAAGGAGACATGGGGCAGGAAGGGAATCCCTCCAGGTCCCTGCACACCATGTGTTCAGACCCAGACTACCGTATCCAGAAGGGTGTCCACGCTGTTAGAGAATTGGGCTAAAGAGTAAGTAGTGTGTATATCCTTAACCGCCAGTTGGGCAACTCTGTGGGAATTTAAAAAAGTATCCTCCTCTGGGGGCACGTAGTGCTACAGGCCCATGGCCAGAGGGTATATGAAACCTATTTTGCAAATTAGAGAATGGTGGCCCTTCCCCCAAAGGAAGGACACAGTCTGCCTTTAGGGCACCTGATTTGTTGAGTGGAGCTTAGGATGGATTTCAGCCCCTAGTCTCTTGTACTGAGTCCCCTTGGACAGTCAGCAACCTACCCAACTGTACAAGACAGCCATGCCTCCATCCACATTGTCTCGGCAGCCACTCTGCATCATTCTCAATGAGAAAAACATGCAGGCAGATACCTAGAGCTCAGACCATTTTGCAAACAAGTTTCTTGTTATAGTCCTTGTCTCCTCCATGGGAGAAAAGACAAAATTCAATTATGCCCATTGCCCTGATGAAAAAGTTGAGGTCAGAGCCTGTCCTTGGTAGTTTGAAAAAAAAATCTAGGCTTTCTCTAGAGAGGCCTATAACAAAACACAAGATTCCAGGAAGCAAAGGCCTCTAGTCAAGAGCTCCATCTTAAGGGCACTCTGAAGAGCCCCTTGGGGGTGTGGGAGGTGGGAGGCATGAAGGGTACAGCACCTTCTCTGGGGGCATGAAGCTTTTCTTCCTGAGCTTGGCCTGAGGCCTGGGTCTCCTCTTGGACTGACAGGGGTGGATTCCTTGTCCCCAGTCCCTAGCGCCCTGTTTGGGTTGCCCCAAGACAGGATGGGGAAGCCCCCAGGCCTGAGACCCCAGCCCAAGGAAACTCCTTAGGGTCTCTTTCCTGGAACAACACTGACTCCATCCTCAGCTCCCGCCCCCTCGCAGGCCGAGCCACACTGGCTGCTGCTGGAGTTATATAAACGGGAATCTCTGTCTCTCTGTCTCTCTCTCTCTCTCTGTCTCTGTCTCTCTCTGTCTCTCTGTCTCTCTGTCTCTCTGTCTCTCTCTCTCTCTGTCTCTCTGTCTCTCTCTCTCGGAATACCTGAGGCTATATTTCCGAATGGAGCTTCCTGATGGAAGAAAAAGGAGAAAACCGAAAAAAAAAAAAGAACAGAGAGAGAGGCAAGGAGATTTAATTGGCTGACTCCTATCGCCCATGTGGTGAATAAACTAGCAGCTCCAAACTTCGCTACCTCAGAGGAGACAGACCCTCCTGGGGTCCCTGCCCAGCCCCCCTCAGAGGGCCGTGGAGCACAGAGCTCCTGAGAAGGCCTCGGAAAAAGCAGAGCCTTGGGAAATGGCTGGGGAATTGGAAGTCCTGCCTCCAGACACAATTATTCCAGACCAACTGAAACGGCTGGAGATCACAGCCACCCCCTCCGTGCACACACACTTTTTATAGAAGGGCTGGGACTTGCCGGGGGTAACGCTGAACATTTAGGGGCCGAGCTGCATGCTCAGTGTGTTATTTAGGCTTCTCTGCAAAAGGGATTTCAACGGCTTTCCCTGGGGACTGGCGGAGGAGCATGCGGGTCTCATTTAAACACCTCTTTCATGTAAGCAGGGGTCTTCTCGTTCTGCTTGCAGTGTGAAGGCAGAAAACTGTTTCGTCTCCCCCCAGACCTGCCCGACATATAAGGAGAATTGGTAAGGCCTGGAAGTCAGGACACCTGGGTTCCTATTCTGTCTCTGGCTATAGCTTACGGTGTGACCTGGGATTCTGAAAGGGGAAAGAGCGGGGTCCAAGGGTCTCTAATGTGCTCACAGTCAGGAATAGGGGAGGGGGTTCCTCATCGCCGGGAGCCAGCTGAGAGGGCTTCTCAGGAAAGGCAGCTGCCCCTTGGTTGAGACAGACCTGGCTGCTTTTGCAAAGCACCTGTCCCACAGGCACTGGAGGGCGTGGTCTCAGGTGGGTACGCAGACACCCCTAGGAAGCAGGGTTAAAATGTCGACAATGGCCTTCCCTTCCAGGAGGAATGGAAGAGAAGCATCCCAGACACTGGGAGATGAAGAGGAATAGGGGCTGGAGAAGTAGCTGGGCCAGGGAGGGGGTGACTGCTGCAGAGGGAAACTGAGGCAGGCAGGATGGAAGATGGGTGGAGGAGAAATGGTCATAGATGGGCAAAGAGCAAAGGATGGGTGTAGAGACCGAATCCCCAAAACGACCGTTGAATAGGGGTAATTAAGGGGGACGGAGTGGGCACTGATGGACAAATATATGGGGTACTAATGAGGGACAGAGAGCCATGATGGTTAGGGAGGAGCCTATGGGTTCCAAGGCAATGGTGATGCTGATGTAGGGCAGTGGCGCTGACTAGTGGGGGAGAAAGAGAATAAGATCCAGAACCTCGCAGAAGGGGCCGACAGAGGGCTGGCAGCAGGTAAATCCCTCAGATGAGCCGCTGCCGGTGATCGGGGCACCTTGGCCAGACCCAGAGACCCAGAGAAAGCTGGAGTCAGACACAGAAAAGAGTTGGTTTGGGCAACCCTAGGCCAGGCCCAGAGGGGTGGTAGAGAAGACACGAGGGTTCCCAGAAGCGCGAGTGTTGGAAACGGCGGCTTCTCTGCCCGCCACCAGGGGGTGCCCCTGCAGCTCGGGGAGACCCCGAGGGACTCCGGATTAGCTCCTCCTGCTGCGGCCCCGCCTGGTGGTCTCCAGCCCCACCCCCCCCACGCCCTGGCTGGGGCAGGGGCCTGGCAGCCCAAGGGAAGAGGGAGAGGGGAGGTCAAGTCTGGAGGCCCTAGTAAGATGGGTCCCGACTGTGCCCTCTGCGGGCCGCCCAGCACCCAGCGCGCCCACACAATCCACAACTCCCTCATCAGCGCCCGGGCCCCCTAGGGTCAGTCCCAAGTGACGCTCCCTTTGGACGTGAGGCTGTCGGCCCTGTCCTTATTCCGTTGAAGGGACAGTGTGGCCGGAGCCAGATACTAGGGGAGAGGGCAGCGCTGCCCTTCGCTCACCGGCCCGACGGCCCCAGGGTAGAGAGGTCGCGCTGGTGGGGCCGGCGGGGGGTCCCCGTGGGCCAGCTCTCCCCCTCCTCCCGAGGTGGCCGCAGCCGCGCGTGTTGCCGCGGCTTGAATCAGCTTCTGGGTGCCCCCGGACGCGGCACGACCTCGCGCGCGCACACACACACACACACCCGCGCACACAATCACGCCGTGCTGTTATTTCCCGGCTCGGACCCCGCCTCTGGGAGGGGCCCGGGAGCCGAAACCTGGTAGAAGAGGGTGGGGGGCGCCGGGAACGCCTGGGTCCCCGTCCCCGTGTCGAGGCTGTGCGCCACCTCTCCAGCCCCTTTCGGCGCGCGGGCTTGGCCCCCGGCGCTGCCACCCGGCGACCCGCCGGGATCCCAGAGGCTCCGGGGCGCGCGGCGGATGGGGTGGGGGGCGGGCGGGGACCAATGGCTCCGGGCCGAGAGGCGGCTCGGCTCCGCGCCGGGGAAAGTTTGGACGTGGGAAACTCCCTCCCTGCCCGCCCCGCCGAGAGGAGGGGGCGCGCGGGGCCCGGGCGCGGGCACCCGGGCTCCTCCTGCGGCGGGAGGCTCGCCCCCCCGCGCCGCCTGCCGGGCGGCTCCCGCCGGCCAGGGGGCTCCCTCCCGGCTGGGCAGCCTCCCTTCGGCGGCGATCCGGCCGCCTCTCCCGCGGCACCCCGCGCTCTTACCTCGGGGAGCGGCCCGGGGCTCTCCCAGTCCTGCAGGCTCGGGACGCTGCGTGGGGCGGGAGCCCCGGCGCTGACTGGCGAGTCCGGAGCCCGGCGGCCGCCCGGAGGAGCCGGAGGGAGAGCGGGAGCGAGAGAGGGAGCCGCGGCGGCGTGTGCGCGCGTGTGTGTGAGCGAGGGAGAGCGAGGGAGTGAGCGAGCGGGAGCGAGGGAGCGTGCGTGTCTGACTAGGGGGGAAGTGTGCAAGGGACGGATCCCTTCCCAGCTCCCGCAGCCTCTGGTGGAGACTCGGAGAATGCAGCGCCAGCCCGGCCGGAGCGCAGCGCCGCGCCGAGCCGCAGGCTGTCGCCCGGCCCGGACGCCGAAGCCGGGGAGCCCCGGCCCCCGCCCCCGGATGGAGCCCCTCCCCCGCCGGGAGGGGCCGGCCTCTCAGTCCCGTCGGCGGCCTCGTTCCAGGAACCCCCGGGGGACGGCACCCCTCCTTTTTCCAACCGCAGATCCACGCGAAGGGAGCGCCCCCAGGAGGGGCACCATCTCCCTCAGCTTGGCAGCTCCTCTGGAGACACCCAGTTTGAGACTCGACCCTTCACCACTTGACTTTACTGTGTCCAGGGTTCCACCTTTTCTTCCCACTACTATGGGAGGCCGGCTTCAGAGGAGGGGGGCGCAGTGGAGAGTGGGGGCAGGTTTCTCCAGTGGCCGCCCCTGGCTGGCTGCCAAGAAGGACCCCCGCCCCCCCGCACTGACCCGCCAGTTTCAGAAGCAGTCGCTGCGCGTTGAGGCTGAGGGCCCAATCTCAAGGGAGGTGCGAGGTCAAGTGTCCCGGGGGCTTTTCCTCTTGGGGGTGGGGGATGGGATGCTGGACATCCTGCAACCAACAAAGTAAACAGGCAAGACATCCCCATCCTAAATTTAGCGCCACCTTGGCCCCCAGAGCCTCCCAATAAAATCCCCCCGCCCCCATCCAGCCCCTCCCCTGCCCTGAAACACGGTGCAGGTGGATTGTCCACTCTCTTTCAAATCCAGCTAGCCCGCTGCCTGAGGTTTTTCTGCCTGGCCCAGTTTCTTTCTGCTGGCTGCATGGCTTTCTCTAGTCCCATCTCTCTAGGATGAGGCCTAATGGAGGAGACCCCTGGCCCCTTAGCTCTCAGTATGAGGTTGTTGCTGGTGGGCTAGGACCCATGAGTTCCATAGACCCATTCTTTTTCTTGGATTGGATGTCCCCTTAGGAGCCCCCCAGGGCTGTTGGATAGGGGGTGAAGGATAGGAGGAGCCAAGACCCCCATACGCCTCTGTCCTGCTGTGCTGTCACTGACCAGACACAGAATGATGTATGAAGTTCAAAGCCAAGAGGGAGCAGGGAGCCCCAGGCCCCTGGAGTCCTGTGGGTCCTTAGGGACCCAGGCTCTACCTCACCCCATCCTGCTTCCTCCTTTGCCTCCTTCCCTAATTTCCATCTCCATCCCCATGTCCTGGTCCTTCTCTCTGCTCCCTGGTGATTGAAATCACCTCTCTCATGGCTGCCCCTCTAGCCCCTCCCACTAAACTCTGTCACTCTTTTATTTATTTTGAGATTTATTCTCCATCTCGCCAGCCTGTTCCCTCCCTTAAGTCCTTCTCTAGGTTTATTCCCCTTCATTGATCTCTCCCAGCCCTGTCTTTGTATCGTCCCCTCCTTCTCTCGCGTCTCTCCTCCCCTCTCCTCTCTATTCTTAGCCTCCACTCTTTCATGCTTTCAGAGACCCGAGGCCAGCCCTTCCAGAGGCATCTCCTCACTTTCTGTTCTCTTCCTCCCCTCCGACTCATTTTGGCCATTTGCTCCAGGTACCCCGCTCTCCCTTCCTCTCCCTCCAGGCCCTGCTGTGTGCCGCTCATCTTAGGAGTCAGACCTGTTTAATTGTCCACAGGTTGTTCTGGCCTGGGACACTGTTGCTCTCACACCTGCATCCACACAGTAGGTGCTCACACCAGAGCCCACATACTAAACTGGTGTGCCATACCTCCCCAGGCAAGCAACATGCCTAATGCATTGTAGGTGCTCAGTTAGAGGTCCGAACCTGTGCATGATTACATTATAGCCTGGTGAGCTTACTTATAAGGGAGATGCTGCTCTGCTAGGCATGGGGATGGGATAAGGAAGGGTGGGAGAGGGTGGGGGGAAGGGCTAGAATGATTCCGGAGAAGGGGTTTGTAAAAGTCCTCCTTTCACTTATATCAGTTGCTTCCAACACCGTCCTGAGACGCTGAGCATGTTTTCCTTTTGAGTAGTCACCCGGGTCCATAAATATTCCCCTCCCTCTAGCCCAGGGTTTCTCCACTTTGGCACTATTGATATTTTGGGTCAGACAGTTCTTTGCTGTGGGAGGCTGTCCTGTATGTTGCAGGGTGCTTAGCAACACCCCTGGCCTCTACTCACTAGAGCCAGCACATCCATCAATCCCCCCTACCCAGCCCCGATGTGACAACCAAAAATGTGTCCCAACGTGGCCAAACCTCCCCTGAGAGGCAAAGTCACCACCACCACCCCGACACACACACAACTGAGAACAGCTGCTCCAGCCTGAACGCCTTAATGGCAGGGTCTGCTCAAGAGTTTGAACAGGTGTCAAGGAGGCGCGCAGATGGCCCTCAGCTCCAGGCTCTGCCCTACTCCCTGGCTCTCCTCTCCTTTTCCACATTTCCTTACACCGTGGCTGGAGCCCACAGGGCCTCACTTCTCTCTGTCTTCACCTGCAGCCCTTCTCTATCTTTCTATCTCCTTGTTCATTTCTTTATGTCTGCCTGTTGCCTTCTCACCCGCTGTCTGTCTCCCCTGCTCAACCCCCCTCTGTCTCCTTCTGTTCATCAGTGTTTCTGGGTCTCCCTGACTCTTTCTCTCTTAGTGTCTGTCTCCTTATTTGTCTGTTTCTACCTGTCCTTCTATTCTTCTCTCTGGCTGTTCTTTCTTTCTCTCTCTCCCCCTAGCTGTGTCTCTGTGTCTGTCTTTTCTAGCCACTCCCTACTCCATCTGTCCACCCTCCCTCATTCTCTCTGCCTCTTTCTCTCTGTGTCTCCCTGTCTTTTTCTATCTCTGTCCCTTTCCCTCAGTCTCCCTCTGCCTCCACTTCACCTGTCCTATCCTGGCTCTCTCTGTCCCCATCCTCCTCCCTCTGTCTCTCCTCCCTCCTTCTCTGCTCTCAATGCCTCCCCTGCCTTCCCTCCTCCCTCCCTCCCTTTCCCCCACTCTCTTCCTCTGTTCCTCTCCCTCTATTTTCCCCTCCACCCCATCCCTCCTTTCCTCCCCCTCCTCGCGTTTTGTCTCTAGAAGCCGGAAGTTAAAAGCTTTTCCGAACTTGCTCTCCAGTCGCTGTTCCCGGCGCCTTTCATCTCGCCAGCACATTTGTAAAACTGCGCAGACTGAAGGGCCTGTGACATGAACAACCAAAGAAATGTCAGCGCGGGGACTGAGGCCGCCAGCCCGCCGGTGGGCGTTGGGGGGGGGGCAGTCAGGGCGCCCCCCGCAGCCCCTCCCAGGAAGGGACCTTGGACCCAGGCGGGGATGCAGGGCCCCTCACGAGGGGCTCGCAGGCGCTCTGAGCCTCTACAGACCCCAGGCTTCCTGCACCGGGGCGACTGGAGCGCAGGGGCGGGGCGGGGCGGGGGTGAAGTGGAGGGAGGCCCCGCGCCCGGGAGAGAGCCGGCGGGCTGCGAGCCTGCAGGGGAGCCGGAACGCTCGCTGCGCATTTAAACACCCCATCGCGTTCATCCTGGGGCCACACTGTCTGGGTTCAAAACCCATCACCCCACTTACCGGCTGTGTCATCCTGGGCAAGTGACTTCACCTCTCCACGTTTCAGTTTCCTCATAGGTAAAATGGGCGTGGTGATAACAGTGCTTAGGCCAAAGGGCTGGGTGAATGAGCGAATCCATGTAAGGACTTAGAATAAATGTTTGCTGTAATTAATAAGGAGAACAACAACTCGGTAATGTGGGATTATCAGCCGCATGCTCTAGATGGGGAAAGTTTAGAGGGGGAAAGTGACCAGCCAGAGATTCAGAGCAAGTCAGTGACAGAACAGGGGTTAAAGCCAGGCTCCCTCTCGCTTCTCCTCAAGGGAGAGAGTGCAGGGATGGAAAACAAGCTCCAGGATTCAAAGAGTGCGTCTGGGGACTTCCCTGGTGGTGCAGTGGTTAAGAATCTGCCTGCCAATGCAGGGGACATGGGTTCAAGCCCTGGTCCAGGAAGATCCCACATGCCGCGGAGCAACTAAGCCCGTGAGCCACAACTACTGAGCCCACGTGCCACAACTACTGAAGCCTGCGCTCTCGAGCCTGCGAGCCACAGCTACTGAGCCCGCGAGCCACAATTACTGAGCCTGTGTGCCACAACTACTGAAGTCCGCGTGCCTAGAGCCTGTACTCTGCAACAAGAGAAGCCACCGCAATGAGAAGCCCGTGTACCACAAAGAAGAGTAGCCCCCACTCGCTGCAACTAGAGAAAGCCCACGCGCAGCAACAAAGACCCAACACAGCCAAACATAAATAAATAATTTTTTCTTTAAAAAAAAAAAGACTGAGTCTGTTTTGTTCACTGCTGACTTCTGTGGATACCACATAGTAGATGCTCAATAAATATTTGTTAATGAGTGAAGGAAGGAAGGAATGAAAATGGCTGGAAAGTTGCCAAAGCTAGAAAATGGAAAGCCTGCTTTGTTTGCGGAGGGATAGTTTGGGTTGACGTGGAAGAAGGAGCCCAGTGCCTGGGGAACTTCTGGGCGAGGAGAGCTTGTCCAAGTCTGGGTCCAAGCCACCGAGACCCAGCCTGCAGGAGCACCATGGACAGCAGAGATGCCCCCAGGCCCTGGGAGGCCTCTCCAGCTGCCCTGCCTGGCCCAGCCCTCCATCTCTGATTGCATCCCCATCCCCTGACCTGGCACTTGGAACATCAGTCTGGGACTAGACCCCAAACTTCTGCCTCCCACACAAACTGTGTCCTTTTTCTTCTCTTTGGATCCAGATCCAAGCAGCCGACTGGGAAAGCAGCCCATCGCCTTTCCCTTCTTCCCCTCCCTTCCCTTCGGCCCTAGACAGCGTCTGCAGCCCTGAGGCCCCACGCTGCATGTGGCTGCCTGTAGATGGGAGTAGGGCTTCCCTGGGCTTTCCTGAAAGTCCCTAAAGACACAGTGACAGTAGAACAGGGCCTGAGCACCTGGACCATCCCTCCTGAACCCCTTCCCTGGGGTGGGAGAGGGAGACAGCCCTGCCACACACTCCCCTCCAGCGCTTCAAACACTCCACTCTTCCTGAATTATTCACCTGCCTTTCCCCAGGGCTGCAGCAGAGTGCCCAGCCCAGGTGCTGAGGAGGAAAAAAGCAGGAGGGCCCATTAAATTTAAACACCGCTGAGGATTGTCCGATGCGTGGTTCTATTCCTGGCCTGGAGAAGAGCAGCCAGCAGGAGGGGAAGGGGGATAAGCAGGGGGCTGAGGGGAGAGACCCACGATGCGGTGAATGACTTGCTGAGCTCCAGCAGAGGGAGGAAGGCCATGCCACTGGAGAAGCCTGGCCTTCCCTCCCTGCAGGCCCTCACCCACGAGGAAGTGGCCCTTGCTGTACCACCTCACTCACCTGATTCTGATAAGGCAGGAGGACCCATCTTAAAATAGCTTCTTTGCAATTGCCTGAAAGCCAACCATTACTGCTTCAGTATTGGGAGCAGAGCATCACCTCTCCAGCTCTATCTCTTTTATAAATTTATTTATTTATTATTTTTGGCTGTGTTGGGTCTTCTTTGCTGCACGTGGGCTCTCTCTAGCTGCGGCGAGCGGGGGCTACTCTTCATTGTGGTGCGCGGGCTTCTCACTGCCGTGGCTTCCTTTGTTGCAGAGCATGGGCTCTAGGTGCATGGGCTCAGTAGTTGTGGCTCGCAGGCTCGAGAGCGCAGGCTTCAGTAGTTGTGGCACGTGGGCTCAGTAGTTGTGGCTCACGGGCTTAGTTGCTCCGCGGCATGTGGAATCTTCCTGGACCAGGGCTTGAACCCATGTCCCCTGCATTGGCAGGCAGATTCTTAACCACCGCACCACCATGGAAGTCCCTCCAGCTCTATCTCTTGCTACTTCCTTCTTGAACCTTATATCCTGGTAATACCAAATACTTTTAGTATATGTTTTAAAAAATTGTGCTCTGAGCTTTTATGAAGCCATTCATGCCCCCTTGGATATCTCTTTCTTCCTTTGTCTCGCTGGAAAACTCCTATTTATCCTTCAAAACCCAGCTTAAGTACCACCCCACCAGATGTCATTAAGCTCATCCACTTCTGTCCTCCGTTGGACCTGGAATACACATCCCCTGTTGCTTCCCCTCTTCATGCCCCACATGGGTGTCTTTGACTGTCAGGCCTGATGGGGTCATCATAGTTCCTGATCCTCTGAGAAGCAGCAGAGAGGGAGCTGGTCACCCTGAGGAGTCTGAGGTCTCCTCCCAGTCCTGTATCTGGCCCCAATTCTCTGTGTTTTGGGGCAAATTCCTGGTTCTCTCTTGGCCTTTGTTTTCTATTCTGTAAATTGCAGGAGGAGTGGCAGGGGATAATTTCCCATGGCTGAGGGCCCTTGCAGTTATGAGTCCAGGATTCTCTGCTCCACATATACTTTGGGAAACAATTCCTTGCTCTTTCCCCAGGTGGATGTTGTCTGACCAGCTCCCTCACTGATACCCGGTGGGCTTGGACTGACGCGTCAAAGCCAGTTGTTGGATTTTTCAGGAATTTTTCAAGCCAGTTTTACAAGCCCTTGAAATTGACCACGTGGAGATTATTTACACCATGGAAATTGGCAAACACTACAGACCAGGGCTTCCCCCCCACCTTCCCGAGAGACAGGTTGCTCTGCCTCAGCATCTCTACTCCCTCCTCCAGGCCTTTGCTCCCACGGTACCCCGATTTGAGAGGCCCCTGCCTCAGCCCTTGCTCCCAGGGGTTGCTCCCACTCAGATTTCAGGCCCCAACTCATCCACTGCAAGTGAGTACTTCTTGCTTTGATTTATGGTCTTCTCACTGTCACCTCACTCCTCACGGAATGCTCATTTTTAGTGGCAACACAGTTGGATCAGGGAAGAACACGCACTTGGGAGCAGACTCGTGTGAGTGGAAATCCCGGCCCTGCTCTGTTCCACAGCCTTGTCTTCTTGCCAATGGCGTTTCTTCTCAGGCTCCTTCTTCTAGGGGGTCTCCCTGCCCCTCTCAAGTACAATGGTGCCCCCCACTCCGCCTCACCCCTGCCCTCACCCGTCTTGTCACCTTGATTTATTTATCTTCTTAGCTCCTGTGACTTCCTGGCATTTACATTCATTTGTTAAATTGTCCAATGACCATTCCTCCCTCTGGACTGTAAGTTCTGTGAGGGCAGGGATCTTATTTTCTGGGTCACTGCTCCTAGAACAGTGCCTGGCACACAATAGATACACAATCATTTCACTAAATAAATAATTGTGACCTTGGGCGAGTCATGACGCCTCCTTGAGTTTCAGTTTTCTCAATATCCAGCCTGGAAGAATTATTGTGAGGTGTATGTTCTCAGGTGGCCTGAGCTGCCTTAGAGAGCAGCCCAGGCCAGGGATCCTAGTTCCTGTTCCACCACTAACCCACTGTGTCACCTTGGGCAAGTCAATCCCCCTCCCCTCCCCTTGGTTTTGCCAGGGTGTCGTCAGGTGAGATGATAAGCTGGACCAAGAAACCATTTCAGTCTTTGGATCCCATCTGCTGTTCCCTCCCATCCCATCCCCACCTCATTCATTCATTTCCATAAATATTTACTGAGCATCTACTATGTCCCAAGGCACTGAGGATACAGCAGTGAACATGGGGATGCCCTTATGGACTTCCATTCCAATTAAGGAAGACAAAAAATAAGATAAATTAGTAAAATAAATAGTACATTAGATAGTGCTTAGTAGAGATTTAAAACAAGAAAGGGGCACCAAGAGTGTCAAAGAGGAGGTTCCCGTTTGGGGAAGGGGGCGGGGTCTGGAAAATATCTCACTGCTAGGTGAGATATATGAAGAAAGACACAAAGGAGGTGGCTTTTTAGGGAAAGAGCCTTCTGGGCAAGTGCAAAAGCCAGGAGCAGAGGCTGGCTGGGTGTGTCTGAGAGCCAGGAGGCACATGTGTCTGAAGCCCAGTGAGCTGAGGCCAATGACGGAAGGACAGAAAGTGATGATGGTTGATTCTCTTCCTCCCTCTGTCCCTCCCTCAGTGGGAAGATGGTCCCTAAGTTTGTGGCATAGGAGGCTGGGGGGGGCTCCCCGCCCTCCGCCCCTCTCCTTCCCCCCGCCCTCCCTTCCTGCCTAGGCCTCTCCTGAGCTAGGGGGGAGCCCAGCCTTGCTGCAGGTGCCCACAGCTTCTGGATCCGTCATTTGTCTCCTGGTGCCATGAGTTTCCTGGAGCCGGGCACTTCCTCCTTAGCAGCCCCGCTCCCCTGAGTGGCAGAGACAGGTGTGAGGAATTAGCTGTGGGGACTGATGCTGTGACAGGAACCGGCACAAAAGAAGGGGACAGAGTATAATGTTTATTATGTTTGAAGCAAAGCAAACACACGGCCTATTTATGTATCTATAGAGAATTAATTGGCGAGCGGCAGCAAGAAGCAGATTATAAATTAGAATCATTTTCTCCAACTGAAACCCATTCATCTTGCTTCAGAATGGGCCTGTCACCTCCTCCCGACTAATTCCTTTTAAAGTCGTTGCTTTTTCTCACCGGTCCCCTACAGCTCTCACCTTGAGATCCCCCCCAAACCCTGAGGGGGGGAACTCCCTGTTGAAGCTCCATGCTTCTGGGAGGCCTCCTGGAGGCACCTCACTCCAGCCTCCTGGAGCCCACCCACGCCCTGCCTGTCCTGGGTCTGAGCCCCTGATGCCCTGACCTTACATTGTTTTCCCTTCTCCCCTGTGGCCCAGAGCCTCTCTCAGCCCATCTCCTGCTCTGGCTGGTCCCCAAGAATATGGCAGAAGGGGAGCCCTGGCAGCGGCCCAGGCCGAGCAGGTGGAAGGGAGCAGCCCACGGCTGCCATCCTGGGGACCCTGAGGCACTGGCCACTACTGCCTGCCTTTGATGCTGGGCTTGGAGCAGGCAGCCTCCAGGGGAGTCAAAGGGAAACCACGCTGCTGGGTCCCTGGCGGACCTGGCTCCAGCTTCTCTAACCTGGAGCCCGTGAAGGTGAAAGGCTTGGGTAGGTGCCAGCGGCTGCCAGGTCTGAGGGTGATGCCTTGACTGCCCTGGGGGTGTGGCCTAGTTAACCCTTCCCTTCCTCCCGCCTAAACTGCCGCCCTTTGAGCTGGAGGCTGCAGCCCGGAGGCCTATGTCAAGGCTTTTTGGGCAAAGAGAAAGCAGCCAGAATGCTAAACCTAGGAGCCTCATGATAAAAGGTATGAGCCAGATCTACATCTGAATCCAGGTAGCACCTCCTGACTAAAGCGGCAAGTCACTGCATCTCCCCAAACCTGTTTTCTTGACTGTAAAGCGGAGATGATAATAATAGTACCCGTAGCCTGAAGTGATACTCAGCTCAGCTTGTTAAAATGTTGCAGTACTTCCATACTGGTCTGCAAATAGCCAATGGACTCAGTGCTCATCCCCGCTACTACCCCATTCCCACCTAGGATGCCTCTCCTGCCCACAATCCAAAAACTAAAAGTCAGCTCCTCTGGGCACCTCAAGCACTTGCTCCAGTGTCAGTGATGAATGTTCCGATGGACCCACACATGCTGTACTGCGTATGAAATAGTTTGCCCTGCTTGCATCCCACAGATATCATGAAGGTTAAATAAAATGATGGGAGTACAGTGCCTGGCCCCCGGAAGGTGTCCAATAGATACTGGTTGACACTATTATTAATCTGGACCAGGGCTCTAGGCCTGGAATCCTGGGATCCCAGGCCCCCACTCTTCCCTCTTCCTCGCTACCTTAAAAAAAGCCTGCCGAGGGCTTCCCTGGTGGCACAGTGATTGAGAGTCCGCCTGCCGATGCAGGGGACACGGGTTCGTGCCCCGGTCTGGGAAGATCCCACATGCCGCGGAGCGGCTGGGCCCGTGAGCCGTGGCCGCTGAGCCTGCACGTCCGGAGCCTGTGCTCCGCAACGGGAGAGGCCACAGCAGTGAGAGGCCCGCGTACCGCAAAAAAAAAAAAGCCTGCCGATAACTTCCATTCTGCACCAGGAATCCCTCACCCTTGCCCCAACTGCTAGCTTCAGAGAATCACTGTGCTGACTCCCTACGGCCAGCCTGAGCACACACCTCCTGGGATTAGAGAGCCTTTGCCTTTGGGAATGTTGAGTTTCCAAGGCAGAACAGAGACCCCTTGAGGGCAGGACCCCAGGTTGACTGACCTCTGTGTCCCCCACCCGCCAGATCAGCTGAAGCCTGGATATCTACCAAGGGCCCATCACTGAGATGGAGGGACAGACTTGGGTCCAGTTGCTAGCAGGACTCAGTACCACATGTGATCATTCAGGCATTCAGAAGGGCCTTTGATCTTCTTGTCAAGGGCCTACAGAAAACTTAGAGATGTGAAAGGAAAAAAGGAGAAAAAAAGATTAGCTCCAAAATACAAAATGAAAACTGCAAAATCGAAATTAATGAGTGTTGAATTAAATGTCTACAAAACCTAGCATTTTGCCAGCTTGTCAATAGCAATTCAGCTCACCTCTCCCATACTCGTGCATGAAAGATGCATGAGGTGGGTGTGGGTGCGTTTTACTGCGTGTAGTGTGGAGTAGAGACCCCTCAAAGCAGGAGTGCACTGGGTCTGTCTCCATCTTCAAACACTCCTGGGTCCCAGCTCTGCTCCTTACTCACTGTGTGACCTTGGGCAAGGCATTCCCACTTTCTGGGCCTCAGTTTCTTCATCTGTCAAATGGGGAGAACCACGCTCTAGCTCTCAGGGTGTCTGTGGGATTATGCAAGCATGTTTCTGGAGGGCATGGCAATCCCTAAAGTGCTGGTCTTGTGCTGTGGGAATCCAGTAAGGGGAGGGTGTGGCCAGAAACTTGCTGGGGAGGACTTACCTTCAACCCCTGTTAGGCTCTTTCTCCTACACAAGGTTATGGACAAGGATAATATTCAAAATATGTAATAGTGGGGAATGGACATTGGGAACCGGAGCAGGACCCTGGAGGCCCTTTCTGGGTGAGGTATAACCAATTACTTGCTAGATCCTGGGAAAAGCCAGGGGCTCCAGGAGGAGCTGGAGGTCAAGGAGGGGGGCTGAGCCCTTGGGAGACTCAGAAGACAGGGAAGTAGCTATTTAGCCACCAGAGTGGAAGGGTGCATTCAGACGGCGGTTACACGAATCTACAAGTGTTGAAATGTATAAAGCTGAACACCAAAAAAGAGTCAATGTTACTGCATGATAAATATAATAAGACAAGAGACCCCCTTCAGAGGGTTCGTTCTAGAAGGGGAGACACACTTAAAAAATTGCATGCATGCAAAATTGTCCTCATTTGCAAAAACACAAACAAAAAGATCCCTTGTCACCTCGCCCCTCCAGGAGCTCCCAGCCTAATGCAGCGAACAGAGGGGGAAAAAAAGCAACTCACTCTGACATCATCAGGGCTGTGCAAGCATACAGGGCACTCCGGCACCTCAGATGAGGGAAGAATTTATTCTGCCTGGGGGAACCCCAGAAAGCGGACCCTGAAAACAGATGATATGTAATTTATCTACCACGCTGCGTAAGACGAGTTCAAGGCATAAAACGATCTCCCCATCAGAGAGCAGGCAATGCTCTACCCAAGAGAGTCAAGCTGGAAAGGTGGGATTTAAGGCGCCAGAGGAGGAGATATAGTTGGCTGGGGGGTCTTTCAGGCTTGGGCACTTCTTGCCTTATCAGCTGCTGGTGGCTGAGCCCCCTACCAGCCAAGCTGGGCTGAAGTGCCCTGCCGTGCCCCCTCCCCAAGAGGCCTGACAGGGCTCCCCTGTGCCTGGGGAGAAAGGCGGTCTCCTTCTGCCTGCCTGGAGCCTGCTGGTTCCACCTCCTGGACTCTCCCTCTCTTTTATCCTCCCTCCGCTTGCAATCCATCACTCGTTCTGCCCTCTTTTACCTCCAAATCGTTTATTGAATTTGCCTCCTCCTCTCCAATCCCTGGCCAGCCCTCTCCTGGCCCATCACCAGTCTCCCAGGTGTCTCTCCCTACAACGCCCCCGCTTCATCCTAAAGTCAGCTCTTCTCCGCGGCTCTCCCTGCTCTGCATAGCATCCAGCGCCTCCAGTGTCCTCAGCTTGGTTTCTCACGGCTCCCCACCTCACTCCTTATCCTCAAACATCACTAGACCACTTGAATTCTGCCCTTTCTTTTCTCCTTGCTTTGCTCACGATGTCCTCTCCTTTTGGAATTCCTTTCCACCTCCAGTTCCCCTAGTGAACTCCTATGTACCCCTCAAGGCTCTCTCAGACCTCACCTCCCCATGGAAGCCTTCGCTGATCACCCAAGACTGCATGGCATGCTTCCTCTGTGCTTCTGCAGCCCCAGATGTACCCTATTCTAGCATGGTTCCCAATGAACCAAAACTGTCTTTTTACTTCCCCATTAGACGTTTTATGGTAAAAACAGGTGAGCTTTGGACCCAGGCTCCCTGAGTCCACTACTGGTTCTGCCTTATTGTGACAGTGGACAAATTACTTGATCGTTCTGTACCTCAGGTTTCTCATCTGTAAAATGGGGATAAAAAAGAGTACCTATCAAAAAATTAAAAAATTAAACCCCAACCCAAAAAAGTACCTACTTCATGGGAATGTTGAGAGGAGTCAATGGATCTGTGTAAGTTCTTAGCACATAGTAAAATCTCCATAAATGTTTGCTGTTATTCTCCATCTCCGCACACCAAGCTAAGAGTTCCTGGAGATCATATGCCTAGCACCTCCCTGTGGTCTGCTTCTTGAGTGGTCATCTGCTGGAGACCCAGCTGCTTGTGTGTTAAGAGATTCCACACGGGTGCCCACCATCGGCCAATTCTGAGCCCCAGGTCTCAGAATTGATTCTTAAATTGATTCTTTTTAAAAAAATTTTAATTTAGTTTGGAGTACAATTGATTAACAATGTTGTGTTAGCTTCAGGGGTACAGCAAAGTGATTCAGTTATACATATACATGTATCTACTCTTTTTCAAGTTCTTTCCCCATTTAGGTTATTACAGAATATTGAGCAGAGTTCCCTGTGCTATACAGTAGGTCCTTGTTGGTTATCTATTTTAAATACAGCAGTGTGTACATGTCAATCCCAAACTCCCAATCTATCCGCCCCCCCCCCGTCACCCATGCCGCCTGGTAATTAAATTCACTCTTAAATGCTTTTGACTCAGGGCTGTGAAGTGCCTATAGCTGTGGTGAAGGGGCCATCACTAGCCAGACCTCTTTTCCTGCCTCCTGGGTCCCAGGCCCCCCTCAAGCCATCTGATAGGAGCAGAGGAAGGAGTCCTTCATGGTAGGAGCTGTCTCTGGCCTGACCACCCTCGGTCCAGCAAGCTGACCCTCCTTGGTGCCCTACCCCATGCCCGGCTCCCCAGCATAGCTCCAGCGTTCCCCATGGCTACGCCAACGAGGCTCTCCTGCCTGGGTGGTCCTCAGCCTCTGTCACAAAGAAGCTTTTCTTGCCAGTGTTACTAATTAGCAGAGAATAACGATGAGTGTCATTAACAGCCTCAAAACATGTGTATTATGAGCTCCTTGCTGGCTGCAAGGAGCTCATAATACAAATGAGCTCCTGTCCAGGGTTGCCCTGGATAGAGGTGGGGTGGGAGCCTTGGAGAAATCAGGCCTGAGAGGGAGCTGGCGGGAGAGGCAGGGAGGGGAGACACTGGTAAGAAAAAACGAAGTTTAAAGTGGATGAGTTATTTACTGCAGGAAACAATCCCGAACTCACTTACTCTCACTAGGAACATCCCAAACTGTAATCCGTGGCATTTTTCACACCTCCCTAGCGTGCTGAGTGATTTTCTTTACGACTGGATATCAGAGGCCAGGATAATCTTGTAGTAGATTGGCTTAGTATTGATCATGTGTGTCTTCCTGGGCTCCACATTCTCATCCAGCCTTGATGCTGGCGTGCCCGGCTTGGATCACACCCCAAGGCTGGACAGGGCTGGGGTCAGCCCCAGGTGGGAGCTGAGGAGGTGGTCATCTCCCTGGCGAGCATTCGGGGCCACCCTGATGGAGCCCCTTGTCCACGAGCTGAGCATCTCTGCCTGAGTCACCGCCGCCAGTTTTGGTCTCGCCCCAGGATGGTCCTAAATGAGCCCCTGATATTTTCCCATATGCTTTAGATCCATCGTGTCATTACCTCCTCTCAAGAACCCTCAGGTAGATGGTATTAATCCCATCTTTCAAATAACAATAGCAGCAACTTTTTATTGACCTCCCCCCATGTCCTAGGTACTGTGCTAATACCTTTCATTTATTCTCTACATGTTTCCTTATGACAGCTCCGTTTACTGAAGAACACAGAGAGGTTACGTGGCTTGCCTGGAGTCACACAGGAAGTGGCAGAATCTGGCCCCAAGTCCTGATCTCCTCACCGCCAGCACCGGGCACACACTGACTCTTTTTGAGAGTGATGGAAGAGGAGTCATCAAGATGAAGGATATCAAGCCCACGACGAAACGGAGCAGGTGTTCGGTAGGACTTAGGTGCCGCTCTGGAGACTTCCTGAAGCTGGCAATGCTTAATCTGAAGGGCCATGTGGCTAATAGCCACGGGCAGTGTAGGGCGCATCACTCCCTCAGGGCCAGGGCTTGTCTTCAGAGCAGAGACAAAGGGAGCCCGGCTGGCTGGGGGGACACTGCTGGCCTGACAGCTGACAAGACTCTCCTGCTGCAAGGATGCTTATGGTCCTGGGGGAGGGATTTCCATGGAATCAGGGAGGAGGGGAAGGAGGCTGGGAGACAAGGGCAGGGAGGCAGGGAACTCCCGGTAGCCGCAGAACTCTACAGCTGTCTGTGGCCTCTGCTTCCCTTTCAGGGAGAAAGAGGAGGAATCCAGGGACTGGGGGTCTATTCCTGACTGGGGGCCTGGGGAACTTTACGTGAGTCCCTGCTCTTCTCTGGGCCTCTGACTTTCCACCTGTAAAGTGGGATCTCTGTCCTAAGCCACATAAAAGGACTCCTTGAGTTCCCGTTGATTAGGTCAGCATCTGCCCTTCTGCATAGATGTGGGGGCAGGGAAGATGGTTGGTGCCAAATCTCCCCCTGCCACTCCCCCCTCCCCCCGAATGTTGGCTCATCAGCATTGGAGTGACCTCTGATATCATTGGTGCCAACCCACCCATTTTACAGACAGGAAAACTGACGTCCAGATCCCACAGTCAGGAGCAGGGGTAGGCGTCCTGACTCCCCAGCCATGTTCCTCCTGGGTGTGCCCCATCCAGGCTGCAGAGGCAACTTGACTCGAAGGCCACCTTGCTTGGGACTGAGGGACCACAGGCACAGGGCTGGGAGTGGGGAGGCAGGGAGTGGGCCCCAGCACTGGGGCCATGGCTCTGGCATTTGGCCACCTTCTTCTGTGATTGTAACTGTAAATAAGGCAGCTGGGAGGACTCCCAGCACGTTAACAGGTTTAACAGGCAGTAATGTGCGACCCACACTACAAATGGATCTTTTAATAATGAATAAGCATTTATCTGACGAGTTATAACAGTTTTACCACTCTTGGGATCCTCAGAAGTTCAAAGCTCTGGCATCGACTCCTTAGACTCGTGTCCCCTCCTCATATCTTTTGTCCATTATTTTTTCTGATTGCCTGTTTTTCCCTTATTGATTGGTAAAAGTTCTGTGTATATTAAGGTTATTAACCCTTAACCTGCTATATGCAAATATTTTCTCCTACATCTGTATATTTTTTTCCTTAGGTTGTACAGAAATTTAAACATTTTATGTAGTAACACCTTTTTTTTTTTTTTTTTTTTAACGTTGAGACTTCTGAGTTTTGCGAATTGTTTACGATGGATCCTCTGTTGGGGAATTGCAGGGTAAGACCAAGACATAGGCTGGGCTGGGGGTCGGGGCTAGGGGGTGATGCTCAGCAGAATTCAAATACAAGAGCCCTGGCCCTGGATGACAGCCTTGGGCGAGTCCCTGTCTCTCTTGGGCTTCAGTTGCCCCGTCCATAAAATGAAAGTGCTGAAATACACAATCTCTCAGCTGCCTGCTACCACAAATATCCCAAGATTCTATAGGGAGAAGACCTTGTAGGGAAGATGTTGCAGTGCATTCTGTGAGGGGTCCCAGCCATATTGTCTTTCATGCGTCTATCTCCCCCACCAGATCTCCAGCCCCTGTGAGAGCAGGAACTGTGTCTTTTTATTGCGGTGTCCTTAGCACCTTGCAGAAGGCTGCCTGCCCTGCCCTTGGGAGAAATTCTCCCAACTGAACTGTTGGTCATACATGGAAGTGGATCCTGGCTTCATTTCGCACCTCTGTCTAGTGGGTAAGAGAGTGGGCTGCCTGAGTTTAGACACTGACTCTCGTTTGCTGGCTGTGTGACCTTAGGCAAGTGACTTCACCTCTCTGAGCATCTGTTTCCTCATCTGTAAAACTGGGACAAAGCGTTCCAGAGGCGTCATTCAGCTTGCATGAATAATTGATCCAGGAGCAAGAAACACACATGTGTTTCTTGTGTCCCTGCACATAGTAGGCATTCAATAAATGTCAGACCTCTCCCGTATCTCCGTTGCTGACTACAGTGCATTACCTCTTGAGCTGCTAAAAAATGTTTGGTGAGTGTCTTAGTTTGGGTTCTTGCAGAAAGAGACCCAAAGGAAAGCATTCAAGGTCAAGTAGTTGATTGGGGAGGTCACCTCAGAAAACACGAGCAGGAGGGTGGGCAAGTGAGGGGGGAAGGGAGATAGCCAATAAGGTGGGATGGTCAAGCCCATTACCACTGCGGAGTGGAGCCTAACCCCACTGGGGAATTCTGGGAGCCAGCACAGAACTCATACTTCAGGGTATCTAACCCCCAAAGAGTCAGTAGTTAAGAGCTACTCCGTGGACATTGTCCCATGGCTCTTCCAGTCTGCCATCCGGGCAGCAAACTGGCTCTGAAGGCCCGAGCAAATCTCAGGTAAAGAGGTTCAGGTGTTGGCAGTTGGAAGTCAGGCAGGTGTGCAAGGAAATGCTGAGAGCCAGGGAACAGAAGTGGGGTCCCGGCACTTGTTCTGAAAGGGCAGGTGACCATGTCTCAAGTAGGCTGGCCCCACGGTGTTTAAGGGAAGGATGGAGGGCAGAAGAGGGTTTACCAGGACCTGGTTCTTCATCGCTCTCCCCTCCGGGTGCCACCTGCAATCGATAGCTGGTACCAAAGGGCAGAAGTGTCACCTCTCAATAAGATGAAATCTATGTCTCAGGCTGGGTGGAGGCCACAAGAAGATTTATCAAGGCCCTGGCAAAATTACATTTGGACGGGGACACAGCAAGAGCACCTCCAGAGGGGGGTCTCTTTGCATTTATTCAGGTAGGTTCCTGCCAGCTTGGCTGGACTAAAAAGGGCTGCCATGGTCAGCCATCCAGCTGGCCTCCTACGGGAGGGACGCCTGGATGGACAGATGCGGGCACACAGGCCAAAAGGAGAATGGAAAAAGAACCGTCCCCCTGGCTGGAGCAGGGAAGCCACCAGGAGCCCTAGGGGTGAGTCCTGGCCCTGCCACTCGCTTGTTGCAACCCTGGGCCTTAGTTTCCCTATCTGAAACATAGGGCCTAGAGCTTGATGCTTCCAGCACTGACAATCTCTGAGACTGTGGAGCAGGCAAAGCTCTTTCCCATGTGCTTCTCAGTCTTGGGAGGCTGGTGTGAATTCATGATGGAAATGAATTCATGATGGAAATGATGGCTAGCTTTGATCCTGCACCTACTATGGGTCAGGCACAGTGATAAGTGCTTTGTTTTTTTAACAGTTCCTGTGACACAAACGCCCCATAAGGTAGGCACTATTATTATCTCCGTTTTTGTCATTGAACTGAGAAGTAAAGTATCACACAGTGAGTCTGGGGCCAAGTAGAGATGTCAACCCAGGTCCCCTGGTTCCCAGCCCAGGGGTCCGTCCACTGGAGTCCTGTTCTCCGGCCCTGGTTGCAGGGCCTCCATCGCTGGAATTTCCGAGTCCTGACTCCCCCTGCATGGGAAAGCGTGCTGTGAAGAGCTCAGCTTCTGGATTCAGACAAACTTGGTCTGAATCCCAGCTCAACCAGGTCCTCACCATGAGACCTTGCACAGAGTACTTCACAAGAGCCTCCATTTTTTTGTCTGTAAAATGGGTGAGTGATTGGCATGGCTTATGGGACTGGCTTAAAGATGAGATGAGGTAACTCGTGTAAAGGACCTCGTTCTAGGGTCACTAGGGAACAGGATCCAGTGGAGTTTCGTGCTCTCACCTCTTCATCCTTCCACTCTGGACCTGAAGAGGGGTGTGATTTGCCTCTGGGGTTCATCTGGGAATGAATTTGTGCTCAGGAGGTGAGGCCCTCCCTCCAACTCAGCTCTTGTGTGGGACAAGGGGCCTGAGCAGGCCTAGAGAATACTAGGATTGAGACCTGAGTCCAGGGAAGGAGAGGGGTAGGATGGATGGAGGGAGAGCAGGTGTTGGGCACACGGACCCCTGCCCTACCTCAGACACTGGCACTGAATATACCATGTGAAAACCCAGCCTTCTACCCTGGAAATGCCAGCCCTGAACCCTGGGAGGGAATGAAAGGGAGCCTTCATGAGAGTGACATAATCCTAAAGCTAAAAGCAGCTGTGGACCAGACCTCCATTTCCCCATCTGCAAAATGGGCACAGGGAGCACCCCCCTCCCCAACCCCGGTTTATTTAAGTGTAATTGGGCTTTTAAACTTGGGACTCCAGGCATGTGACAAACATGAAATGTTCATTGTGGGTACTATCCAGGTTCTGGGGAGGTTACTGAATGCCTCCGTGCCTCAGTTTATTCATCTGTACAATGGAACATACTTAGCGCACTGGGCTATTGTTGAGACTGGAGGCGTGCTATAGAGCACTTTGAACAGTGCCTGGTACCTAGGAAATGCTGTGTAAGTGATGGTTGTTGTTGCTGCGGTTGTTATTATTGTCATCATCATCAAGGCCATACAGCAGTCAGGATATAACCAGGGGTCTGGACTCCAGGATCGCAGCCACCCACGTTGAGTCCAGCTCCAGCCCAGGTCCCCAGCATCCCTCCCCAAGTCGGAGCTGCCCCGTCCCCCTCCCACCCCTTCCCTCGCCCAGGAGGGAGAGGAAGTCCAAATCCAATTAGTCTGGGAGCCTCCTGCAGAGCGTCACCCCTTTAATATAGCTGGAGAAGCTGCAGAGATAAATGGGAAATTAGAATTCTGCCGGGGTCCGTGAGACCACCCAGCGGCCTGCCCTGAGCTGGGGCTGCAGCAATTCTCCTGGGGACGGAGGAGCTGCCTGAGCCTTAAAGGAGGGGCTGCCCCTGAGAGGTGCTGGTGTGGGCCCAGTTCACACTGGCCTCTCAGCTGGCCTGCCAGCATCTCCCACTCCCTCCCCTCCCCCACAGACAGAAATAACTGCTCCCCTCATGATTCCCCCTCCCCTCCTCCTTCTCGAGCCCCCTCCCTTCCCAGGGCCTAAGGGCAGTGTTTGGGGGGAGCGGGGCAGGGCATCAGGCCAGGGTCTGACCCTCAGTTCCTGGTGCACCCTTCCCCTTCTCCCACCTCCTCAGCCCTAAGGAAACCCCATCCTTCCCTGCTTTCCATGGTGTGGACCCTGGGAGGGAGAAGCTGGCGCCTGGGCCACAACTGCCTCTGGGGCTGAGGCCTCCGCTGGGCTGGGGGCTCAGCCATCTTTGGGGCTGGACCAGGCCTGGGGGGACTGCTCTAGTCACCCTCAAGAAAGAGTGGTCTGTAACAGGGGCTCCTCCTGAGGGTCCCACAAATGCGGCATCTGCAGCCTCCCTCTCTAGAGGAGTGTGGGTTGTCACAGGAAGTCCCTGATCACCACCACTGTCTCCCCGTGGGCTTCTACAGCTCCCTGCCTCGTGCAGGCCTCAGTTTCCCCTTCTGTACAGTGGGGAAGGAGTTGACATCCAGTGGAGACCTCAGATCGGGGCCTGGACACCTGAGGCCCAGATCCTGGGCAGCAATCAGGGCCCCCCCCCACCATCAACCCAGCTCCGCCCCTGCCTCCCCAACTCCCTCCCTCGGGGACACGTTTGCTGCTGGGAAAGTTAATCCATTACAATTTAAAGGCTCCCTTCCTCCCTGGCAGTAAATTACCTACTTTGCATTTTGTAGCAACAACTTAACGGTATTAATTTACTGTGCTCTGTCTTTAACAAACATCATTACCATATTGCCAGCCAGGATTATGTAAATGGGAGGGACAAGGGAGAAAGAGGCCGATTCTTGTCCCCAAAGTCACCTTGATTTATTAACTTTGGGACCCTGCAATTGGCCAGGCCTGGGAGGCCCAGGTGAGCAGGGAAGCTAGGAGGACCGGGAAAGTCTGGGAAGTGAGTCTTGAGGCCAGTAGGGGCTTCTACGGGGGGACCTCCTGGGAGAGAAGGACTGGCTGGGCACAGAGGGATTTCCTTGTCGTGTGACTTTGGACAAGTCCACTCCATCCCCGGGCCTTGGTTTCCCCACCTGTAAAATGGGGCTTGGATTAAGAGGTGTCTGGAGTTGATAATGCATGAACTTGAGATTCAACAACACATTCTGAAAAAAAGATGTGTGTGTGTGTGTGTGTGTGTTTGTGTGGAGGGGGAATGGGCTGAGTGGGGGAAGGTCTGGGACCACATGATCTTGGGATGCAGTCCTCCCCCTGCTGGGTTCCCTGGCCCCTGTGACTGCCTACCTGCAGGCAGTCTGCACCAGACCAGTGATGGGTGGATACATGGGGGAGGGGGAGATGGGAGGGGGTGAGCAGGGGCTGAGGAGAGAGGGATGGATGTGAGAGAGGGGACCACAACCTGGCTGAAGGCCAAGGTGCCAGTGAATGAGAGAGTCCTATACTTTCAGGCTCTAGATGGAGATGCTATCTTGGGAAGGGGGAGCCAGACCAGCTCAGCTGGGAGGCGGCAACATTTAGCTTCCGGCTTGCCATCAGGCCTGGGGGCTGGGCTGGTAGGTACCATGGGGGCTATAGAGAGTTATATACTGGGTCCCAGCCCCCTGCCCAGGCAGCACCTGGAGCCAGGCCCGCCCTCCGCTCGCCTCGGCCCCACCCGGCTTACCTCGTGCCTGGGGCTGGCTGTGGTGAGCGCCCGCCTGATTGCACAGCTGACTGCCCCTGGCCACCCGCGGCCCGTTCCCCACCACCTGCAGCCGGGGCTCTGCCAGGAACTCACTGGGGCTGCTTCCAAGCACCCATGGGCTCCAGCCGAGGGTTCTGCCCCGGTCACCAGAGCCCTGCCCCGGGCCAGCAGGAAGGAGAGGGCCCCGGCCCTCCAGCTGGGTGCAGGGGCAGGTGGAGAAGTGAGAAGGGAGGGGCGCACCCTCCTCTGTGCTGACGTCCCACGCTACCCTCTCTTCTCCCATCTCTTCCTTGTTTCGACCTCTGGCGTGTAGCCCCCCAGGGGCGTGGGGTCCCTGCCCACCCCACTTTCCCCTCTACCTTTGCTTCTCTCTCGTATCTCTGTCTCTGGGTCTCTCCCGGCAGGGCCTCCAGAGGTGCGGGCTGGAGTGTGGAAAGAACCAGGAGCCCAGGGAAGGGCCTGGACGGGTGGCGGGGGAGGGGGGAGGCAATTTCATTTCCAGAGTTGGTCCTGTCAATTCAGGTCGTGGCGTGATAAGAAAGTCATTTCTGTGATGGGTTTCTAATCCACACCCTCCTGCCTCTGCATCGCTGCATCCCGAGGCTCCCCGCTCCCTCTGCCCAGGACCAGAGGCTGGAAAGGACCCATGTTCCCCAACACAGAGGGGCCGTGCTCATTGAACCAGGCTGAGGAGCATCCGCATGGCTGGGGCGAGGGCCTAGAGAGGCTTTTGTGGGCAAAAGGAGCAAACCCAGAAGGCACGGGGATTCCCAGTCACCTAGGATGAAAAATCCCTCAGATGGCTCCATGATTCACATGGGCGTGCGCAGTTGTGATCTAACTTGGGCCCCACAGCAGCCCTTGAGATAGTAGGGGTCACCCCCATTCTGCAGATGGGGAGACTGAGGCTCGGAGAGGTTTGATGATTTGCACAGTGAGATGGGTAGAAATAAGTGCAAGTTGAAGTGTGCAGGGTGTGAGCTGGCTGCCCGATCTGCTGAGGGGGTGGGAAAAGTTGGGAAGTGAGAGGGAGGGGGAGGGGCAGGGAGTCGGGGTGGGCGGGGGAGAGGTGTGTGCTGAGAACGTTTCCCTCTTCTCTCCAGGGAGAAGAGGAGCCCCTCCCTCACCTTGGGCCCCCTTCAGCTCATCTGGATCCACCTGGGCCGGCTAGGTAGATGGGGGAGGTGGCAGGGACTTGCCATCCTCGGCAATCTCAGGTGCCAATCTCAGACCTTAAGGGGAGCAGCGCAATGGGCTCCCAGCCAGGCAGGAAGCCCCAGGGTAGCTCAGGACCACCGGAGTGGACTCAGGAGTGGACTCAGGAGTGGGTTACTCCTGGCTGGGCAAGCAGCCTGTGAGATGGAGAACAGGGAGAGACGGGAAGAGGGAGGAAGATGGTTGCAGAGAGCCAGGTGAGCCTGGGGCATGGTCGGAGGCAGAGCAGGAGCCCTCGGCGGGGCCGTCCCTGCCGCACCCTCAACCCTTCAAGAGACACCCCCACCCTGACATCACCCTGATATCAAGTCCTGACATCAAAGGCATCTCTCACCTCTCCCGGGGGCCTGGTTGGGAACCCAGGCTTCCCCCAGTTTCCTTCACAGACCCCTGGAAGCTTCCTGGGGCCCAGGGGGCAGGGACTCCAGCTAGACTAGGGCTGAGTGGCTGAGCTGGGTCCTTCTTCCTTCCCTGGCCAGGAGAACGGTCAGGGAGGCCCAGGGCTGGGCCAGACTTTCATGCTTGATTCCCAGTGGCCCAGGGGAGCAGAGGTAGAGGGAGTGCAGCTGGACTGGACCCCTCCTCTGCTCGCTCCCCACTCCTGGCCGCTCCCACCCCCACGCGGGGCTTTAATGGGAGGAGACGTGGCTGGGATCTCCTATCCGCTCCCCCCAGGAGGTCTGATGGGGAATTGGCAAGGGATACAAAGCAAGGAAGCATCCTTAATCCTGTTTGTCTCCCTCTGCCTGCCCCCCTCCCCCAGCTGACTCCAGAAGGGCTATTGAGAGAGAGGAAGCAAGGCTATAAAGTTGGGCAGGATCCTTCATCCTCTTAGACCTGCCCCTGGCTGGCCCGAATTCCATGGGGCATGGGGCGGGGTGGGAGGCGAGGTGCCAGAGGCCAGGCTGCGCCCACCAGGCCGTGAGAGGCTCAGCAGAACAGCTGGGGGTCGCGCAGGGCCGTGGGTGGCGCGAGTGGGGACTTGCTTTAGCTGGCAAGCTAATCTCATTTGGTTGCTGCAGCCTGCACAAGCCGGCCTGCATGCTAAGTGGCCGGAGGGGACAGCAGCCTCGGGCCTCAGGACAGGCCCGGGAGAGGGGACCGGACACCGTGCGCACCCAGGCGAATCCAGAGGCCAGCCCTGACTTGGACGAGGAGCCACGCTGCCTCCCTAGGACAATGTGTCCTATGCTGTCAGAGGTTCCTCCCTGTGGGGGGACCTGCCCGAAGCTTGGGAGCACCAGGGTCATCCAGCTCCTCTCTCAATTCTCCGTCCTCACTCCACGTAGCCCTCCTCCTTTGGGGTCCCAGGCGTGGGGTTCCTGCAGATCCATGAGCGTGTGCCCCTGGGCAGGAGACATCTGGAGAGCGAGCTGGTCCTGCTTTCCAGGGAATTGTGAGGGAGAGAGGAGTGGGGAGGGGCTGGGGAAGCCCTGGAAGGGAGGAGGAGGGGGAGGGAGACTTGAGCCTCAGGGCCCTGCTCCGTCACCCCACTGATCTGCACCTCCAGCGGCTTATTTGGAGGGAGGACCAGTGAGTTTCAGAAAGGACACGGGGCTGCTAAAAGATGACTGTGGCCAGAGCTCTTGTGAAATGCTCCACATCCATCTTTAGCTCAGATGGAGAGGGAAAGAAGCCGCAGGGATGTGGGGCTTGGGTTGGTGTCAGACTGGGATTCAGGGTCTCCTGACTGCAACCCACACTCCTGGCCCTGGCTGCCACCCCTTAGGCTACCAGCACCCTCAGCCCCCTGAGAGAATCCTGGAATTGCACAGGTAGCTCCAGCCTTTGGGCAAAGATCTGTGGCTCCTACATGGTGTACCGACTGCATCTCAGCAAGAGGTGGAGGGCTGTTGATGAACACAAACCCCAATGCTCACAGTCTTGGCGTCTGGGGGCCCTTTATGGAGTGCTCTGTGACTCAGTTTCCCCATGTGCACCCAAGGGGCTGCTGATGAAACAAGATGATGCATGTCTTGTGTCCAGTGTAAAGGAAACCCTGTTATGACTTTTCAGCATCACACCCCGCACCCAGGAGACACCCCGCAAAATACTCAAAGCACCACAATGCTCCATCATTGGAGTTTGATGGACCTTAAGAAAATGGCTCTGCCCTTCCCTTGCTGTGTGGCTGTGGGCAAATATCTTTACCTCTCTGAACCTCAGATTCTGCATCTGTAAAGAGGGACAAGATTGCTTACTTGACAGGAATGTTGCAAGGAGCTAAATAAGAATATAAAGATAAACATGAATCAACAATAAATATAAATATAGACAGTGTCCGGTATGCCATAGGTGCTCAAAACATCTGTTCCCTCCTGTAGAAGCCCTGTGTCCAACACTAACTCTCACGGGGTACACGGATTGGGGAAAGGCTTACCCAGGACCCAGGGCTGGAACAAAGGTCTCTGACACTGTGGGGAGAACACGGGAGATGAAATCTCTGGCACTCACTTTTGCCACCTGTAAAAAGAGAGGGCTGGATTGATCTCTGGTTTCCAGCTTGGCTCTGTGCTCTCAGGGCCCACAGTTGGGGTCAATGTCAAGCCCATAGGTCTCCAGGCCCATCTTTTCTAATTCACCCAGACCACCTTCCTTTCAGTCATTGGGGGTCCACAGAAGACTCTCTTTGAAAGAGTTTCAGGGACTGCTAAGTCTCAGGTATGTGAAAGCCCCTGACTTGTTTATGTTCAAAGGTCCTGGCAGCCCAGGACATCCTGGACGGAGATGCCTCTCCACACCCCTGCCCATGAAGACCCTCCTCATCCCTGCCTGGGTCACGGTTGGCTCACCTGCCCGGCAGGGGGTGACTGGACAGGAGAAGTGACCCTACCCCATCCCCAGCCAGCTGGAGCCCGAGGCCTTGGATGCCGGCTCCGTTGGCAGTTAAAGTCCCCTTGGTTGTCTAATTTAATCACAGCTGTGTGCACAGTGACTCTATAAATAATTTTTAGTGCGACGTAACCATTATTTCACTAATTGCTTCACGTGCACCCCTGGCCTGTGCGATAAATTAAAGTTTGCTGAGTCAGCATCTTTGGCCGATGCTACTTTGGAGCTTGGGAAGTGCAGCCCAACAACTGGGCTTTCCCACCCAGCCTCAACCCAGCACCCTAAGGGGAGGGTGCAGTTCCCACGAAGGGGACCAGGGTGGAAGGAGTGAAGAGGAATGAGGAGGAAGAGGCTAATAAGCGTTGCCATGTACAGTTGCACAGGTTGTAACCTACACAGGGATAGTTGGCCAAGGAAGCAAGTTGGGGCTAAAATTCAGTCCATGCAATGCTTTATCCATCCATGTGCCCTCACGTGGAATTCTGTGGATCCAGGAGAAGGAGGCACCTTTCTGTAATCTGTACAAAGGCACTGCATGGACAAGTAGACCTAAATAACACCCACCCAGCAGGCTGTCAGGGCCGCCCCTGTCAGAGGGGAAGCAAAGTGGCACATGCCCTAAGGACGCCTCTCATATGCGTGGAGACCTGGACTGTAGGTCTGATGCTGAGTGACCTTGGGCAAGTCACGTCCCCTCTCCTGGGTTATAATGTTTCCACAGTTTACCAAGTGCTAATCGCATCTAAGGCTTGGCTTCAAACCCAAGTAACTGGCTCTAGACACTGTGCTCTTTCCACTGCCCTGTTCCTAATTCCCAAGTTAGTAGGTGTGGCTTGAAAAAAAACTGTTCACGTGGTTAAGCACGTTTGGGAAGCATCGTGTTAAACAGGGTTCTTTTCTGCAGGACTTTCCAGGGTGTAGTACGTGCCAAAGCAGTGTGACTCTCAGAGAGGGTGGGAGATGTGTAGCTTTTCTGAACGCATCTGGCTATGGAAACCTTTATTTTAGGACTCTTGTTCAGGCTGGGATCCTGGTGCCAATCTCTGGGCTTTGATTTATGTATTTATTTTTGGCCGTGCTGCGCAGCTTGCAGGATCTTAGTTCCCCGACCAAGGATCGAACCTGCACTGGAAGCAGGACCACCAGGGAATTTCCAGTATCTGGGCTTATTAACGAGTGGATTTCATCCCTGAGGGCAGAGAAGTCTTCTATTCCTGGCCTGCTCACTGCCCAAGGTGGGCACACAAAGCCATGACTCTGAACTCAGGGTGCATCCCGATCTGCGTCTCTGAGCAGAACTGGGTCTTCCCTGTGATTGGTGCAGCCTCGGAAAAGGTCTCTGTGTCCTGAGCCACCAGGCTCCAAGTTCCTCGAGGGCGGAAGTCGTGTCTGCCCATTTACTGCCTTATTGCTGGAGCTTAGCTCAGGGACTGTCTGTTGAGTGGATGAATACCTAAGCGGCTGATCTGAAAAGAGATGGGAGTTGAGATGCCTGGCTTCGTGTCCATCCCGGAATCTCACTGGCTGTGTGACATTTGAGCAGATTGCTTCCCTGAGTCCATCGCCGCTTGAGCTCTTGTGTCCCCGTTTGTCAAATGTGGATCAAACTCTCAGTCCTGTTCATCCTGAGGTGCTGAAGTGAGGCTCCAATGAAATGATGGATGGGAAAGAGTGCTTTCGAAAGTGTAGACCTCTTGACAAAAAAGCAGGGGATTATTACCACTGTCTGTCTCATCCTCACCCGGCACAGGGCTGGGGCTGCGATCACGTATTCAGCGGCTCTGCTGATGGAGCGCGTACCTCCACACAGCATCCGCGTCCAGTAATCCTCACCGCACCATGAGAGGAAGGTACCATCCTTGTTTTCTGAATGAGAAAACTGAGGTTCAGAGAGGTGATGCGCCTTACCCAAAGTCACACAGCTGGATTTGAACCCAGATCTGTTTGACTCCAGAACTTGCTTTTTCTCTCCACTACTGACTTGTTTCCTCTGGTAACCTTCCGGCATCCTCCCCCTCCCTTTATGGGCAGGGTGATAAAGTGGATTGTTAAGGAATACTAGCAGTAGAGGGGTTGACAGTGACAAAGGCAAACGTTTGCTATCTGTTGCGCACCTGGCATTGAGCTGGCTGCTTTAGATCCATCACTTTCCCCATTGAATCCTCACCCCACCCCATTCCGAGATGTGGAGAGGGAGGTGTGGGGCATTTATGTGACCTGTTCAACTGTGTGCAATTAAGGAACAAGTGGCCGAAGGCCGGCTGATTCCAGAAGTTTGGTCTTTCCCTGGATTTTCAGGTTGCTGTAAAATCCCTGGTTCTGAATAGCCAGCCACGGTCTGGGAGGGGTGACCCTTCAACAGCTTGACCCCAGGGTCTGACACACCAGGACCCCCGCCCCGCAGTGACTGCCTTGGGACCTCTTCTCACCCGCCCACCCCCGTGCCTGCCTCCTCAGCCCCGTGGGCCCTGTCCCGTTGTCTGGCACATCTTTATTGCCCGGGAAACACTGAGAAACCATGGCTTCTCCGGGGTTCCTGTTTAACATCCGGGGTGGGGGTGGGGGACGGCAGGAGGAGGCAGGAAGGCAGGGGGTGAAGTGGCTGCCGACATTCACGAATGATGCTAAGTGGTTGATACCCAAGCCCCCCTCAGAAAGCTGCCTCTGGAAGGCGGCCTCGGCCATCTCTCACCTCCCCAGTCATCTCAACTGTCAGCCTAGCTGCCATGGGACAGTGATCTCTCCGAGGCCCATCCTCCCTCCCAGGGTGAGTCCATCACTGCCGGTCACAGCCATGCTCCTGAATGTGGCATTCAAGGCCCCCCAGATCTGCCTCCAGCCTCCCTGTCTCTCCAGCCTCATCCCTTGCTTGTTCATTTATTTAAAAATATATACTTATTGATTACTTACGTGCCTGGCAGTGTTCTAGGTTCTGAAGATACAGCAGAGAGCAGAAGAGATAAAATCCCTGCCCTCCTGGGCGGAACTGACAGTAAGCAAGTTAACAGATAAATGTGTAATGTCAGGCAGAGAAAGGGGCTTTCAAGAAAACCAAAACCAAAACCAACCAGACTCCTCCGAGGGAGCTACAGACAGAATACAGGGGGGGTCAGTGAAATCAAAGGGCAAAAATGTACATTTTAATTTCACTAAATTCACTGAAATATAGCATTTCTCCTCAATTGAAAGTGTTGGCAACACACTGTGTAGTATTGGCAATGCCTGTGACTGTCACCAGCAGAAATCAGATCTTTCCTATTACATTACAGTGGTTGCAGACGTTTCAAAATATCATTGACACTCATCACTGCCTCAAATTCGTGGGAGTTAATAGAGGTGCTGCTAGATCTTGTTATCTAATGCGTTAATACAGATGCACCTATAGTGCTGTATCACACATTTGTTTTGTAAATATTTTGAAAACAGCATTTCAATATAATCGGCTTCCTTTGTAATTCTACGTATCTCCTACGTATTTAAAAACATTATTCTGGGAAGGGGTCCATAGGCTTCTCCAGAGGCCCAGGGGTCCGTGGCCCCAAATGGGTTAAGTCCTGGAGTAGAGAGTAATGGCGAGGAGAAGGGGGGTAGGTAGAAGAGGGGTGGGGCTGGGTAGTGATATTTGAGTGGCAACCTGAAGGAGGCAGAGAAGCTGCCACGGGAAGGTTCGGAGTGAAATTCACTCCGGGCCTCGGGGGCAAGAGAAGGGCTCCGCAGTGGGAGGGGTTGCGGATGGAGCAAAGTGACTGATGGTGGGAGAGGACGGGGAGGGCAGGGGCCATGTCAAGGAAGGCCGTGAGGGCCTGGGTGAGGACCTGGGGTTTCATTCCAAGTCAGGCTGCTGCTGGGAGTTAAGCAGGGAGCCATGCATTCTGATTTATGGATGCAGGGGTCACTGCGGATGCTGGGCAGGCAACGGAGCGCTGAGCATGGGGTCAGAGAGGGAGTGGGGAGACCAGGGGCCAGGCTGCTGCAGTCCCCCAGGTGATGACGGTGGCCAGGACCAGGGGCAGGAGAAGTGGGACTATTCGGAGATATTTGAGGCGAGAGTCCACAGGATGTAGGTCGAATGTGCCGTGAGCTTTCATGCCTCTGTGCTTTAGTTTATGCTCTTTTCTGGGATGCGCCTTCCTGCTGTGTCCATTCCCGGGGCCCAGAGTCTCCACCCTGGGCAGGGGTGGCAGGGGCTGTGAGTTGCCTACTCTATCCAGCTCCCTCTTCTTCCTTGCTAATAGATCCCCAATATTATCTGGGGGAGTAACATGCCCATCTTAAAAGCCACACATCCCAGCCTCCTTTGCTGCTAAGGGTTGCCGTGGACATATGATTAGAAGTCATTTGGTGGGGCCTCCAGGAACAGGCTTCCTATAGGAGATGGAAGCATCCTTTTGCCCCTCTTCTTCCTCCCTGTAACTTGGATATGATGGTTGGAGCCCCCTCCCCCAACAGTTTTGAGACCACGAGAGAAAGGTCAAGGACATCACAGTGACCTCAACTCTGGTATCCTTGAGGGCTGAACCCCTATAAACTTCTCATCACGAGGAAAAGAAAACCTTTATGGACTCAAGCCATTGTAGTTGGAGCTGTTATTAGCAGTCGAGTAAGACTCCTACCTGATACAAGCACAATCCAACTGCCTATTAAATGTCTCCTTCTGAAGAACACGGACCCCTCAGACTGAACGTGTCTGATGCTGGGCCTCCATCTTTCTCTCAAGGAACTCCCTGTTGGGGAACCCAGACATCTGGGTGAAAAGGGAACTAACAGTACAAGAGCGGCACCCATCCATCCACCCACTCATCCATCCATCCATCCATCCATCCATCCATCCATCCATCCAACCATCCATCCACCTAACCATCCATCTATCCATCCAACCATCCATCCATCACCTGTTTGTGTGTTCATCTATCAGATAAACTTCTATCAAGCATCTACCATATACTGGGCCCTGTGCTAGACACAGGAGCTAGAGATGTGACTAATATATTTTATTTGATGCCCATCTGCTTCTATATGAGTGGAATATCTCTGGAAGGATACATCAGAAGCTGGAAACCATGGCTGTCCCCATAAAAGACTGCGCAGCAGGAGACATGGGTATTCATTCCTTTTAAACTTTGAATTTTGCATCATGTGTATGTATTCGCTATGTAAACATGTTTTAATTAAAAATATATGTACATCTCATCTGGATTTTCAGAATTTGCCTTGCTCCTGAAAGGATTTGCGGCAGCCTACAAGAATACACAGAGATGAATAGATGCGGCTCTGCTGTCAGGGAGCTGACAGTCTCATGGGGAAGAGAGATGAGTAAACAATTCTGAAACAGTGTCGCGAGAAGGGTAGAGGGGCACGGGGTGCCACTTACACCGTCTCCAAGGATCCCGGCAGCTGCACTCAGCCATGGCCCCTGAGCAATGACCTGGCACAAGGTTACCTTTGTCTCGCCCCTGGTTGGGCTTGAGGACCAAGATGCCCACCTCTGGATTATATGGCCAGGACTCCCCCCACCCCCACCCCGATCAAGTTTAGGCACTTCTGTGAGCTGACCCCTAAGTCACGGAGCCACACTTGTGTCCATATCCCAGGTCGGGTGCCGGAAAGGCAGCCCATGGTGGGGCAGCAGGGATTCTCCTTGCCGGCCTGTTGCTTGTGTTTATTCCATGAGCCCCTGGGCCTGAGGGTGAACGCACAGAGTACGGAGGGAACTTGCCTCCAGGATCCTGATGTCCAGCATGGCCAGGACCCCTCCCACAGCCCCAGACATGGAAGTGGGGCTGGGGGCTGAGGGAGGACAGGAGCTGGGATTGCACGGCCAGCTGGGTCAGGGGAGAGATTGAGAGAGAGACCAGTCTGGACGCTTGGAGAACTCGGGTCTTTTCAGAACAACCCTCTGACATAGAGCAAGAATAACTTTCAACAATAAGGTGCTTCTCTCTCCCCCCTCGGCTGTTGCCCAGGCAACACCAGAGTGCTCAACAAGTGTTTAGTTTTTTAAGAAACCAAATCTCGCTCCCTTTGGTCAGCTACCGCCAGGAAGATGAAGAGGCGGCGAAGGCGCCCCTCGCGGCCCATTGTGTGGGAACCCGGGTCAGCCGCCTGCAGCAGTGACATTTAAATCTGATGCTACATATTATAGATGAACCTGGAGCCGTACTCCTCAATCCCCACCCCAGACTCTTTGCCCATGTGTGGCTCTAGCAGTTTGGGGGAGGGGGAGGTCACAGCAGAGAAGCCGACCTTCACCTGCAAGGCAGTTCACAGCTGGCATGGGTTTTGGGAAGGCCATCTGTCCCCAACCCTCTGCATCACCTGTCCCAGGAAAACCCCCGTCAGGCCAGGGACCATCACATCCACGGGGGCAGTGTTTCACCCCCAGAGGCTCTCTGAAAATCCCTGCCTTTGAGTGGCCTTGGCGGAGAGCACCAGAAGCTCACCTGTTTCATATCTTCCTGCTTGACGGCAGACGGACGCCCATCATCTCCAGGGTGCCTCCAACAACCCGGGGCGCGGGAGGTTTTTTGTTATCCCAGGTGCAGAGAGTTCTCAAAGAAGGCTACGAGGTGTCACGCACTTTCAAACAGAAATCCTTATGACCATGCAAGGAGGTAGGTGCTACCAGCAGCCCATTGTGCCCGAAGTGGAAACTGAGGCTGCAGGGGCCGATGTGACAGCTAGCAGGTATGGCAGGATTTGGACCCAGGGCTCCAGTGTCTCAGCCCAGACTGCCTTGGTGAGGCTCTGTATTGCATGCACGGACAGAAGGGCACATCTTTCCCGGCTCCTGGGACTTGGCCAATGTGCTTTTCTGGAGAAGAGATTGGCTCCCCATTTTGCCTCCATGGAAGGAAAGTGATGAGCTTTGGCAACGTGAAGTTCTGGGTCAAGAGTCCTTGAACAAGCCAAAGCGTGGATTTAAAACCTCACTTTGCTCATCTGTATAATGGCAGCGCAGTTGTGAAGAAGACAGTAATAGCAGCGACCCCTAGAGAGAACTTACTATGTGTTCAGCAGGGTTCTAAGTACTTTACATCTATTACTTCAGGTAACCATCACAATTACTCCAGACGTAGGGAGTATTATATCTCCATTTTCACATGCAGAAATGGAGACCCAGCGAGGCGGAGTCACTGTCCCAAAGACAGAGCTGAACATTAGAATGAGTCAACATAGACCAGGGGGACAGGCCCTGGCACATAGTAGGTTCAAAGCAGGTGCTGGCTTTCGTTTCCCAAGAAGATAAAGAGGGGTTTCTGTCGCCAGGGAAACAAAACATGGGAGAAAGTTAAATTTAGAAAAGCCAAACCAGGTTAGAACAAGCCCCTTATGCAGCTCAGCTGCAAATTCAGGACGGGAAATTGGCTTCAGCCACAACAAAAACCTCGCCCAGGAAGCCTGACACTGGTGAAATGAGAAAGGCTGCGTGGGGGAGGGAGGCTTGCGGCTCAGAGACAGGGGTGTCTGAGACGGGCTCCTCTCCGCCTGGAAGTCCCACACCTGGGACAGGTGGCCCTGCCCTGGACGCGAGTCCCTGGGGGCCGCGCTGAGTCCCCAGCAGTGACAAGGAATGCAGGCCGATGACAACTGTCACGGTGCGGGATCACATCTCCCAGCTGATCCTTCGCCACACCCTCCTTGAGCCCTTTCTCTCGGAGGAAACCAGAGGATGTTCATCTGCCCCTTCTCACCTCCACCGGAGAAGGTCCCTGTCCCCTACTCGCCCCCCCAGCCCCCCATTATTTAGCATTGCTAAATGGACAGCCAGGAGATGCAGCGACGGGAGTGGGTAACGAACTCCCGCTGGCTTCTTTCACGAGATCACTGCCTTAACTTACAAGGCCTGAGTGAGGCTCATTTCCCCAGTGTGCACTGAATAATTAACTATTAATAAAAGCATTACTGAGTTAACCACGGGGGCATGTTTGATTCATGGGGTAGCCCTAGAACGGGATGGAGGCTCTGGCTCAGTGGGGATTCCTCCCAGAGCAAAACATGGCCAGGGGGATGCTGCATCCCCCTCCACCCCACCATCCCCCGCCAGACCCTTGGTCCCCTGCCCCCACTAACCAGAGGGGCTGAATCCCAGGAGGCAGGTGAGACTGTGCGCATTCCAACCGGAGGGCTGCAGAGCAGAGAAGTGGAAAACAGGGCACTGGGAGGTGTGAGTCTGCAGAGAGGGCTCCTGGCTGCGCTTGGGAGCCAGGGAGGTGAGTGACCTTGGGCAAGTCACCTGGCCCCTGGAGCCCATTTCTCCTCTGGAAAGTGGGGCGGCTGGCAACACTGACCTCTCAGGAATGGACTGCAGGAGCAAAGAAGGATGGGAAAGGAGGTGGTAGATAACCAGATGCTCTTCACTTGTGTGGGATTATCTTTAGGACCTCCCCCTCCCCCCACCTGGAGACTGGGGCAATTGTTAAGTGTTAGTCGGGGGAGGGGAGATACCTGCTTGTTCAAGAAGCGATTCCCATCAGGATACCTCCTTGGAACCTGTGGGCTTTTCAAAGGAGAAAACGTCCGCTACCCCTCCTCTTACCCAAGTGCACCTGTGGCCAGCCACGGTGAACTAATCCCTACGGTGCTGAAACACACCATCCCCATGTTCGCTCATACCTGGGTCTTTGCATCTGCTCTTGCCCCTGTCTGGTATGCCTATCTCCTTTTGTCTGCCTGGCCAGTCCTATTCAGTCTTCAAGTCTCACTTCAAACGGGTCAGCTGCCCCTGGGAATCTTTGCTCTCCTCCTGCCCCAGGCAGAACTGGTTGCTCCCTTCTCTCTGCCTCCCATGCATTCTTCTATGTGGCATCCATCCATCCACCCATCCATCCACCCACTCATATTCACTGAGCACCAATAGTGTGCATCTCTGATCATGTTTTGAAGTTTTGGACAAGTCTGGCTTTCCCTAGACTAGTGGTTCTTAATCTTTTGGGGGTCAAGGAACCCTCCCCCAGTAAAATGATATATTTTTGGAAGTGCCAGATGCCATCTGGAAGTGCCAGATGCTGCTTCCCTCTTCAGGGATCCCTGGTCGTCGCTGAAGCCAGACTGTGGACCCTATGTGTGCTGGATGCTGTGATGGGCTGTTCAGATCGCCCCATTGAGTATGAGAGACTTACTACCCCAGCGTGGCTGGAAGGCAGCCCTCAGCTGTCAGCCCTCTTTGGAGATTGTCTTGATTGGAAGAAAACATGCCTCCTTCCAGGGTAGGCCCAATTCCAAGACAGATCAATGTGGAAGTGCAAAGGCCTGAATTTCTCACCCCAACTTGGGACAACCCTGAAGGGTCATCCCAGCTCCAAAGTTCCCCATGGGGTTGACTGAGGCCTTTGTCGGAACTGCCTCGAAGCTCGACTTCTCCCTCTGCCGAGACCTGCCTCCTTTGCCTCCCTTCCCCAGGTGTTTTTCCCAAGACCATATTCTAAACAACATCTTACACTTTAATCTTTACCTCTGAGTATATTTCCCAGGGGACCCATTAGATTTAAAAGCCCTGCAAAAGTTCCTTGAGGACAGCAACAGCACCTTAAGGCCTACTGTATCTCCAGCAGCTCTCACTGGGCAGGGCGTGTTGTAGATGCTCCAGAAACATTTACTGAATGCATTTGAATGCATTTTCTCCTGCTTCTCTGTTCTGTCCCTCTGTTGTCCCCGCAGGAGAGTTCTCATCAGACATCCAGGAGAAAAAGTTGAACCCTTTGGCAGGATGCCAGCAGGACCAGGGCTGTGGGCCCGTTTCTGGGTACCTAACCATGGGAACAGAGGTCAAGCTAACTGGTTACTACAGAGCAAGGTCAAAGGGGCCTGGCTGATGTCAGTGCTGTGTGGCTAGGGTGGAGGCTCAAGGGGATGGCTGGGAGGCTGGGAGGCTGGGAGGCTGGAGGCTGGCAGGGATGGGTGGTGGTGAGGGACAGCCTTTTCTTGTAGAGCAAATCATTTAGAAGTTAGACTGGTCCCCAGAACCCAGAAAAACCCTCACTTTAGTTTCCACTATTGGAAACTCCTTCATGAAACAAATATGTATGAAGTGTCCACCGTCCCAGGCATTGCAGCAGGGATGGTGACCTCAAAAGGCCAGGACCCCAATGCTTGCTCCTCTCACTTGCTTTGTCTCCCAGGCAAGTTACCTCACCTCCCCATTGCTGGCTGAAATTTGCTGAATGGTTATTACTATGTGCCCGGTATGTGCTAACTGCTTTATATACACGATTTCACTTCATCTTCACAACAGCTTCATTAGGAGATGGAGATATATATATATATATATATATAGTCATTCCATCTTTATAAAGAAGGACACAGGTTCAGGGGGGTCAGCGACATGCCCAAGACGCACAGCTCACCTCAAGGCCAAGGGGAGATGTGAACCCAGGTCTAGTGGAGTGCTGAGGCTGTGTTCTTAGGCACTATTGTGCTTAACGTCTACGAGCTTCGTTTCCACAGCTATGAAATAGGTACAAGCAATTCCTACGGCACTGGGTTGTTAGCGATTACATAACCGATGTGAGAGGCCCAGGAGGTGCCCGGTGAACGTCCACTCTGTTCTCCTCTCCATTTCCTTCGTCCCCTGCGCCTCAGCGCTTCCCTGGGCTGGAAGGAATGATGGCCCCATTTGCCGTCTCTCCAAGGACAAATGTCTCTATCCCAGGTCTGCTGGTGTCTGGCACACAGCCAGCGCTCACTGAATGCTGTCGACACAAATGGATGATCTGGGAGTCCCCACCCTCAGCTCTCTGGACTGCAAGGTCGGGACCCCACTCGGTCCGTCGCTAGTCCCTGACGCAGCAGGCTGGGGCAGGGACCACGAAGACAATTCTCTTGGTGCCACGTAACTGCTCTCAAGCCACTGGAATGTTGAGGTTTTTCTCAGCAGAACGGAGCAGAAACAGATGGAGGTGGTCCCCTGAGCCCTCCTGACAGGGGAGGTACCAGAATTAGGATGAAGGTATTCTAGGTCCAGCCTGATGTCTCAACTTTCTCCCACGGGCAAACCCCAGCTCGTTCTCACCCCCACCACGCCCCCCGACTGCAGACATGCTCATATACTGGGGGCATTAACCTTCCTTCCACTGGAGGCCCCTGGGAGAGGCGGTGGGCATGTAAGCACTTAAAACTCAAAGCTGGAGGTCAGCACCTCCTCCCCCCCTCCCTCCTAGCAGAAGCCCTGGAGCTGGAGGCTTCGTGGGGACAGATGCCACAGCCTTGGAGAGACAAGTCACATCCTCAGCTTCCTTCAACCTGTGCAAGCACCGAGTTGCCATGGTGACACTGCAGCCCTGAGATGCAATGGCTGCAGACAGCATGGGTGCTTCCAGGGCTCAAAGCTGAGGGTGACGCTGTCTGGCCCTGGAGGCCAGGCGATTGGGCGGGCGGGGGGGGGGAGGAGGAGAGGGAGCCCTCCTCCAGGCTTGACTGGTAATTGCTGCTAAGTGAGGGGCTGTCATTGAACCCAACATGCAGGTAGTGGGGGCCCCCCCACTCTGCACCCTATAATTACTGCACCAGACAACACCTTGCTCCCTGTGCGAGGAGAGGGGGATGGAGGGGAGAGCAGACAGGAAGCTCTCATCCACCTGAGCCAGCGGGGCTCTGGCAGCCTCTCCCCACCGCCAGAGCATCCTGCATCCCAAGCAGCCTCTCTGGCAGAGGCAGGGAGGACCCTGGCTCCTTCCGCCTGCTGGCTCTCCCCAGGTCACCCGGTGTAGAACGCAAGCTTCCTTTAATCCTAGCCTCTGAGCTTGCAGCATCCAAGGGGGGCAGAGGTGCAGGAACCAGGTAAGACACCGCCTCAGGGGAGCCCTGGGTGTCACACCTCCACTTGCAGAAGCCTGCATTGTGAAGCTGAATTGGTAGCAGGAGACCTTGGTTCTAATTCCTCCTGAGCCAGAGGCTCTGGAGACCTCAGGCTAGTCACTGCGCCCTCCTGGGCCTCAGTTTCCCTAGCCGTAAGACGGAGAGTGGGACTCAGTCATTCCTAAGGACTCCTCCACAGCAGGGGCTGGCAAACTCCAGCCGACAAGCTGAACCCTGGTTTTATAAGCAAGCTTCCACTGGAACGCAGCCGTGCCCTTTTGCTCCTGTATCTCTGTGGCTGCTTTCCTGCTACTACAGCAGACCTGAGCAGCTGCAACAGGGACCATATGGCCCCCAGATGGAAAATATTTACTATCTGGCCCTTTACAGAGAAGGTTTGCTGACCCACTTCTAAAGTATGAACGCTCTCCTAGGCTTGATGGACTGGGCTGGTGTGGCTCTGATCTGATTAGAACAATTCACAACAAGTCCCGTCCTAGTCTCTCTACCGGAAGACACCAGGGTGGGTCCTCCTCCCACGACCCCTGCCTGAGTTTGGATAGTGGCGGCAGGTCGGGCACTTTCAGGAGCCGAAGCATGGTGCAATGGCGCCACCTGCTGTGAGTGCCTAAAAGCACTTGTGCCCGGAAGGACCACTGGCCAGCAGCTCTCACAAGGCAGGGGAACAGCTCACAGGAGCAGACCAGGCCTCAGAACCATCGCGCATCAGAGCTGGCATCTCACCTCCTCCCTCTCCATTTTATAAAGAGGACTGCAGTCTAGAGGGGTGGTGCGACTTGCCCAAGGTAGGTGAGCAGAAGGCCCAGGTCCCAGAGGCCCATAACCCTTCTGTGTAAGGTCCATGGACAAGCACGTAGGCATACTGTCCTGGCCGTGAATCCTAGCACGGCCGCTCGTTTAGGGTCTCGTTCCTGTGGCTGTTAAAGAAATTTCAAAATACATACTTAAATGACATTTAATCTGTTACCAATATTGACTTGACCCTCAGAGCAACTCTGAGATAATTATTATCCCCATTTCACAGATGAAAAAACTGTGGTACAGAGAGGTTAAGTAATTTGCTTAAGGTCACACAGCTAGTAAGTGACAGAGTCAATATTCAAATCAGGCTGTGAAAGCATTAAAGTCCCCAGGATATGAAACTCGGTACCTACTTTTTCCTGCCTGCAGGTGTGGTGGGGCCCTAAGAGAGGGCACTGGGGCTCAAACAGGAGCATGAGAGACATGGGAGGCCTGGAGTATGACCAGTCCCCCCAGGAAGGTCCCAGGCAGGGAAAGGAGGGGAGAGGTCAGGCCCACGCCTCCCTGCCTGCCCCCATACCTCCAGGCAACACAAGGTGGCCGGCAGACCGTAAACCCTTTATTTCCAAACTATAAATAGATCTGCTCTCTGAGAAAAGATGCTCTCCAGGCGATGAGGCGCCATCTTCTCCATCTCCCGTTCCTAACTGGCCCATAGTCCAAACCCGTTATACCTCTGAAATCACCACCTTGGCTCTCAGAGCCTGGCAAGTGGCTGTGACGCCAGCACCGCTTGGGCCCCGCTCCAGCCAGGTCTGAGGCTGGCCTGGCGCTCACCCCTGTTTGACCAACTCCCTGCCCTGGCCCACCACGTGGTCACGTGCTCTTGAGGCCAGCCTGGGAGACCCCGGCCTGCTGCTCCCCAGCGGCTGGGAGGGGCCACCCGGGTCCCCGAGCTGCCGACAGGTGTGAAGGCTGGGGAGCAGCCTGCTTCCAAGCTGCGCCCTGGCTGGTCACTGCTGCCCCTGGGCCACAAAGCGCCCCTCCTCCTCCTCGTTGTCCTCTTCCTCCGGCTGGCTGGTCCGGAGCAGCAGCTCCAGGTCGGGGCTGGAGCCCAGCCCCTTCATGGGCTTAGGGCCGCTGTCACCTGCGGACAGAGGCAGCCCAGTTACAGACCCGGTGTGGCCTGACGTGAGCATGTGCTGAGGCCCCCAGGCCCCCATCCACCCCCCGGAGACGGTCCCTGTGACTTCTCGGAGGAGTGGCGGTGGAGAATCACCAGGCAAACTTCCTCAATGAGAGGGACAGCCGGTGCAGAGGCAGCTGAACTGTGCAGACCAGACTGCAACTGCTTTGGGGAGTCAAGAGCCACCTGCCTCTTCCTGGCAGGGCTGGCGGAGGGGAGCCTGTGGGGCTAAGAGTCACGGGGAAAACGTCATCAGGAGACGGGCTCTGGTTACCTCTGGAATGCAGGGCTTTGAGGGCGATGTGCAGGGATATTCCCGAGAGGCAGAGGGCGAAGCCCAGCCAGTTCAAGAGACTGATCTGATCGCCCAGCAGATGAGCTGCCAACAGCAAAGTGCAGACTTCCTGCAGGAAGGGGACGTGCTCAGGAGGAGGAGGCGGAGGGCAGGGGCCCCGGGCACACCCACAGGGTAGAGCCAGACCTGCCAAAACTCCCGGGGCCTGGGCAGGCTGGCCTGCAAGGCAAAGGTGGAAGCCTCCCCAAGCTCAGCGAACCAGCCTGTGACGCTTTTTCCCCCTTTGTGTTACTGAGATGCAGCAGGAGGAGGTGCTTTTCACAGGGCTGTCAGGACTAGCAAACAAATGCAGGCTGGGAGCACAGGGTAGCAAGCCCACAGCCATGCCCACAGAAGTGGAGGAAGCTGCCCTTCCAGAAGGCGCCTGCGGATGGAGAGCCTCTGCTGCCGCAGGGGAATGAAGTCACACTGGGCTCTACAGGACGCACACTGCTCACGGGGTTTTTCGTACACACTGACTGCAAATGGGACCTGTCAGATGATGCATTCTGAGAAGCACGGCTTATGCCTCATCATTTGGTTGGCAAGACCCTCGGGGAACCCTATACTTCTGGTTTTAGGCAACACTGCTCCAGTATCAGTGTCTGCCTGGTCCATGGCCCTGAGCAGGAAGGAGTGAGAGAGGGTGGGGGAAGGAAGGGGAGAAGTGATGAGAGGAGAGGGTAGGGGTGCTGCTGGACAGCAGTAAAGGCAGGATTGGCGAATGCAAGGCACGCGTGATAAAACCATCCCTTACTGTGCCCATGGCAGACATTACCAATGAATCACAGAACTCTACGCTAATGAGTCTGACTGGGGGCTTGTCAATCCTGGCTCCAGGTCACTGCCAAATGACCAGAGCTGGCATTCCTGGTAAACCATAAATGCATCCCAGGACTGGTGGAGTCAGAACTGGCTTTGAATCCCACTCGGCTACCTCCTAGCTGTATATCCTTGGGTACGAGCAGCTCTTCATGTCTGTTTCCCCATCTGTGAAGCAGGGATGTGCATCCCCACCTCACACGGCCATGGTGATGGAAGGAGTGCAGGTGACAGCAGAGTGCGCAGCACCCTAACTAGGCACTTCCGTCTCTTCTCTGCAGGGCTCTGAGATGTAGGAGCTGGGACACCCTCAGGGGTCTCCCCTCTGAGACAGGGCTGGAGTCACCTCCAAGACTGTACCTTAAAAATGCCAGCAATGGAGAGAGTGAGGCTGGAGGTTCTGGAGACCAGGAGGAACTCAGAGAAGCCCAAACCAAAGGCGAGAATCCCGCCAAGGAAGAGGCTCCCAAGTACCCGCAGGAGCAGCCCTGTGTCCTGGAAACGGAAGATTTTCTCAGATGTGGACAAATGGAGACCTGGAAGCAATGGGAGGAGAGAGCGGGAGGCCATGTCCTGGGTGTGCCTGCCTGGGCGGCCTCACCCTACCCGGCAGCCGGGTGAGCTCTGCCTCTGCTGCACTGCACTCACTGCACCTGCTGCCTGCCTGAGGCCCTGAGCACAAGGACGGAAGGTGCCAGAGAATCCCACGGAGGTGGCTGAGACGTGGGGAAGCCCCGGGGCAATACAAGCCAGAGATCCTTGTAGGGAGTGATGGGGAGGCTTCTGAGCCTCTGGGCTAGAGTAGAGGGGGCTGGCACTGCAGAGGAAATCGGGCAGAAGCGCCTTGCTCCTTCATACGTCATGTACCTACCCGTCTTTGGGGGAGGAGGGGTGGGGGAGGGTGACTTCATGTGGCCTTGGCAGCTGTGACACCCAGTGGGCCAAAGAGAGACGGGACAGCCCATCACATGAGGACTGTCAATGTCCTGGGCCACTGGAGGAGTACCTTAATTTCAGGTGGGTCGCCTCTAAACAGGGATGAAACCCTATCTGTACAAACCTTCTCCATTTAGTTACAAAGCTGTGGGGTTTAGCCAAGACATGCCCCCTTTCTGGACCACAGTTCCCCCACTGATTAAATGAAAGGGTTGGGACTAGACCAGAGAATATAATTTGAAGAACAGTTCTCAAAAAGTAAACACACATGCGTACAAAGACCTGACAAAACCACGGCCCCTTGTTCCAGAGACACCCACACAGGCCTCCACGCACCAAGCTGCGCTTAGACTTTCAGAGGACCCTTGGCCCTCCGACACTGCCCATCTGAGAGAATGGTTCCCTTCCCTGCAGGAAAGGCCCCTGGTATAGAAGCAGGCGTGAAGCTGAACCCCCGACTCAGCAAATGGACGCCTGTGGGAGCAGGAGACTGGCCGGGTCCTGTGAGATTTGGGGGGGGAAGCACCAAAGAAATGCAGAGCAACAGCCCCCCCCGGGGAAACAGCCCCCCGAGGTAGGACATCTTGTCTGGTGCTGGGCTTAGCAGTGCGGCAAAGGCGCTGGCAAACTGAAGGGAGTTCGGGGAAGAGCAGCGTAAGTAATGAAGGTGCTCGGGGGATTAACTTACCAGAAAAGATTAAAGGAGCTAAACCCCTGCAGCTCTGCTAAGTGATGACCAGCAGGGGCTCTCGGGTGGGGGTCTGCAGAGACGGGGAATGGTGTGAACACCCAGGAAGGGAGGGAGAGTGTGGCGTTTGGTGAAGGGGGCATAAGGAAGGAATGGAGAGAGATTTTAAAAGGGAAGAAAAAAGGAGGCTGCAGAACAGAAGTTTCCTGGACAACGGAGCTGCAGAATAATCTTCTCCGAGAGGTCTGAGACACTTCACTGCTTGGAACTTAAATGGACGTGGGACAGAATTCTCTGTAATAACCCCGAGGACAGAAGGCACTCAGAGAGGAAGGATAAACAGATAGGGGACGAAGACTCGTTCCAAAACACTGGGGAAAGGAAGGCGGTGGGCCCCCTGCCTCCCCTTCCCCCAGCCCCCCAGCCTTGACACATCATCCTGCCTCTGCTCTGGGAGACACTGCTCACCTGCCTGGGCTCCTGTGTGCCGCCCTCTCCCCTCCCCCTCTCCCTTGCCCCAGAATTGTGCACTCGGCCAAGGCCAATCCCCTACACATCTCCCCACGTCTGAACCTACTGTTCCCCCTTCCTGGGACGCCCGCCCCCATCAGGCTGTCAAAATCCCATTCATTCTCCAAAATGCACTGTCTGGGAAGCCTTGACCTGCCTTTCCACCCCACCATCCTGGAGCAATTCATGACCCTGTGCTCCTTCTAAAAGAAAGAACGCATCATGGTTAAGAGGAAGGACGCCGGAGCCAGCTGCTGGATCCAAATTCAGGTGTGTTTATGAGCCATGGGACCTTGGGCAAGGCTATCTCTACTTCTCTCTGCCTCAGCTTCTTTCATCTGCACGATGGGGCAGTAACAGCACTGGCACACAGGCTTTGGGGGAGTATTAAAGGAGTTAATACGCTTAAATTGATCAGAACAGCCCTGGCATACCTTTAGGGCTGTCTGCATTCACCGTCATCACCGCCTGGTGTACTTATTCTACATGCGCTTTCTACGTAGCATTTATGTGCTGGATTCCAGCCATTTGGTTTAAGTGTCTGTCCAGCCCCCAAATCAGGCACTGCCAGGGAAGGGACCACCATCTCTGATCTCCGTAACCTCTGCAGCTACCACAGTGACAGGCTTGGAGCGGGGATGGGAGCTTTGCTGCACTGAGGTGCCCCCGAGGTGGACGACCCCACGTACCTTCAAACACGGCAAAGAGAGGGAAGAGCCCCAGAAACATGAGTGGCTGCAGGTGGAACATGGTGTCGATGGGGTTCTGGAGCCCTGCAGAAAGGGACACGGGCGAGCCATCAGGCCTGGCCCGCCTTCACCCCGCCTGGTGCCTAGGCCCCTCACTCACCAAGTTCCGCCTTCTGCAGGAGCATCTGCGTGAGTGTCCAGCGAATACCCCCGATGAACGAGGCACCCAGCACCAAGGCAAAGCCCTCAGCGTTGAACTGTGTGGACTTGTAGGTGAACATGAAGAGGCCCCCGGCGATGAGAAGAACCACCAAGACCAGCGCCGCACGCTGAAAGGATGGGGAGCAGTTGCAACCACCTTGGGGGTCTCAAGTTCACACCCAGAGTTTGGGGGCCAGCAGCCACCTTGGCTGCCCCTGGGGCGAGACACCCTTCTACCTGCCCCACCCTGGGGTCCTGGCCAGCCCCTGCCCGTCGGTGTAGCAGGGCTGACATCCAGCTAGCATGTACCGAGATCCTGAAAATACGGCAGTGCTTCCCTACAGCTGCCCGGACCCAGGAAGCAAAGGGTTCTTGCTGTACAGCAGGAAGCCCGCAGGACCCGCTGCCCCTTGAACCCTGTCTCCTTTGGTCACTGCTCCTGCCATACCGGTTTCTAAATATTCTCAGTAGCGCCCTGTGTCTAGGTCTTTCCTCAGCGAGTTAGCGCCACCTGGGCTGGGCTTATCTCCCCGGTCACACGCAGTGACAAGCCACTGCTCAGGTTCCCCTTGTTATTCTTAGCATCTGTGGGGGTAGGAGGAACACAAAAAAAGCTGGGGCCTCACCAGCTCCTCCAGCTTGAAGATCAGAGAGAAGATCAGGATGAAGAGGACAGCCGAGGATTTGGTCATCGTGTACCTGCGAGGGGAAGTCACCCGTGACACACCGCTGCAGCTGGGGGCACGGACCCACAGCACAATCAGTGGGCTGCAAAGGGTCGGGAGGAGACCCCTGACTTCCCTGAGGGCAGCAGGGCAATCTGGATACAAAGACCAAAGTAAGGCGGCCTGAGTCATCTGGGATGACACCTGACCTTTAATCGGAAGAAATCTATGCCTAAGAGGCCTCTGATTACCACCAGGGAGAAACTGAGCTTCCTGGGTCCTGTTATTTACCGACCCCTCAGTGCAGACCACGATGAGGCGGGAAGAAGGAGAGAAGGGGAGAAAGAGAGAAGGCAGAGGCTGTGCTCGCTGCAGCGCAAAATCTGAGATAAGAAAATAACTGTTCCGCCTGCCCCTCTGTGCCCCTTTCTCCGCTGCCCTGTCACCATTCCGTCTGAGCCCCCGGATTCCCCAGGCCACCTGGCAGGGAGGCACGACACCCCCTCCGTGCCTGGCTCACTGCAGAGGCTGACGACTTCCAGGCGAGCTGCTGGGTGCCAGGGAGGCGCGGAGAGAGCAAGGGGGTTGGGTCCCAGAGGGCAGTGTGATGGCTGGCCCGTCGCCGGGCACACAGACACGGTGCTGGACAGAGAGCCCCCAGGGCGGTGGTGGGCGTGGCCGGTACTCACAGTGAGACGGTGATGTAGAGGAAGCTCCAGTTGGACAAGCCCACGTCAAGCGCCGTTGCCAGTGCTGCAGAGACACGGGCCCCACCGGACACGCAGCCAGGGCAGGCCCGCACGGGTGTGCCCGCAGTGAGCACACTTCTCCGTGAGGCGCCCGAATGCCCCCTGCCTTGGCCTGTAGGCCTGCCTTTCTCTGGGGTCCTGCCCGCCTTCCTTTCTACCCAGCAACTGAAGGGTTAACTCCTGGCCCCCCCAAAAGGGGAGGGGGCGGCAATCCTCCACCTGACCGGCTGCGGCCACTGCGGCTCCCACTTGTTGAATACTTGGAACGTCCCCCTGAGGAGGGAGGGGTGTTAATCGGACCCTGATGCTCCCCGACTGGAAACTCTGCAGAGTGGCTCCCGCCTCTCTCAGGATGAAACACACACTCCTCTCGGAGGACCTGGCCCTCCAGGATCTGGCCCGGCCACCTTCTCGGTTCGCCTCTCTCCCCCTTCCTCCTACCAACGCTGAGTCCTCAGCCTCTCGAGACACTTTCAGTTCCCTCTCAGACCTACCCACGCAGCAACCTCACCCAGGCACACGAGTGCCTCCCGTCAACTCCCCCTCCGGGTCTCAGCCCACTCAGCCCCTGCTCCGGAAATCCTCCCCTGTGCCCCGTGGCCCCCAGGCGCCCCCTCTGCCGCCCGAGGGCAGGCACCCTGTGCCCTGCTCACTACTGTCTCCAGGCCTTGGTACCTGCTCGGTGTGTGTGTTCAAGGACGTGGGAACGACCGGCCACTGCTGCACGGCCCCCGCATCCCCCCCCTGCAGCGTGGCCGGGAGAGCCTAAGCTTCAAGCCACAGAGGCTTCCTTCCTTCTGGTCCGGGCCTCTGGCTTCCCGAGCTCCCTCCTGCCTCCAGGGCCCTCCCCGGACCAGCCCGCGGGCACGTACCTGTGGGAGCCACTCTTCTGAGGTAGTCGGTCCAGCTCAGCACCACACGGGCCCTGTGGCTGGAGCACTGAACCAGGGCCCTGGACAGGGCAGAGAACAGGAAGATCACAGCCAGGTGCAGCATGGTCATGAAGAGGGGGAAGTGGAAGCTCTGTATGGAGCCCAAGCACAGAGCACAGACGGCGGTGCTGTTACTGCCTGCTGCCAAGCCCCTGGCTCCCGCCTCCCGCCTCCCTCCTCGCCTCTACCTGGCGGCGGGGCGCTGAGGGCGCCGCAGTGTACAAGGGGCCTTAGGAACCCCACGGCTCCCCAGCTCATCCTGCGTGTCTCCCCCTCTCCTGATTTCCCCTCCATCCCAATATTTAAGGGGAATCCCTGGCATGGCCCTGTCGCGTCACTGGTGGGAGTGGCTTCCAGTGTGACTGGTTGAAGCCCATGCCTCCCTGCTGTTAAATACTGGGGGGCGCTGTAGTCCTGGCCACAGCCATCTCCTACCCGGCCGGGCTGGCGAGGCCCCCGCGTTACCTTGGTCAGCCACTTGTTGTAGAAGGTGATGCCGATGGAGAAGCAGTAGTAGAGAAGGACCAGCCCCAGAGTCAACACTGCCCTCCACACAAAGGCCACGTCGAGGGCCCACCTCCCCATCCGTGGAAGCTGCAGCTCCCTGGCTCTGGTCAGTGGGGGCGGACCTCTCCTGAAGATGCCCACAGGGCCCGCAGGAAGGGCCAGTCGAGCTGAACCCGCGACTTTCAACAAGCGCGTCTCCTGGCTGGCGCTCTCGCTGCCTCCATGATCGGGAAGCGTCCCCTGAGCCCTAGACTCTGTCCTCACCTAAGGGGCTGGTGGCCCGAGCCGACCCTCTCCATGATCAACTGCGTACACGACTCGCCGGACCCCAGGGCTGAGGCTAGAAAGAGGAAAAGGCCGTTCCGGTGGCTCTGGCAGGGGGAGGGCTACCCCACGTGTCCTCCCCAGCCCTGGCCCGCGGAGAGTGGAGCGAAGCGGACAGGACTGCAGGACGCACAGCTCCCTGTCACGTCCACTCTCCTGTCACTTCAAGCTGTTCTCCATGAATTTCCACCAAAGTGACCTTTTAAAAAAGTAAATCTGATCATGTCAGAGAAGACTGCATCCCTTCAGTAGCTCCCAGGCTCCTACGATAAAGACCAAAACCCTTCCCTGGCTAAGAAGGCCTGCTCCGCCCTGCCAGACTCTTGGTGTCCTCGTCCTGCCACAGGGCTTTCCTTTTCCCAAACACATCGGGCTCTTTCCTGCTGCCCCAGGGAGCTGAACGCTCTGCCCACCCTTCATTCCTTCCTCAGCAGATCCTACTTATCTTCAGCTCGAATGGCATTTCCTCAGGGAGCACCGCCCCCCACATGGGCCCCCCTGAGATACAGGCTGCTCCCACGGCTCCCCTACTTTTCCTTCATCGTGCTTGTGTGAGGCTGTGTCCCCCAAGGGGCTGTGCGCTCCGAGCACACCGGAGCCACAGTGCCCATGTCAGCTTACACCCACCTGGCACACTGTGCGTTCCCTGTATGGTTTGATGGCTCGATGCAAGAAAGGGCACGTGATTTTCAGAAGATGGATCTGGGCTTTAAGGCGTTGAAAACGAACTGGTCAGTACTAGGGCGTGGACTACCAGTCAGTCAAGTCTATATGCCATAGTTTACATCCTTTACCAGAAAAATAAATTCATGACAAAAAAAAAACCCAAAACAAAACAAAAACCAAACCGGAAAAGCCACACCTCCCATGCCCTAGCCTCTAACAACCACTCCCATGGAGGCAGTGCCTGCCTGAGGGTCTTGCCAGAGGGAACCACTCCCTGCCCCTCTATCAATCCAGCCAAGCCTAATGAGTGTCCAGAGCACGCAGGCTCGGGGAGACCAGGCGTACCCGGGACCAGTGTGACCCACCTGCTGCCTCACCTCCTCCTCTGAGACACTCCCCCGCTGCTGAAATGCCACCTCCTTCTGGAAGCCTTCCTAGAACCATCCGATCAGACATACCTTACTTCCCCCACCCCTGGTCCTTTCTAAAAGGAGAAATCACATTCAGTTCTATACTCTGGAACCTGGCTTACCGTGTCTCCTCCCCCGAGGCAAACTGGGAGCTGGCACAAGGTTTTGCCCAGAGGACACCCTAGGCTGTGGCTCTCTTCAGGAAACTCTGGAAACCTGTGCTGTTTTGGGGAGACTCTCCTAGCTTTTAGTGAGTCGGGAATATGGGAGGACAGTCCACATAACTAAGAACTGTTCAGCACCCTGCAGGACTTCAACATCCACAGAGGTGAAAGATCTATTTATAATTCCCTGAACTTACAACCCAACTCTGTTTCACATGTAACACAAAGTAAATTTTCCATGGGTCTCCTAGGCACTAAAATGTCCAATAATACCTATACCATGTACACTGAGGGGAGACTGAACTGTTTTTGATAAAACGGTACCACGAGTTCCCAGTTTGGAAAAACGACCTCATCTACAGACACAGCAGGCATGGTTTTCAAGCTGCCAACGCGACATGGCTGCAGCCACCTGCACTGTGGCTTTCATACCCCCAGAGGTTCTACCAGAGGTGAAAGCACCCACTGCTTCTTTGTAGTTTCTAGTACCGCAGGGCCCAGGAACTCACATATTGAAACATTTTATCATCAATTATTTTCCTTTTATTTCCCTTTTATATTATGGTTAGGGGATCGTCAATTTTTTTAAAAAAAATTATGTGTAGGTCATTTTCATTAACCATAAATTTCTTTTGCGGATAATAAGGGGGGTTGTTACCAAAATATCTGTCGTTCAAATGAAGGTGTTGTATCCAGCGCGTTGAGAACCGCTGTGCTAGGTGATCTCATGTGGTCCCATTCCTTGAAATGTGAGCTTACATCTCCCCAGTGTGGATCCCTCTCTCCGACCTCCTCAACTCCACAAGAATATCCAACTGCCTCCTTGTCCTTTTCGGTTGAATATCTAACATCAGGTGTCTCACACATAGCCTGTCCAGGGCTGCCTCCTGTTTTCCAGGAGTCATCCACCCTCCGTCCAAACCTCCTCTTCCCACCTCAGCCAGGGGCACCATCGCCTGGTAACTCAGGCCAGAAATCTTGTTCTCACCCTTAACTCCTCTCTTTCCCTCGGTCCACATTCAATCAGCAAATACTGTCTCCTCTATCTTGAAAAACTATCCCCAGTAAGGTCCCATCTCCTGACCTCCACCACTACATCCGAGTCACCATGCTCCCCGCCCTACACAATGCACTGGCCTCCTATACGGTCCTCTCTGCTTCTGCCTGCAGCCCTCACAGACTCCTCTCCCCCAGCCAGAGAGTGCAGCACGGGGGCACCAAACCTACATCTAACAGCACTTCAGGCCTATGCTCTTTCCTCTATATCAATGTTTCCCAACTTTGGCATTATTGATATTTGGGGCCAGATAATTCTTTGCTGGGAGAAGGCCTGTCCTGTGCACTGGATCCCTGGTCTCTGCGCACTAGGTGCCTGTAGCATCCCTTCCCCCTCATCCCAAGCTGTGACAACCAAAAATGTCTCCAGGTGTTGCCAACTGTTACCTGGGGGCAAAACTGCTCCCTGTTGAGATCGACTGCTGATGTCCCACAGGAAACCACGGGGCGTGTTGGCACTAAGGGAGCTTTCTCCTGGCACTCCCTCCCTGTGGTTCCCCCAGGGCTCCCATGCCAGGGCAGTCTGCACCCTCCTGTGAATCGACTTCTTGCACCTTCTGGCTTCCAGTGGGGTTCCTGCTCCAACACTGCCAAGCCTTCCCTCCACCGTTCAAATCCTACTCTTCCTTCAACGAGCCAGTCCAGGTCCCCCACCTGCAGAAAGTCCCCATGCCCACCCCAGCCCACGCGGAGCACCTTCTCAAAGTCAAGGAGGCTCCTAACTGGCGTCCCTGCTTCCTCTCCCCCGCTACAGCCTGGAGTCCACCAATCAGCCCCAGAGGTGGTCTGAGCACAGAAAGCAGACCAGGCCCTCTGGGGCTGACCCTGACTCCTCAGCAGGCCCAAGAGGAAGGCCTTCCACCCTCTGGCCTCTGCCCATATCTGCAACCTCATCTTCCCTCCCGCCCACCCGCCACGCTGGCCCCTCGTTTGTCCAACACATCAAGCCTGTGTCTTTCTCTGCATTTGCCGTTCCTTCTGCCCGGTACACTCCTCCACAGACCTGTGCTTGGCTGAACATCCTGGTTGAGGGGGAGACCTCCTAATCCTCCTGGCACCTCCCACTACCTGACGTTTCCTTGTTTGTCCACGTGTTCACTGCCCATCCCCGACTCCCACCCCACCGCGGGACGCGGCCTCTCCAAGGGCAGGGCCGGGGCCGCGTGATGCCCGCCTGGATCACGTCGCGGGCGCTCGGGAAACGCCGGGGAGAGCGCGCGCGCGCGCGGAGGCCCGGACCCCTCTACGACCGGGACACTGAGGCCCGGGATAACGAGCTCCCCGGGGGGCCCCGAGCCGCGGCGCGCGTTGCCAGGCCGGGATCCCGCTCCCAGCCCCGCCCGGGTCCACCCCCTGACCCCGGGAGGGCGCAGAAGGGCCGCCGCGCGGCCACTCACCTCGGCCGCGGAAGCTCCAGGCCCGGATCCTCCTGCCGGAAGTGCGAGGCCCAGCGTCGCCACGGGGGGGCAGTTCTGCCGGAAGCCGCTGAGGGCCGAGAGGGGGCGGTGTCGGGGGCGGGGAGGCGGTCAGGGGCCGGTCCTCCTGTGCCGTCTGCGGGGCCCAACGCTGTGCGCTTCCGCTGGTCGGGAGACCCCTGGGGCCCGACGCCGAGACTCCCCTCGTTCGGTGTTGTGTCTCCTGCGCTCAACCAGGGTCTCGGTCTGGAGCCTCGGTGCCTGCTGCGGAGCCCTGCGCATCGCGGGCAGCCAGAAAACAATCACCTACTTACAAATTAAGTATTTACCGTATTCCAACACAGGGCTGGGCAACGATGGAAACACCGAGCTGGATCTCTCCTGGGCTTTTTCTTCTGGGAGCTCAAGCCAGCTGGGGAGTGATGTCAGAGGCATTAAGTTTTAGGACTTACGAGATCCGTGGGAGGGAATAAATAATAAACATTTGTGAAACATCTTCCGTGGGCCTGAAAACTTTATAAGAATGATCTCAATTTCATTAAGTTGAGTAAGGGGAGAGCATCCCAGACAAGAGGAAATAAGGAGGCGAGGAGAAGGCTGGAGCCCTGGCTTGGAGTCCACTTGTTTATAAGGAGAGTTAACAAAAACCATGGTTGGAAAAGTAGCCAAGGGGCAAGTTGCAGTAGTCCCCAAAATGCCAGCTAGGGAGTTGAGGTCTTACTCATCTTTCAGGATGGATTAAAAGGGTCAGAGCAGTTCGAGAGAGAGAGAACCATTTAGGCCAGGGCAGGCTAGGGTTGCAGAGTGAAGCCCAGTTTGGGACTTTTTGCCCCTCCAGGACTGTGGCTCTAAGGCTGGCTGCAAACAGGAGTCCTTGCAAGTGACTCAGCTGGGCTCCCTGGCCTCTCTGAACAGAAGGCCCAAGGCCAGAGTGTAAGCAGTTCCTTATGCAAACCGCTGCTGCCCCGCCCGCACCAGCTGGCATCACCAGGCCTTCGTTCATTCAGCACTTACCAACACCTACAATGGCACCCAAGCTCTTGGCTTTATTGAGTCCCCAAGGCTGCACGTACTTTCTATGCCTTTTGAAAGCGCTTGTCCTCGCCCCCTTCTCCTTCAGAGGCAAGATAAAGTATCTACTTCATCACCGCCCTCATTCAAGCCTCCCAGCTACCAAGGCTGAGGTTTGAGCGACAGAGACAGTGTAGAACACCAGCTGGCAGGCTGGGCACTAAGCACCAGCAACACACAGGGTGAAGAACATGTCTTCTTTGTCAGGCACTAGTACTCGAGCTGTTCCCTGGCTGTGTCCCTGGCAGGGAGGAGAGGGAGGCCATGTCCTCGAGGGTGTGCAGTATGCCTTTCCCTGCTATACCTGGCAGGCCTGACTGGAAAGCACTTTGTCCTGGTGTGACAGTCTGTGAGCATCCTTAACCAGCAGGGGTGTGTGTACGTGTACGTGTGTGTGCAGGCATGTGCGTGTGGGGCAGGGTCGCTGAAGAGGAGGAAGGGGCTCTGGGAAGGCGGCTGAGGGCTCTAGCTGGAGCTCTCCAACGTCTCCCAGACACAGTGAAATGAACGCTTGTCAAGGTGAAAGCTCCCTCGGGCAGGGAGCAAGTACAGAGAAACAGCTGTTAATGGGAACCAGTTTGTACATGAAAGAGTATTTATTGAAAACATGGTTACTGACAGGAAGCTCCTGGCCACTCTCAGGTTACAATCTTGGCTCACAACTGGAAGTGTTACCTTTTTTTTTTTTTTGGCCTCCCATTTTATTTTCCCTCAAACGTTCCATCCTAGGATAGGTAGATCTTATATAAATATATATACATGTCTGTATAAGTATGGCCTATAGTAAAGAAAATATATAGTACACTCTTCATTGGGCAGTACCCACCATGCTAGGCTACCAACACTGAATGCCACTGTGTCCACGCGTGTCCAAGGAGACGGGCTGTGCGTGTGGTTTACAAGTGCTGCAGCACCAGGGAAGCCTCACTGGCACAGCTGTGGCCTCCGCTGGCCCCAGCCGGCTCCCTGAAATCATGGCCAATGGCAGAAACCACAGCGTTGGGGGAGGGAGGAAGGGAGGCTAACCTCCCGAGGTCTGGAAGGCCAAAGGAAAGCAAACCGGAGGGGCCGCAATTCAGGTGAGGTGGGAGCTTTCTCCCCGAGGAAGGAAAAGATATAAATGTGGCGGGAGGGGAGTGGAATCTAGTGACCTCACCACAGTCTAGACCCAGGCTTCATCTGGGCTCTTCCTTGAGACTAAGAGGGTGGGACTTGGCCTGCATGTCTCTGACTTGCCAGGATGAGAGACAGAGCTTGTAGGGAGACATGTCCATCTGCCCAGACAACTGCGTGGGCAAGAGGATCCGGTGGCTCCGGAGACCAGAGATGTCAGAGATGAACCTCAGCAGCACGTCGGCCCTGGACGAGGCCAGGTGAGCCCTCACGAAGACGGCAAAAGCAAGGGCAAGGCAGCTACTGAGCAAAGGCCAAGGCTTCCACTTAGATCTGAGACACAGGCCCGGGTCACCCGAAGGCAGCCTCTCCAAGGCTCTCAACATGCCCAGCACGTCTGTCCTCTGGGGCGGCCTTTCCTGGGCCAGCTCTCGCCCGCTTGGGGATCCAGGCAACTGGCGAGCAGGGTCAGGAAGAAAAGGTGAGTGGCCGTTGTTAACTCCAGCTCAAGAAGCAGTTTCTTGGCCTGGAAGGCAAGGGCGTCTGCTGTTTATTCCTCACGGCCCGACCCCAGGCTCCCCGGTGATGGGGACGGCAGAGCACCCTGCCTTCACGGCTCAGAGTGCACAGGGACCGAGAGGAAGCTCTGGGCGGCCCGAGGTGGGTCTGAGGAGTGACTGGCATTGACTGGCCACCACGGTCACTATAGATTCTGTACAAGCAAAAGACAAGGCACCAGACTGTGAGTGTTCCTCCTGGGCCGCAAGTCCCTTGCTGGGTACCGTTGGCTCCGGCTCTGGGCTCAGCCGTAGTGATAGACAAAGTCGTAGCTGCTGGGCTCCTTGGGCACTGGCGGCGGGGCCTCGGGGATCTGGATGTTCTCCAGGTCCAGCAGCCGCAGCTTCATCTCCATGCTCAACAGGGTGTCCAGGTCACTCTTGGTCAGCTCACTGGACATGTCCTTACCCAGAAGGGCACTGAGGCCGTCGATCCAGATGCAGTACTGTGAGAAGCAAGTTGCAAAATGTCACTGGTGGACCCTGGTCAGCGGGAGGTCCTGCCAAAGTCCCTTTGCTGACAGGGCTCACACAGCCTCTTTGGGCCCTATTCAGTACAGGCAGGACTCATCTGGGCTAAGAGCAAAGGTAAACTGGGAGGTGATTGTTCACTTTCTCAAAAGACCTTCTGATTTTTATAAGGGATTTACACTTAAACTCCCTAAAATAATATGAAGTGTGATTTTTAAAAATGCAATTAACAAATACAGCAAAACAAGAACTAAGAACAGGGACACCAACTAGTTTCTCTTTACAGAAACCTGAAATTGCCCCGGAAATTTGTAATGGTGGGGGGGAGCACATATTAGGTGAAAAGGCAGGAAACAAAAGGAATCTCTGTAGAATCTCAATTTTGTTTCAAAAAAAAGTTAAAAAAAAAAACAACCGTCAATAAATGTTAAGAATAAGTACTAGAAAAACTGAACTAGAGGGTCTCATGACAAGAGGGAATAACAAAGAATTCTCAGCCCATCCCTCCCTAACTTCTGTTCCATCTTTTTCCTGCCTTTGCTCACCTGTCTCCCACCTGCTAGTTCTTCACTTCTTCCCAATCAAACTCCACTGGCAGCTCAGGCCCTGCCTAAGGGTCTCCTCTTTCAGAAGCCCCACCTCCAGTTCCCTCCACTGGCTCTCAGAGCTCACCAGACATGTATGCTCTCAACCACAGCTGCTTTTCAATATCTAGCATCTTCTAGTGCTACAGCTGAAACTGTAGTCCCCATGTAAAGAGGACCAGATCCACCTGGCTTCAAAGCCCAGGTCAGATCCACTACAACATATGCCCCAGAGCCCTGGAGAGGGAGGATCTGTCAGGCTCACTTGGGTGGGTGGCCACGCGGAAACTGAAAAGAGAAGCATTTTCCTAGTTCCAGGCAAACAAGTTATCCCTAGTTGGTGTCGGCAGCCTTCGTCACACTCTGGGGCCCCTGCCTTTAGGGGGATGTTTCTGTTCTGCCCACCCCTCCCCTCCAGCTGCAGGCACAGAGAAGGCCTCGCTGCCCAAGGCAGCGCCACGCTGCTCACCTCATACTTATTAGGTGCAATGAAGTTTAAGGTTTCGTCGGGGTCATACAGAATGGAGAAAGCCAATTCCAGCACCTCCTAAAGGAGAAAGGGCTTCAGTTATTTGGAGCAAGGGAATGGCCTGAGCCCTACATACCAAGAGCTTGGTCAAAGTCCTAGTGACTTGGCACCACCACCAAATATGCTGATTCAGATGTGATGTCATCAAGGTCCCAGGGCTCATGCACAAATGTGGCTGGAGATGAGGGCACCGGTAATCAACCCTCACTAACCCACCTAAGTCATGCCTAGGATGTGGTGATACTTTCTAAGATTGGAGAAAAATCATTTCTCAACACTCGGAACCTTTGAATGTCAGAGTCCACGACTGTATATTACCTTACATATATATCTGGGTAATTAAACTGAAAGTCTTAACAGTTTAAAAAACACACCACAACAGAAACAAATTGTGGCCAAAAATGGGACAACTGAGCATCAATAACATAACTGTAATGACTGAAACAAATATAATAGGCTTAAATCCATGAGTTCACAATACCACTAAAAAACCAAAGCAAAACACATGCACAAAATAGGTCACTGTTGGATGATACGAGGGAACTAAGTCCTTGTTTTAAAAGTAGGTACATAAAAGAAAAGAATCAAGTGTTTATCCTCCCTTCTTATAAACTGTACCACTGGGAAACCACCATAGATGATGGCAAGTCTCTCTTTAGAGAAGTAGTTCGACTAATAAACGAAAAGGGATGAGCGCACTAGAATATCACTAGTTTGCAAACCTTAATTTACTAATGAAATGAGGTACTGAGCATCCAGAGTCTGCTAACATCACAAAAAAGACAGACAACCAGACATTATGTGCCTCTTGATAGAACAGAATACCATCTAGGAAGGAGTCTGGCCAAAATAAAAAGGTCAAGCCTGAACTGGATCAAGCCTCTAGATCTCTCTACCAATTTACAGATCTGGGACAGAGGAATGGGCTCAACTACACCACAGGGAGACAATCAGCAGATTTCAGACTCTGGGAAACTACCAAACAAGCAACCTGGTTTCTTCAACTAATAAACTGCAAAGAGAAGGGAAAAAAAAGAGCTGCAAAAGATGGAGGGGGGGCTTCCCTGGTGGCGCAGTGGTTGAGAGTCCACCTGCCGATGCACGGGACACGGGTTCGTGCCCCGGTCCGGGAGGATCCCACGTGCCGCGGAGCGGCTGGGCCCGTGAGCCATGGCTGCTGAGCCTGCGCGTCCGGAGCCTATGCTCCGCAACGGGAGAGGCCACAGCGGTGAGGGGCCCGCATACCACAAAAAAAAAAAAAAAAAAAAAAAAAAAAAAAAGATGGAGGGGGAACTTATGAATTAAGAAACTTAAAAGACTTATCACAGTGCAGAGACCCTATCTGGATTCTGATTTAGCAAACTAAGTGGGTATGAGTGTGTGTATGTGTGCATGCGAATACACATAAACACATATATTTTTGTATAGAGAAACGATGACATTTTTAAGACAATTAGTGGAAAATCAAACATCAATGGCATACTTGATACTAAATAACAACTTTTTATTTCCTTTTAGGTGTGCAAATAGTACTGTGATTATGTTAAGAGAGTCCTTATAATTTAGAGATTCATTCTAAATATTTACAGAAGAAACGACATAATACTTGAGATTTTCTTCAAAGTAATAAGGGAAGAGGGACAAGTGGATGGGTACACTTTGCCCTGGTTGATGAGGCTGGGTGAGGCGTCTATGGGGGTTCTATCTATCTTGGCGTCTGTTCAAACTGTTCTTAACAAAACATTCAGGATGAACTTAACGTGAGACAGCATGGGGGCGAGAGGTCACGCACCTAGAAAGCAACCACCACCGACTACGCTCCACGTACCACTGTGACAGCAGCTCAGACTCTGGGCTGCCTCTCCACTCACCTTGTTCTGTTTCAGAGCACTTTTCTCTTTCATGTGGGGACAATCTTTCCCAGTGACAATGGCCTTAATGTCTGCAACAGGAACTGATAAATGAGGGGAATTAGTTTCTGGAAGCTTTATGTTGCAAGTTGGTCCTTGCATCAGTGCTGGAAGGGACGGCCCAGCCCCCAGACCCACAGGGCTGTATGAGCTCAGGGAGGGTTCCCCGCTCCGTGGTCGCTTCGCCTGGACTCTCTGGCCTGCTGCGCTGTGTCAAGTCTAACTGGAGGTGGGTTCAGGGCTTCTGCACTGTCTGCCTAGGGAAGGGGGCCTCAGACACTCACCTCACTTCCACTTCGTGGCGATAAAGATGACAACGGCCACGAGAGCAAAGGCAGCTAATAATTACTCTTACCCCCTGCCAGCCATTGTTCTAAGTGCTTTACATATAGGACTCATTCAATCCTCTGATGAGGGAAACGTGGCTATTATTCCCATTTTACAGAAGAATCCAAGGCAGGGGGGAGATTTAACTTGTAATTAATTAGAATTAACAGCAAAGCCAGGATGTGAATCCAGGCAGTCAGGCTTCAGAGCTTCTGCTCTTAACCACCGCCTTTCAATTTAGTCTTGTATCACCCTTTACAATCTGCAAAACCCATACCTGTAATCTCACTGAATTCTCCAAACGGCCCCTTGATCCCTAGGCCAGGTGGAGATGACCTCTGACCAACGGGGGAAATGGGTTCAGAGAAATAACTGGCCCAAGGCCAGATTACCAGTTTGAAGCAGCCAGGACTAGAACTCAGGTCTCCTGACAGCAAGTCCAGCTACCATGACACCCCAACAGAGAAATGAACTTACTTTTCTCCTGCAGGGATTCGAATGTCACCTCCCCTTGAGGGTTGTCGTCCAAGTCACCGTAGTGCAGGACCTTGTGGTTCAGGGCCAAGCGGCAGTACCAGAAACGCTCTGGAACACAAGGGAAGACAGGCAGGTGAGCAAGGACAGTTCCGGGAGAGGCCTGGGCACACGAGGGGCAAAAAGACGACTCATTCCCTGCCTGCTCCCCGCAGGGACTGCCCGGGCAGGTGCCCCCCCCCCCGCCCACTGCGGCGGCTCCGGGCAGTAGGGACAGACGGCACAGCGCCCAGGCCCTCAACTCACCTTGCCTCCGGCGATTCCCAATCTTTCGGAAGCTGCTCCCCTCACAGAGCCGGTTCAGGCGTTGCTGCTTGATCAGCTCAAGGATCTCGGGCTGGATCTTCTCCCTCAGCTCCCTGCGGTGGACATGCACCGGAGTAAGGAGAAGGTCACGGGGACAGCAGGCCTTCTGAAGGGAGGCAGAGCTGGCACACACACACCCCCACCCTCCCCCAGCATGGCACTTACACAATTGGCGGGGACTGGAAGTCATCCTGACTCATCCTCTCGGACTGGCGTAGTCGCAGAATCTCAGAGTAGCTCAGGCTCCGCAGTTTGCTCTTGAACTGATCCAAAGAGTTGGGTTTGGAGGGCAAAGCCCGAGTGATCTGCTCCCGGACTACCTGCATAACCTGAGAGAGAGGAAGGCGGCCGCCTCAGCCCTGGTCTGATAAACGGATGCCAGGCTCTGCCCTCCGCGGTCCTGAGCACGGTGGGTACCACAGGCATCCGCTGGGCAAGTAAGAGCACTGATTCTCTACTACTATCTCTTCTTAGTTACGTAGGACAAATGATGGATGGTGACAAATGGATTTTTTTTTTTTTTTGGCTGCACCATGGGGCATACAGGATCTTAGTTCCCTGACCAGGGATCGAACCCGTGTCCCCTACAGTGGAAGCGTAGAGTCTTAACCACTGGACCGCCAGGGAGATCCAGACAAGTGCTTTATTTCTCATACATTCTGGAGTCAGAGAGGAGTAGGTTCAGATCTCAACTCTGTGCTTCAATCTTCTCCTTGAGCAAGTCACTTAACATCCTCAGGGCCCCACCTACTCATCCTTAAAGCTAGAGAAAGGAAGACACATCTTCGATAGAGGTTGCCACAAGCATATGAGTGAGACGCCATCTGGATGCACAGTGCCTGGCACACTGTAGTGTGTTCAAAACATGTGATAGTTCCCTTAAGACAACAACAGCTAAGTAAAAAGCAGGACACCATCTGCACATCCAGTCGGCTCCCCACCAACGAAGGAAAAATCTACAGCAAAACAAAGACCAGAGGGGCTTCTCTGGTGGCGCAGTGGATAAGACTCCGTGCTCCCAATGCAGGGGGCCCAGGTTCGATCCCTGGTCAGGGAGCTAGATCCCACATGCATGCTGCAACCAAGAGTTCGCATGCCACAACTAAGGAGCCCTTCTGCTGCAACTAACTGGCACAACCAAATAAATTAAAAAAAAAAAAAAAAAGACTAGAGGGAAACATAAAAATGGTCATTGTCGCTGGATAGGGGAATTATAGGTAACTTTTTCTTCTTTATATTTCACAAATTTTTTACAATGAGATGAGCTTCAAAAAAGCCAACTCCTAGATAATCAGCTTTTGAGGGTCTAGCAGTGCTGTCAGAGAGTGGACTCAGAACGCATCCAGAAATGGCTACTGGTAAGTACCCCTGACATGCACTTCACTGTGGATCCACCCCGATGTCTCCATAACATCTGCAGTTCACAAAACTGCCCCAGTGCCTGCACAGAGTAAGTGCTCAGTAACCCACAGCTATCACTGTTATGTTTATCCTCCTGCCCCCGAAGGAAGGCGGGAGGGGCCAGTGCTGGTCTACTGGGCAAATGAGGGGCCCAGCAGGGAGACACCTGCTCAGGGTTACAGAGGGGACTGATGCTCTCAATGCCTCCGTCTTATGACTCAGTGCTGCAGACCACACTGTCCTCCAGCTCAGGTATTCCCCAGGCTCTGGCCAGCTGTCACAGACTGTCCTGGGATGGTCTCAGCCCACAGGCCCTAGAGCTCTGTGACACCGACCTTGTTGAAGTCCTCGGCTGTTGCCCTCATCTCCTTCCAGGTCTTGTTCAACAGCTGGATGCAGATTCCAAAGAGCTCTTCGAATGCTCGGTCATGGGTGAAGAACATTGGGTGGTAGTCGTTGCGCCCTTCATTTGCTGTGGAAGAGGAGAAACAAGGAAAGGATGAAGCTGGGAGCCCATGTCCAGAAACCTGGGATCCTCCACACCAAAGTCTGGAGGAACAAAACCAGACTGAGGACCAAGAAGGGTAGTGGATGGGGGCGTAGCTACTGAACATGCTAAATCACCAGCTCAAACAAGCCACATCCATGACTCCCATAAACAACTGTAGACGGTAAGCTCTCTTGGTAATTTTTTAAAAAGTACAGTAAGGCTGTCCAGTCCCATGGACACCTAACTCTATATCCTCGAGTCTCACCAGGCTCCTGAGTACAAGGAATGGCTGAAGGAAGGGGGCAGCCACACAGACTTACGCAGTTCCCCGACCTGTAGGATCTCACAGAGCATTCTGGTGAGCTCAATGGCACTGCGGCCAAAGGGGCACTCGTGCTTGTCTTCTCGGCTGCTGTTCTCCAAGACAATCTGTGGGCGGAAGAGGAACGGGAGGGTGAGGGAGGCAGGGAGGCGAGCGATGTGGCATCAACACAGAGAAAGCTGTTCCCCAGCCTTTACCCGGATGTAGGTGTCCTGATGGACTTTCGCCAAGTACAGCATGTTGTCCAAGGCCAGCATTCCAGGAGGAGTCTGGGTAAAGTCCATTGCTGGGTTGATATGGTTCTGTAGAAATAAACACACCTGATTTGAGACTCGGTAGACACTGCGTGCGAGCTCACCTGAGGGGGACCCCGATCACCCCTCCACCATATGCCGCCCGCACGTCACACCTGCCTCTGTTGTAGCTCCTGTCACGTGCCCATCTCTACTACGAGGCCGTGAGCTCCAGGCCACTGGACTGTACCTGACTCGTCTTGCATCCCCCCTGCCTAAATACTGCTGGGTGCCGAGTAGATGCCCAATAAGTATTTAACTGAATTAGCTCCATTCTCAAGTCATAGCCTATCACAAAATATCCACTCCAGATTTTCAAAGAACCTAGCTGCTTTGATGAGAGATCCCCTCTCAACTCATTCGGCCGACCTCCTGGGCCCTCCTACAGATGGGTTTGTTTCAAGGGGCCATATGTGGCACATAAACTTGTGAACCTGCCACGGCCAAAGCAAACCAAGTGTCAAGGCCCCTCCAGCTTCTTAGTGTCTTCTGTTCCGGGGCCACCATCATGTTATGAGAGAAGGTTGTCAGGGTTCTGTCTGGGTGGCCCTCTGACTGCCTGTCAGGGGAGAAGGTCTACCAGTGTCCATGCTCTGGGAAACTCACAGTAAATCCCAGCATCTTGTAGTCCTTGGTATACATGGCTTTGCGTTTTTCAGTCCCACTCCCGGGGACGTTGCTAGGGTCAGACTCTGCATCAAATGCAATCCTCCTCAGTTCAAATATAATGTCTCTTTGAGCCTGGGAGGTGAAATAGACAGTCAGCAGGTGAGTCGGCTAGTCAAGGGAAACAAGGAAAGGAAAGAGTGGGTAGAGCTTTTCCGGGGAGAACTCTGGCCCCGATGGATCTTTGAGGAGGCATCACCTCTAGCATCGCAGGACAGAGATGGGCTTGGCCCAGTCACCCGGCAGAAAGGGATCATGGTGAGGCACAAAGCTGACACAACTAAGCACAGTTCCTGACACACAGCAGGTGCTCAATACACAGGGCGGAACGCACCACATCAAACAGCGCACGATGCCAGCCAGGAAAGCTCTGTCCCACTTAGAACCGACCTGGTCATTGGGGTCCATCTTGGTCATCATCCTTTCTTCCAGAAGGTTAAAGGTCAGGACTTGCAGGACATACAGCTGATGGGCCATCTCGGTTTTGATTGGGCGGTTCCCTCGGATCACATGCTGGAGAGAGCAAAGGCAGGGAGCAGAGGGTTGAACTGATTTTTACTGAAGAGTCACATCCGTGCTGGCGAAAAGACAGTATGCTGGGCAGGGGATAGGGTTTCCTCCCCCACACAGGGAGTTCCAGAAGGGGATGGAATATGAATGGGTCTGATTCAGGCAGAGATGATTCACTGCAGGCCCCAAGGGCACCATCTTTTTTGTGCACGCCCCTGGCCGGGGAAGTAACATTACGATGCGGGAGATCAGCCGCTGGACCTCATTCCAATCGATCCAGACAACAGAGTGTGCGTGAAGAGTCGCTTGCAGAACTGGACAGTACAATTCTTTTGTTTTCCCTTAGAAAAATAAAATGTTTTGGATGGCCTCACCAGGTAGAGAGGTTCCGAAAAGATCATTTTCTTTCAATCATCTCGAGACACCTACACAAAGAAGGGCATCTAACGCTCCTTGTCCGGCCCCCTTCTCTCCTACTGGTGTCCCTCCCCTTCCCTCTGCTCATTCTGGGTATGTCCCCCTCCCCATGTCCCCACACCACATCCCTCTCCTCTCCTCTAACTCTATCCTCCCCACCCACTCAGCTCACCACCTCCTCCCTGATGCCCACCAACCTTAGGTCCTTCTCCACTTCTCACGTTCCATCTCCGTCTTGTTCTACATGCCACAGCCCCCCTCTGTCCTCTGGGCTGACCAACACTGGTTCCCGTCCTGTCTCTTGGTGTCCTGTTCCCTCGCCCGCAGTAGCCTCCTGCTCTCTCCTGCCTGCTCCCTTGCATTCCTTACTCCCTCTGTCTCACTCACCATCTAGAATCCTGTCGTTCTTGGTCTTTTCTTGCCCAAAGGAGACTCTTGCCCAGTTTCCCACACGTAACCGCCCTCTGTGCCCTTCGTGTTCTCTTACTCGGTCTAGCTCGTCTCTAGAGCTGTGTTGTCCAGTATGGTAGCCACTAGTCATATGTGGCCACGTGCATCTAAGTTGGTTAAAATTGATTCAAGTTAAAAGTTCAGGTCCTCAGTCGCACCAGCCACATTTTAAGCTCAGGAGGCACAAGGGCTAGTGGCTACATCCAATGACAGAGTAGAAGTGGAACATATCAGAAAGTTCTGCTGTACTCTAAAATACTTAGCTTTCTAACTCTAGGTCAGCTCTCTCTAGAGCTTGCTCTGGTTCGGGATCAATCTCTTTAGATCTGTGCAGTCCAGTCTGGTAGCCACTAGCCACCTGTGGCTGGTGAACACTTGAAATGTGGCCAGTCCAAATTGAGATGTGCTGTAAATGTAAAATGCACACTGGATATCAGAGCCTTAGTATGAACACAGAAAATGTAAAATATCTCATTAACAATCTCCCTATTGATTACATGTTGATATCATAGTATTTTAGATATGCCGGGTTAAATGAATTATATTATTGAAATTCATTTCCCCTATTCCTTTTTTAGTCAACGCTGCTACTAGAACACTTAAATGAAACAAGCGGCTCGCATCATATTTCCACTGGACGGCGCTGCTCTAGACTTCCGCTCCCCACCGGTGCAACTCCATGAGAGCTCTTCCTTTCTCTGTCTCTTTCTTTCCCTAGATCTGCAAGGCCCAATACAGTAGCCACAAGCCACACGTGGGCATTTAAACTGAAACTTTAAAGAACTACAAATTCAGTTCCCCAGCCACGCTAGACACATTTTAAGTGTTCAACAGCCATACGTGGCTTGGGCCACCCTTTCTGCACACACCTCCCCAACTACAGCAGGTTCTAGGGGACAGCTCCGCTCTGCTCACCTCCTCCCTGAGCCCTCTCCTTGGCCTGACCTCTCTCATCAAGGCTCCTCGCCCCTCCCAAGCTTCCTTCTCAAGGTCTGCTCTGCCCCTCCTCCACCTCCAGTCTCTTCCAGCCCAGGGTCTTCTCTCCGCTTCGGCTGCTTCTGCCCCTCCACCTCACTCTGAGCCTCTTCCTTTCTCTGCGTCCCTCCCTCTGCCACTCTGATTTCTCCCTACCCATCTACCCCTATTCCTCTCTCCTCACCTCTCTCCAGAATTCATAAAACCACTCTGAAGAGAGGTTAAAGTTAATGTGATACTGGTTTCCATTCACTTTAATCCCCGTTTCTCAATCTCAGAGATGTCAGAGTGGGAGGGTAATTCCTCGACTCATCAATGGCTTAAAGAAGAACAGTGCCAGTCTGAAGTCTTATTTGACTGGCAAGTACCTCGAGGCCTCAGCTCCCTGGCTCAACTCCGTTCAGTCCCGGGACTTAAGTGAGCACGCGTTAACCTTCTCCTAGCAGAACGGTTCAGTCTGAGTCCTGACACCGAACTGTCTTCTGTAGTGGATGGAATCTTTGCTTGTTCACCAGGTTTGTCCAGAAATGAGCTGAACTTCTAATCCCATTCAGGTAAATGATAAGCCTCGAAATTCATTAAAGTTCTCCGAGAAGGGCACCCACTCCCACACATGCAGAGGATGGCGCCCAACACAACCGCTCGGACACGGGAGACGAGAATGTGGGGACCTGTGTGGCAGGCAGAGGGCGGAAGCGTCTGGCCAGGTCCTTCCTGCCGGGCTGGCAGCGGGGCTGTGTGACCAGGGAGATGGCCCGCAGGCAGGAGCTCGCTCTGTGAGGTGAAGTCCGGTGGCCTCTGCCTGTTTAGAGCAGCTGATCGCTCCACCTCACAGGTGCCCACGGTTACTTCTTGAATTCTGTCACCTCTGTATCTTGTTTACGGTGAAGGAACCGCCCATGTGAGCAGAGCGCTCACCAAGTGCCAGGCCCCCTGCTAAGCCCTGTGTATATGTATCAGCTCATTTGGGTCTCACATCCAGATGAGCAAACTGAAGCCCACAGGAGTTAAGTGAACCGCTCAAGATGAAAGACTGGTTAAAGGCAGAGAGGGGGCTGCCGACTCCAAAGTTCATGCTCAGAATTAGGAAGCCTTTCACACTTGACTCTCGATTTCTCATTTTGTTCCCTATGCTGTGGTTTCCCAGGTGCACCTGGCTTTGGACAACTGATAAAATGGCCTTTTAACCCAGCTCCTTGACTCTCCTTCCCGGCCCTCACCTCCCACCTCAGCTCTCTCCCCGCCCACATCCCCACTGCAGAACAGGGACTGAGACCTTCCTCCAGATGCCTCCCTCCCCCGCCAACTCCCGCTCTACCCTCCTCCCTCACACACCCCTCAGGAAACATGGATCTTGGAGTGTGACCTTTCTAAAACGCCAGCCTGGTTATTTCACGATCCTGATTAAAGCCTCTCAATTGCTTTTGGGAGAAAGACCTAGGCCCTACTTGATCTGGTCTTTGCTACCTCTCCAGCCTGTCACAAATTCTCACCCCAAGCTCCACCGGACCACACACTCCTCCTAGGTGCCCCCGTTCCCCATGCAGGAACTCCTTTTCTGACTGCTCATCTGGCTTATCCTCAGCCTTCCCTGAAGACCCGCCTCTAAGGGCTCCTGACAACTCTCCTTTGCGGCAGGACTGACGGCTCCTCCTCTGCAATCTCCCAGGCTGGGCATCCCTCCCAGTGCCCCGCACAACTCAGGGTTATGACTGGTGTTAGTTGAGTGAATTCCTCTTCTGTGCCTATTTTAACACATTCCCTCTGGATAAAAGTTTGTGGAGTTGTGAGGCAACAAACAGTGTATCTGGCTAAGTACCTCCTTAGAGGCTCTGCCGTTCCTGGTGGGACAGCCTCCTAGAGACAACCCTGCTTACAGTGGATCAGAAACCGTAAGCTTTCCAGCTTAGGAAGTGTTTAGTACCTATCGGTAAGGTCCCTCTGAGTGCCCATCCCACTCCATAGTGATTTCAGTAATAATGATACAACTATAATAATAGTGATAGTTGTAGCTAATAGTAACAAAACAATAACAGTAACAAAATATAGCTTGTCTGGGAACTTACATTGAGGATTATGGACCGAAGGTGCTTCTGTGCGAATGCGTTGGCCATATCCTATTAAGAAGAAGCAAACATAAGGTAAGGTGGCAGGCATGCAGCTGTGACAACTATCAAGAGGAAGGTGATGTCATAGCTCTGGGGCTTTTTCCCTTAATTTTTTTCCTTTAAAATGAAAAAAAATTCACAAACCTTCAAATACGTATTTTATACTCTGAAAAATTCCCATACATTTTCTTTCATGAGTACACATTAATGCAAACAGGGTTTCCTTTCCCAATGGTACAATCAACCGTGTCATCTTCAAAGAGGGACAAAGGCTGCTTCAGGACGAGACACTTGTGTTACAAGGATGCCAGGAGATGGACAACAAGCACAGGCCACAGAGCAGCACGATGGTTCCCAAGCCACATGCACCATCCCAGGCCAGAACCACTGCCAAGGCTGGGAGGGACTCTAATGGAACACTGACTCCAAACCGAGCAAGAGGGCTTGGGCTCCAGCATCCTCCTCCACTGCCCCACCCCCGCCCAGCGCCACGCCAGCAGACGGAGCTGGGGTGGGATGTTCTGAAACAGTAGATGGTCTATGATTCACTTCTGATCAGTCTAGAGAACAAGGTGTTGGGTGCTTTGGAGTGATTTTCCACAACAGGGTCACCTTTTTTATTTATTTGGTTCAGATTTTGACGGTAACACTTTATTTATTTAGCTCACTCAGGAAATAAAGTATCCTACGTTAAGTCAATCTTCCAGGGAATGAAGCTTTAAGGGTCCTCTCAGAACTGTTATTTTGACCATTCTTATGCTAATCTTCTAAAAATATATACACTTCCTGTATTTCTGAAGAGACTACGATGATTATAGTAATTTAATCACTGCCAAGGACTTGGCTTCATCAGGAACAAAAAAACACATCAGTTATTATTCTGTGTTGTGACACTGTAATACCCTATGGGGCTTCTGAAATGTGGAGCTATTTTCCCCTAAACAAAATGGTCCCAGATTACTATGCTTTTAATTTTTCCGACAGCTTTTCATAATTCTTCCATCTCTTCCTTCCAATGTCAGCTACCACTTCTTACAATGTTAATTAGTATGACTTCCCTTCCTGAACTGCTGCCTTAATTTAATTTCATAGATAATTCTAAATCAACGGGCCTTAGGGAGCTGTCACACCTCTCCTATGGGGCAATATCCGTGAGTGTTGTCATTTTTCTCAGAGCTGGAAGGCCTTTGTCTCTCGCTTCTAGATTTCTAGCCAAATTCCAATGGCTGACGCTGTCAGGAATATTAAGTTTTACTTTGCGTCCCCTGAGCACACACTGACTGGCAAAGGAGGAAGGTGGACTAGAAACTTCTCTGGTAGCTATGGGAGGCCAACTCACGATTAAATCTTGCTGTCCACAACTCACAAAGTTGGTAACTGATAGTGGTCTGCTGCTGGAATATAAAGGCCTGCAACCAAGGGCTTCTCTGCGGTGCCGGGGGAAGCACTCATCCTTTTTCATATCCTCATAGAGCTGACCTCTTTGAGCTCCCTCTAATCCTCTAAGAAACCCTCCCTCTAAGAAACGAGTATCCAAATTCCCTTCTGTCAACTGTCTAAAGCTTTTCCAATTCCTAGGATCTAGAAAGCGTCCAAAAGGGCATGGATTTACCTTTACTCCTGGCTACAGCAAGCTGGAATGTGATGCATCTGGCATCGTCTAGATGAAAGTCACAGGCTATTTCTGAATCTGATCTTCCTGGCTGAACCACAGACCCATGTGAAGGCAGGTTACAAAGGAGAGACTGGGCCACATTCCCCAGGGCAGGCGTCCCCTTAATCCTTTATGCGACTCTGATCCGTGGTACTTCGCTAAGTGTCCTGACAAATGAGATTTACAGCACACAACCTTTTCCTGTGTCTTGGAGCTCCCTGAACAACTAGATCAGATCATGAGATTCTCACCCAGCTTCAACCTCCCCACCTGGAAAAGAGCGGGGCCCTTTCCATATGGCAGTGCTACTTACAGTGACAGGGAGGTCTAGAGGATTAAGATGCTTGTCCTGCCGGCAGAAAGCAAAAAGCACAGAGAGAAGCAGATGGAAGAATGAGCTTTCAGCTTACATTCAAAACAGGACTAGGGAGGAAGAGATGAACAGAGCCAGCCATCCAAGAAAGACAAGGACAGACAGAACCACAGACGCTCCTGGTCCTCCCACCAGAATCTTCCAGGAACTTGGTACATAATCCCACAGGAATTACAACTTACTGAGCCCACGGTATTGACCGAGAATTACAAAGTCTTGCTTTTGTACATCACTCGGGCTTTGACCAGAGAAATCTAGAACAGTCGTGTTGGAAGGGCTCAGAGCGATCTTTAATCTGGCCCTTGCATTTTACAGAAAGGGAAACGGAGACCCAGGGGGGTTAGAGCACTTGCCCAGCAGTGGCAGGAAAAGTACTCAGCCTCGGACCCTGGCCTCCTAGGTCAGCCCTTGCTCCACTGCCCAGCTGATCCCTGGTTTCCTCACTTGTAAAATATGGCTTTTTCTCATGACATCCTTATGAAGTGAATGGGGCAGATGTTACTCCCACGTTATAGGTGAGGAAACTGGGGTTTAGAGAAGCAGAGCGATTTGCATCATGTCACACAGCTGATTGATAGGGAAGAAAAAAGTTTAGAACCTGGATCAGAGGATCTTTATACGTGAAACTTCAAGGTAAGTCCCTCCACTCTTGCTTCCTTAAGCAAGGATTGCGTTTGTTTCTGTCTCCTGGGACCCGGCAGGGAGGCCCAGCGGGTCTCCTCTCCCTGCTCCCTGATCCTCTAACCCAGGGGTATTCGCAGTAAGGCCAAATGAGGCCTGTTGCCTGTTTGTGTCTAGAAGGTCTTATGGAAAGACAGCCACACCCACCTGTCTGCCTACTGTTTGAGGCTGCTTTGGCTACAGCGGCAAGGTTGAATAGTTGCCACGTAGACCACGAGGGCCACCAGGCAAAAAAATATTTACTCGTCCTTGAGGGGAAATAGTTTGCAGGCCCCTGCCCTGACCTAGGACCCAGCTGGTTTCCCTCCTAGCTCTTCCCCAGGTCTTCCTTAGCAAAGCCACTCAGATGGGCTCTGGCTGCAGAGGGGCAGGAGGAGGGACTCTTGGGAAAATGACTGGGTGGATAAGTCTTCTCTTGGGAGAGCCCAGATGAAAAGCTTGAAAAGGCCACCACAGACCTGTCGCTTGTCCTCAGGAGCCTTCAGAAAAAGTGCGTTAATCAGTGCAATGGCGTAGGTCTGAATCTCCTGGTTGGAGCTGTGTCAACGGAGAAAGAAGGCAGAGAGAGGTTAGGAGACTGACCAGCAAGACGATCCTTAGAGATGGTTTAAAACAATCACTCGCACACTGTAATCAAAGAATAATCAGAGGCTTAGCCTCAAAAGCTTAAAAGTGGGCAGACTCCCTGACCCAGCAATTCCACTAACAGGAATTTACCCAAAGATAGTCATCAGAGAGCTGTGCATGAGTTACTGGCAAGGTGTTTCATCCAAGTACTATAAAAAAAAAGCAAGAACAGTAAATAATGCAAATGTCCACAGTAGCGACTCTGTTCATATATATTCAAATCCTAAGCAGTCATTAAAAATGCTGTTTTAGCATAAAGGTTCTTTGCCTGGGGTTAGGGATGGGCTTAGAGTGTCTGGGAACCCTAGAAATGGTGCAGCCATTATTCCTTGTAGCTGGCTGACTATGTGATATTTTTTTCCAGGGAGGTGAGAGTCCATAACTGTTACTGGATTTTCAAAGGCATATGGGGTAAAAAAAAATATATATATATACATTTTTTTTTTTTTTTTTAATGTTTGGCCAGGCCTCACTGCTCGCAGGATCTTAATTCCCCGACCAGGGATCGAACCCGCACCCTTGGCAGTGGAAGCATGGAGTCCTAACCACTAGACTGGCACGGAATTCCTGCACAAGAAGATTTAGAACTACCCTTTCAGAAGGTTTTTTGACATGGAAAATGTTCAGTAACTATTAGTCCATAAAAAAAGTCAAGGCACGCATAGCATGTACAGTAAGATTCCAACTTTCTTAAAAATATGCATAGAAAAAAAACCCAGCGGCACAGTCAATTTACTGTTAACAGTGGTTATGTCTGGAGGGGGGATAATGGGCAAATGATTTCCTTTTTGTGCTTTTCTGTATTTTCAAAGTCTCTGACTATGAACTTATTTTATTTTAAACAAATAAAATAACTACAACGCTTCTCTGGAATCTTGTAATCCTGGCACTTGACAAGAGCTCTCCACCTGCCATGTCATAAGTGCATTCTGTGGCTCTCTCCAGAGGGGCTGCTGGGTGTCCTGGTTGGCCGGGGGCATCTTGGAGGTCTGGTGGAGGCTACTAATTGTCCCTCAGCCCAGCAGCAGAGGACATGACTTCTGGGGACAGCAATGGGCTGAAAGTGTTCATAGACTGACCCCTAAGAAATGCCACGCTCCTCTATCATCTCTAAGGAGGTAACTGGTTCATTCCCAATTCAGAAACAAAGAAATAGAGGTAACTCTGAGGTCAGGAAAATCAGAACTCTCCACCTGGAATTTACAATGTCCCCCTGACTTCAATCAACCTTTTTGGCTTTTGGGCATGAAAACAGAGGCTGAAGAATTCCTTAGAGAAGTGACAAGGAGAAGTCAGAGCTGTAAATCTCCTTGTGCTTCCTTTTTACTTGGACTAGTGGGAAGGTACAGGCTGAGAGCATAGCTGAGTGAAGACAAGGCTGCTATAATCAACCAAGTCTGGGAGCTCTGGCTTCCCCTGGAACTGGCAGGGCGTTCTGTCAATGTCCCATATGCTGGAAGGGAGCAAGGGTTAGGAAGGAATCAGCAGTGTCCCCATCCTTGTTTTGGGAAGTCCAGTCCCCTTAAATTGTGTGGAATGGTTGAAAGGGAAGTATAAAGAATGGGGAGGAGACAAACAGTGCTCCAAAGGCTTTATCTGTCTTTGGCTTTTGTTTATTATCTGTTAAATGTTTTAGGATGTGATAAGCTTCTTAAAAAACAAACAAAAGCAAAAAACAAAAAAACCTCCTCGATTTATTGAATACCTATCCTGTGCTGGCCCCTATGCTGGACCTTTTATCTTCTTTGATCCTCACAAGTCTGAGAGGTGGGGATGATTAACCTCAGTCTAGAGGCGAGGAAATTTAGGCCGGAAGAGATTAGGTAATTTGCTGAGGGCAGAGACCTAGTTTGCAGTAGATCCTGGATTGGAATTCACATCCTATACAATACTTCTTGCTACCCCCAACAGCATACTGTTAGTTCGGCAAGAGTTCTTTCAACAAATGCTAATTGAGCTTCTACTTAAATCAAAACAAGGGATACAAAAATGATTGGCCCCTGTTCCCAGAGAGCTCAAAGTTTAAAATGGGAGGCAGATAATAAAAATACAGTATTTTATATAAATATGATTATCATAGGTACAAACAGAAACTATTTGGCCCACAGAGGAGAAAGCATCTAATTCTGTCTGGTACCATGGTGGTACAGGAAGATTGGGAAAAACTTCACATTATTCTGAGAGGCAAGGAGAATTACAGAGGATTTCAGGCGGGAGCATGACATGACCAGGTCTGAATTTCGGGAGGAATTCTGGCAGTAGTGTGGAAGAGGTGATGAGTGAATGAACAAGCAGATCAGCATCTCAGAGTACAAGCAAAGCAGTAGGTTTGGAAGACTTAAACAGAGTAAGAGGGGAGAAGAGAATAGGCAGGGAAGGGAGGCTGGGGCAGGGTCTCTACTTACACCTGGAGGTGAGAGATGAGCTGTCCCACAGTGATTTCCTCTGCGATCTTCTGGTACAGACTCTGGCTGTTCAAGACCACGCTCTCCAGGATGGCCAGGGACCTCTGCAGGATTGACACGTCCACCATGGGCTGGCTCACGTACCCTGCGATCTAAAGCCAGAGAGGGCAAGTCAGTTAGGAAGCTCAGGGCCCGAGAGAGCTGAAGGCTTAGGTTTCGGACGCCCGCCGCCCCCAGACTCTCCTCTTAGGTGTGCTGCCCACATTTGGACAGTTGTCCCCAGGTGGACGATGGTATCTGCTATGTTGGCCAATGTGCCAGGGAGTCCCTAGGCATGGATAACTCAATTTCAAATTACAGCATCCACTCAACTATGTTTCGTTAAACCTAAGGGCTTAATCTTTTGTTTTCAAAATAAGGGTTCAGGCATGAAAAAGCCGAGGGTAAAAAGCAGAGGGTTTTACTGATGCTGGGATCTCATTTGCTCTCGATGTACTGTACTCCGGACATACATTTTGTCCCTATACACACGCAGAACAGCAGACTCGGGGACATAGAAAGGACCTCAAAGTCTTATAATCTAATCCCTTTTCTCAATCTCCATTATAACATCTTTGACACATGGTCATTTCACTTGTGCCTAAGTATCTCCAGCACTGGGAAGTTCTCAATGTCCCAAGCCAATGACAGGTGTAATTCTAGGTCAGCAGATATAGCATTCATTGGTTTTAGTTCAGTTTTCTGAGGTGATACTGCCCCTTCTTCTAGAAGAAAGGAGGATAAAACTAGAAGTATCTTCTCCCCCCGCACTGAGTTCATCTGACAATCAAACAGTCTACCTTGCAGATTTGTAAACAGAAGGCAGATTAATAAATAGAAGGCAAATGAAATGAACTTTTTTTTTTTTTTTTTTTTTATCCAAAGAGGAGGCAGGGCTCAGGAAGCAGGTCAGAAGACTTAGGGATGGTATTGGCTGGCTGGCTGGCTGGCTGCACGCTATCCCGAGTCTCACTGACGATCCAATTCCACTTTGGCCATAATCAGTTCCGGGAGTCCAGTTCCATCTTCTCAGTGCAGGCCCTGCGAGTGTAACAAAGTACACCTTCCAGGAGCCACAGGAAGGCCGGAGCCTGAGGATGAAAAACCTGGCCTCGGGGATAGAACGCCGACCCTCGCTGGAGCAGCTGTGTTGCCCGCACCTCCCCTCAAGCCTAGAGAACAACTGGCGACGGAGGGAGGAAAGACGGGACATTGGAGGCCTCACCTGCTTAATGAAGGTGATTGAAACCATGTCCCAGGAGACAATGCCATGGTCCATGAGCTCTAAGAAGGCAGTCAGGGTGAATGCCAGCATCTCACTGTAGCTGAGACATGTGCAAAACACACACAAAACAATACAAAGATTCAAAACTGGGGAGCACAGGTGTGAAGGCAGCCACAATAGGGACGGATTTCAACGTAAGCACCACCTGAGAAATCAGCAAACGCCACTGTGAGCCAGCGCCTGGCACACACCTAAGCTAGGTGTGGAGCAGATTCTTCCCTGGAATCACCAAAGGAAAGGCTTCTGGGTTTGGCCTTGTCAAATCCCAGCACTTGGTGGGGTACCCAAGGGAGCTTACGTCCCAGGTTCACTTTTAGGCTGGGAGGCGGCAGAGCACAGGAGAAAGAGGATGAACTCTGGCCATGGGTTCAACTACCTACTAACTGTGCAAATTTTATCTGTTCAAACTTCTATTTCTTTCTCTGTGAAACTGAGCTCCTCTCACAGCGTTAACCTCAGGGCGTTGTGGTGACGACAGGGTGACAGTGCATGCGAAACCCTACCACAGAGCTGACAGAGAATGAGGGCTGAAATGTTTTCTCCCCTCTGTCTCTGCTCTGTACACACGCCAACCTTTATATATCTGTACAGTGCTCTATAATTTACAAACTATATTTCCATTTGCAAAGCATGTTCTGACCCATTCTCATCCACAGTACTCCTCATGACAATATGGCAAGGGAGGTATCACCTCCACTTTAAAGAGGAGACGAAGGCCAGTCCAACCCCGCACTCCCGGGAGACTGCGGAACGTCCAGGTCAGTGCTGATGGCAGCCAAAGGCTTCGAGATTTCCGTGCAGCCGGAGAATCCAAGACTTAAAACAAATACCCAAGACTAGCTGCTCGGTTTGGCTAAAAATTTCAGTAGCTGATCCATCAACTCAAAGGTTTCTGACTCCCTCTCTGCCAGCTTAGGTTCTGTGGGCTTAGAAGACAAAGTAAACATCTGTTTACTCACTGCTGATAAAGGCCTGGCAGTTTCCCGCCACGTTCACCTTGGCACTGGAGTACCACAAAGCCACTTGCAGTGTGTTGCAAAGTTCCGGACGCCCCCCTGCCCCCGTGAAAATGGGTGACAGGGAGACAGCGGATGGGTGGGGATACGCCCCGGTAAACACAGAGGAGGGCCCTTGCATGTCTCTGTATAAGGAGCCTGTGTGTGGAGTGGGGAGGTGACTGGAGAGGGAGGGACGCAGGGGTGTGGTTAAGAACAGACACACAGACACCTGTTCTACTTGCTAATGGACAGTCTGCTAACTTCCATCAGGCCGGTCATTTTCCGGAAATAATTTCAGCCGTGAGCTGACCTCTCTCTTCTTGACTTCTAGAGCCCCGACTTTCACGTCACTCAGCATAGTACTGTTTTGTACCATCACTGAATTTGTGAGAGCCCAACTAGACTACAAGATTCAGGACCACAATAGTGAATTATACCCCTCTGTGTGGACCCTGGTGCTGGGCACGCTGCTCTGTATGCAGAAGGAGCTCAATAAGCTCATTTGACTCAATGGAAATGAGCATAGGATGCCCTGCGGAGTGTCGTAAATCTCTCGAGAGCTCCCTAAACGAGACCTCAGCAACACTCACTGGGATAAGAGCTTGGTTCCGCTTTCCACAAGCCGCGTCAGCACAACAATGCCATCCATGTTGATGAACTCGGTGGCGAAGGTCACGTCCGCAGAGAGCTTGGCCAGCTCCTTCATGGCGTCCAGCCGGGTCTCCATGTTGGATGACTGGGTCCTCTCCATCAGCTGGCGTGCGGCCCGGGACTGCGGGACCAGGGACAAGACACATGCCATCTGCTCCCTGTGGACTCCCAAGCCCGAGACAGAAGTAGCTCTTCACACTGCTTCAGATTTGCTAAATACATGTTTATTGGATCAATCAGGGAATCACCAGTACGATGAGACCGGTCTGCAGTTATGTGTATCCTTTCTGTACCACTCTGGTCTATGGAATAAAAAAATTCCCACCGAGGGAATACAAGAGAGATCTGGGAGATGACAATCCGCTAACTATGGCAAGTCACAAAGAAACAGATATTAGTTCAATATCAGAGTTTTTCTTTTTTTTTTTTAATTGAAGTATAGTTGATTTACAATGTTTTGTTAGTTTCTGGTGTACAGCAGTGTTATACACATATATGCGTGTCTGTGTGTGTGTATGTATATTTTCTTCTTCATATTCTTTTCCATCATGGTTTATTACAGGATTATTGAATATAGTTCCCTGTGCTATACAGTAGGACCTTGTTGTTTGCCTATTTTATATATGGTAGTGTGTATCTGCTAATCCCACACTCCTAATTTATCCCTCCCCCACCCCCTTTCCCTTTGGTAACCATAGGAGTTTTCTATTGATATTAACTAAAGCCGTCAGACAGTGGAAGAGGTTGTCTCTTGAATACTGGGCTCTCGGTCACTGGAAGCAATCAAGGAAAACTGGACAGGCACCTGTACAAAGTGCTATGGAAGGGGTTCCTACAGTGGGTGGAGAATGAAATCTGATTCAATCTGAAACTGTGATAAGCCTGATGCGTTTTTTTCACTTTCCCTCAGAGTCCGTATCATTGTTCCTCAAAGTGCTAGCCCTGGGGAAACTAAGAATACCAAGGGGCTAGAAGCAGCTAATTTCAAAACGGCTTTTTGAAAATGACGGCTGGTGACAGAGCCTCCCCCGAGCATGTGAACCTTTCCCATGGGAGCACCTGCATCCTTCCTGCGACTGCGGCTGACGCCCCTCCTCTCATGTTCACTGGTCTTTCCTGTTGCTGAACTTACTCACTCTATAGTCCGTGCCTCACAGCTTACCGTTCCATCATTCTCTATCTCTCGTGTGTTACTTTAATATTCTCGGTTGGAATGGAAGAATCTGGAGAGCACAAGCGCCCCGGGGGTCTTCGTTTTTCTTCCAGTGCTAAGCAAGCGACGGAGCCCAGGTACCGCTGCTGCAGAGGAGTCGGGCCTACCCACGTCTCTCCCCTTTAACGGCACGCTGCTCGCGAGGACACAGAAACCCTCCCTCACCTCCATGGTGAGGGACGTGTGCGCTGCGAGAAAAGGTCACAGGACGGAACGATTTGAAGAGCGCTGGTCTGCATCACACTGAGAGCCTTCCAACTCCAAATGTCAGTTCTCCTCCCGGGACAGCATTTCCGGACCACCTCCTGTGCCTCCTGCTTCTGGGAAAGTCAGCTACGCTGCGCGCGAGGCCCGTAAAATGCTTCGGCACTTCTGTAAAAGTGTGCAGCTCCCAGGCCGTCACGTTAAATTAGCCGAGCTTGGGGAGGAGAAATGAAGTCCTTAGGACGAGAAGAGCTGAGGAGGAGGGCAGGAGCAGGAAGTGCCAAGAACACTGGCCTGGGGTCGCCCAGACCTGGGTTTGAGAGGCAGCTGCACCGCGTTCTGAGCTGTCGACAACTGGTAGGTTATTTAGTCTCTCTGAGTCTCAGTTTCCTGGTCTGAAAAATGGGGCTATCAAGAGTACTCATCTCATGGGGTTTGTCGAGATTAAGTGATACCATATATGGAAAGTATTCGGCAAAATCCAGGCGCTCAGCCAATGTAGCTGCTATTACTCCACACCTCCCTTCCTTTCAGATGGACCAGCCTGTCACCTCACCAAGAGAACAGGGGCCAGCATGCCCTCCGTTTTCCGGCAGCCCTTCTACAAACCTACCTACACTACCCCCGTATCACTGGTCCTGCTCCAGGCCGAGCCGTCAGGGCAAATCCCTCCCCTGGGCTGTGGGCCTCCCCTGTCCTGTGGGCAGCAAGGTCCTGCCCCTGTCACTCACCCCCCCTTTCCCGCACTGGCAACCGTCCTCTCTTGCATCTTAACGTATTTTCAAGGACACATAAAAAACTGCAACAGAAGTTAACAACCGTGAAGGGTCAGAGGAGGTGGACAGCTGGGTAGGTGAGGGACAGGAGTGGGAGAAGACCTTTCACTGTATCTTTGTCAAACTCTTTTGACTTTAACACACGTGAATGTTCCACCTCTTTTTTTTTTTTTTTTTTGCGGTACGCGGGCCTCTCACTGCTGTGGCCTCTCCTGTTGCAGAGCACAGGCTCCGGACGCGCAGGCTCAGCGGCCATGGCTCACGGGCCCAGCTGCTCCGCGGCATGTGGGATCCTCCCGGACCTGGGCAAGAACCCGTGTCCCCTGCATCAGCAGGCAGACTCACAACCACTGCGCCACCAGGGAAGCCCTCCACCTCTTTTTAAAAGGCGTATCTTTTCAACTCCGTATCCCCGAGCTACTACCTTCTCTATCTACTTCCTTTTAAACCAAGCTTCCCGATAACATGGGGAACACAAGGTCCTCGCTCTGTCACCTCTTAAACTCAACCCACTGCGATCTGGCTGCCACCCAGCTGCCCCAGCAACCGGCTGACCTCCCAGATCAACGGACCGCTCTTCTGTCCTCAGTTTACCTTCTCTCTGCTCACTGCAGACCAACCCATCCTCCATCCGGACACTCTCCCTGCCCTCAGCTCCTAAGCCATTTCTAGCGCCTGTTTTCTTTCTACCCTTGTGGGTGCCTCCTTAGTCACCCGGAAGGGCTGCTCTTGCAGGAATCAGGGGGCCAGCCTGCATTCTCGCACTGCTTCCACAGCCAGCGTATTGCCTTCTTCGCCAAGTTCACCTGCAAACACTTTTCCTGCCCGTCACTTCATCGCCACGGCCACGGCCTTCACGGGCTGTTGACACTGCTCATCAGCTTCTTGAAGATTCCTCCTACATCAACCTTCCTCTTTCAAGCCCATCTTCGACACTGTCACTGAAGGGATCTTCATAAAATATAAACCTAAGCATAACATAGCTTCCTGCTTAAAATCTTTCAACGTCCCCACAATAATGATCTTTCCCTTCTGGATAAAGTCCGACCCATAAGCAGGCCGCCAAGGAACCTTTCACTGGCTTCTGGTTGATGGCTACAGGCCCTCGGCCACCCATCACTCCCGCCTCCCCTAAACAAAGCACATCTCTCTGCTTGGAATACGTTTCCTTTTCTTCTTTCTTCAGCTGCTTCTTGCTTATCCTTCAACATCTGAGCCAAGTGTCCCCCTTCTCTGGAAGGGCTTTCTGAGAATTCTCAGTCTGAGTTAGGTGGACCCTTTTCTGAGTTCCCTAAGCAACCTTCTTTCGGGACCCTTGAGAGAGGCCTTATATTTGTTTGTTTATTCCCAACCAGGCTGTGAGAGCAAAGATTGACTTTTTAACCCCCAAGTCTTACTTTCTAGAACAGAGTCTGGCCCATGGTAGGTGCTCACAGACGCTTGTCAAATAAAGGAATCCCTAAGGAAAGCCGAATACCTACCGGGGAGATAGCCAGCTGTAAGATTGTCCCATTCTTAATGTCACTGCGAGTCTGGGTAGCAAAGAGAAAAAAAGAGTAGCTAAGATAAAATATTAAAATTGTGCAAGCAAGTTGAATCAACAAGAACTTTCTGTCATTTTTAAAGTAGCTGTAACTGAGACTCTTCAGTCAGGGCCTCCTCTCCTGCTTGTTTCTTGGCAAAGAATTTCTAAGATCCATTTCAAGCGCCTCTCAGGAAGCAGAAGCCACATTTTTCCAGCCACCAGAGGAGGACAAGGGCTGATGCTCCCTGATCTGCCCAGGAAGCAGCTCTTGACCCAGGAAGTGGAAGCTCCCTGGATGTAAGGAGGGCAAACAGCGCCAGCCCCCGGGGTGGCTCATTCCAGAGCAAGGCCTGTGTTAGTTTGGGTTCTCCCTGTACTAACCTGTTCGGTGATGTAGAGCTGGGGACCGTCTGCATAACGGAGGGTGTAATACTCCGGGTTTGGCAGTGACCACCTATGTAAGAGAAAAACAGTACAGCCTGTGTGGCCATGCCTGTGGGCCTGTCTAGAAGCTGCAAATAAATAATTTTCAGCAGAGTTGACTGAGGGATTGGGCGGTCTGTTTGATGTACAGGGGAAAAAACCCCAAAGCTTTGGGTTGAGATGTTGAACAGTAACCTCCTCAGCCTCTGTAAAGATTGGTACCACAAAAGGCAGCACATATAATTCAGCGCAGGTCTCAGATCCCACCAGGACCTCAGGTGGGGCATTCCTGGGCTTAAAGGAAAAACTAAAGATTGACAGGTCTTAGGGACATCCCCACCAGCTATACTTTCTTTGTAAGACAACGATCCACAAAAGCCCCGGACTGGGGACCCGACTAACTGCAGATCCTCGGGCAGAATTCCTTTCAAGGTCTGGCAATGCTCCTCTGTTTTTAGCCTGTCACCATACAAAACAGGGGCAGTTTCAACTTACCCATCACAAACTTCCTTGATGATGGACGCCAGGGGCCGTTTCTGAGAGAGAGAGAAAGAGAGAGATCCTTCACCAGGAGCCACAGCCTGCTAGTACCAAGGTCCTGATGAGAGGGTCGGTCAGGCAGGGTCATCCTGAGGCCTGAGCACGGACTTCTTCTCTGAAAGCTTTTCTCAAAGAGGAAGCCTCTCCCAGGCCATGGTGACCAGCCTTCCACAGGGTGGGACAGGGCCTGGCTTTCCTTTTGCTGGTCTTACTCCTAATGCCAGTGGTCCCCGCCCCTAAAGACATCCCCACCACGCACTCCCTGGGTCCTTCCCCTTGCATCGCCGCTGCTCCCTTCCAGAGCTTACCTGGTCGATTTCGAGGAGCTGAGCGTTAGCACCTGGCCACTCGATGGCCACTTTGACGATGTCTGATGGTGGTGGCATCGTTCCCAATGGGCCCTGCTTCTCCAAGACACACAGACACAGCTGCCTGGGGAAAAGAATCAGAAAAAAGGAAAAAGTCAGAGTTTGCCTTCATTTTTCACTCTTGTTATACATTTTGGAAAATCAGAAGACAGAGAATGTCCAAAGAAACATGTAGAACTTCTTGGTTTGAATTCTTCTAGATCATGCCACAACCTTTCCTTGGACATTTTGTCTCTTTAGATTAAATCAGCAAGTAGAAAAGGGACAAACCTATCTACCAACTGCAGATAAGCCAGCCGCAAGATCTGCCAATGTGACACTTCAGGTGAAGGGCCAGGAGGACCCCGGAGTAGAGAATATTTACTGCAAAGTCCTGTCCTGGGGCCTTGAGAGGGAGAAGCTTATGCCCTGAGACTGATAAGGACAGACACAGCCTTTCCTTGGCTGAGCAGTTAGCTGAAGCAGCCAGCCTGCTCTGCTCTGCAGTCATCCCGGGAAGATTCCAGAGTCAGCAGGGCCTGGCCACATGCTCTGTTGCTTCCTCCCTACTTATTGCTGCCACTCCTCCCCCCGCAAAGGGACACAACGCGGAGCCTCCACCGTGTGGGATGACACAGACTTCAGAAAATGGAGAAGAGAAGCGGGACAGGAAATGCTATTTTAGTCCCAATTGCCAAAGGCAAGAGCTGCTGAGAGCAAAAGTATAGGGAGGTGAGGACCCTCATACAAAGGCCCAACTATCGGAGGACAAGGCTTCAGAAGTACTTCTGACCCACTGCTCTCCAAAATAAAGGAAAATAAATCATTTTGAACAAGTCTGGAAGATGGGCCCACGTGACTGGTATCCTAGGCAACTCTGTGAGCTTAGTGGTGTTCCAGGCAGTAGCTAAAGCATTCTCTCTCCAAGGTCTGATGAGGGGAAGTCACCCCGCTGATGGATTATTTCAATGTGTGTTTACACTCCATGCCTGCAGCTTCAGGAGAGGCCTCTCTCTTCACGAAAGAGGCCTTTCTCCTGCACCCCCAGATTTAGCCACTTGCCCACAATCCACGCCTCACTAATGGAGACCACCCGCCTCTCCTGGAACATGCGGCATAGCTGTGCTGAGCTGGTGTTTGTGGAGGCCATCAATTTTTCAGCCCAAACACAGCTGTTATTTCTCACAGCCTTGTAAGTACTAACCTCTTTGGTGACAGGGGTACAAGTCCCTTCCCCTACAAACCCACAAGTCTCAGAAAGAGGGAAGCTTTCCCGGCCATTTCCTGACCAGGATGGGGTGCTTCAGAAGTCGACTGTCAAAAATACCAGCACTTCCAGAACATGGCAGCACAGAAGAGATGGTTTTCAACGTGCCATCACTTATTCTGTTGAGTCCTCCCAGCAGCCTCATGAAGTAGGCAGTACAGGATTACCTCCATTTGAAGACAACAAAACTGAAACTCAGTGTGGTTAAGGTGCCCAATTCACCCAGCTTACAAGCAGTGAAGGTGACAGAACATGGAGTTGACTTTGGCCAGTGCTACCCACCCCCAACCCACCCCCACCTCCGGCTGAGCTAGCCTGAATTTCTGCTCACTGCAACTAAATCAAGCCTAAGGGTGAAGTGCGCCGGTCTCATGGCCCTGAGAGCTTCCACAGCTTCTGCAGCTCCAGGTAGAATTTCTCACATGTAATTTTTATGTGCCTGGACACACAACAAACCTCTGAAAAGAAACGGGCCCATCAGAAGAAGTCCTGGTTGAGATGCTCTGCTCCAGTGACACAGCAAAGCAGGGGTGGTACCGTGAATCTCAGGATGCCTAGGGCAGGAGTCCCTATCCTTATCTAAATCTGCCATAATTAGGAGGTATGACTGTACAGTTGTGAGATCGTTTTTGTTGACTGAGATACAATCTACAAATAATAAAATGCAGAGCTTATGTGTATATATGTATGTATATATATAAATATATATACAAAATAGAAATACACATACCGTCCCGTAACCACCACCCAAAACAAGACACTGAACATTTTCACACCCCCAGAATTCCCTCCTACCTCCTTCCAGTCAACCCCGCACCTGCCAGCCCTCCCAGAGGCAACTTGTTTCTGATTTCCAACACCATGGATTTGTTCTGCCTGCTTTTGTACTTCATATATGTGGAAATGCACAATATACAATATGGCCTTTAAGACCATTTGTTATTTAGTTTAGTTTCTTCTTCTTCTTAAAATAAGTAGGCAGTGTAGGTGCAAGAGGAAGAGCGCTGGGCTGGGATGATTTTCCCTGCTGAAGCATCTGGATTCAGAGCCAGAGGACTCAGGACCTAGTCACAGCTCCAACACTGAGTGTCTGGGTGATGTACACATGTCCCTCTCCAAAAGAAGTTACACCCTTATTTCAGTGGTGCTGCTAAGAAACAAATCATGTTTTTTGGAACTCCTTTCTGTTTGTTTTTGTTTGTTTGTTTCTGCTTTTTTTCTGTGCGTGGCATGTGGGATCTTAGTTCCCTGACCAGGGATTGAACCCCTGCATTGGAAAAGCGGAGTCTTAACCACAGGACTGCCAGGGAAGTCCCTAGAACTCCTTTCTGGATACTGTCTTTGGAGATAAACAAAGCTAAAGTTCATTATTTTACAGTTCCACTTTACTGGGACACCACATGGCATTTCCTAGGTTGATTATCTCTCTTTTTAAAAATATTTATTTATTTTCCTTATTTTTTTTTGGCTGTATCAGGTCTTAGTTGCAGCACACAGATCTTTTCGTTAGGGTGCACAGTCTGCTCGGGTTTCTCTCCAGTTGTGACACACGGGCTCCAGGGCGTGTGGGCTCTGTAGTTTGCGGCATGCGGGCTCTCTCGTTGAGGCACATGAGCTCAGTAGTTGTGGCGCGCAGGCTTAGTTGCCCCACAGCATGTGGGATCTTAGTTCCCCAACCAGGGATGGAACCCACGTCCCCTGCATTGGAAGGCAGATTCTTTACCACTGGATCACCAGGGAAGTCCCTATCTCTTTCTTTATTAAAGTCAGCCCTGAGTGATTCTTGTATGTTCCAAAAATTCATATCCATTTTAAAGCACGGGGATTTGCAACCACCAGGACTATTCCAGAGATACTATAAGCCCCGATTCTCCGTGACTTTGCCCTTTCCCAATATGCCCAGGCAGCCCATGTGTCCTGGCACTCTCGCCACCCATGCCACAGCCAACAGGACCGAGGTGAACACTCAACCTTAGCTGGACTAATCCAATTCTCTCTCTTGAGCTTAAAGACACAGACTAAAGGAGATGGATGACAATGGGCCCTGGAGCAGAAAGGTCACAGTCAGCCTCAGAGCAGGTACCGCGGCAGGCCAAAGATACCAAGAAGCAAAAACCAAGAGCCTTGCAGAGGAAGCTATTCAGCAAGAAGAATCCAGAAATGTGTGGATGAGTGGAGGCCAGAAACCAGAAACCACAAAGTCCCAGAAAGAGGTGGAAAAAGCCTGTGTCTGAAGACTTTCCAGACTCCATGGCTACACCTCCTACAGTTGGGGTACCTGAAGTTCCCCTGTTTCCTGCCAATAAAACTCCTTTCAATTAAACTAGCCTGCGTTTCTACTCATTGCAACTAAAAAGCCTAAGCCTAAGGGTGACCCCCCAGCTTTGAAGGAGCTCTAAATGGAGGGCTGAAGAGACAGCAGCCTAACAGGCACAAGATGACAGCACTGAGCAGGCCCTTGGTTAACACGGGCTGAAATAATGAAGAGCAAAACCCACTTAGATAAGTCTGGTTTGTTTAAAACAGTTCAGTTTTGTGGTGACTTTATGGCAAGTCATCCTGTATGTAACAGTAATGTGCAGACAGCCTCTTTACATTTGATCACACGTCTGTAGCATTATTACCACTGATGCTCACCCGAACCCTGGAAGTCATCCCATTGTAGATGAGGCAACTGAAGTTCACATGGGATGAGAAACGTATCTTCCACATGTCTCCTTCCCACCTCTTCCCCACAAAAAAAGAAAGAAAGAAATCACATCAGAACTGGGTCTCAGGACTGGGTGTTGGCTCTCTTCCCTCTACATGATACTTCCTTTCCTGAGGATGATGGCATTAGCTAACATTTACCCAGTGCTGGGACACTGTTCTAAGGGCTTTACACATATTAATTCATTTAATCCACACAGCAGCCCTGTGTGATGTATCATCCTGGTTTTATAGACAAGAAATAGAGGGACTTCCCTGGTGGCACAGTGGTTAAGAATCTGCCTGCCAATGCAGGGTACGTGGGTTCGATCCCTGGCCCAGGAAGATCCCACATGCCGCGGAGCAACTAAGCCCGTGCACCACAACTACTGAGCCTGCGCCCTAGAGCCCTCATGCCGCAACTACTAAGCCCGCGTGCCACAACTACTGAAGCCCCCATGCCTAGAGCCTGTGCTCCGCAACAAGAGAAGCCACTGCAATAAGCCCGCGCACCGCAACGAAGAGTAGCCCCCGCTCGTCGCAACTAGAGAAAGCCTGCGCAGAGCAACAAAGACCCAACACAGCCATAAATAAATAAATAAATAAATAAAATTTTAAAAAGAAATAGAGGCGCAGAAAAATTAAGTACTGTGCTCAGTGTCACACAGCTAGTAAGTGGCACGGCCAGAATCTGACCCCAGCCAGTCCGGCTGTTTGAAAGCCACGTGAAAGCAGGTGGCACGGTTCCCACAGCAGGCGCTCAGTGGAGGATGTGGGTTCCCTGGACCTTTAGATGAAGCACACCAGGGCTCAGAGACCAACGACAAGAGCTCACCATTGTGACAGATAACGGAGCCCACTGTCTAAAGAAGGTGACCCCCACTCCCCTGTGTGGTGCCCAGCCCTTCACAGTCTAGCCAGACCTTCCTGGACTACTTGCTGTTTCTATAAGGCAGCCCATGTTCCTCCTCCTCCTCTGTATCTTTGCATTTTTTTCCTTCCTTCGGCTGTCAGGAGAGCTCATATTCAAGCTTCAGAGCCCCACTCAGATGTCACTTCCTCTCTGTACCAGTCTTAGTTCCTCACGCCACCCCCATTTCTCTAGCAAAGTGAAACAGGACGGGCCCGTGTTCTTGTGGCATTCTGTCCACAGCTCTGTGACGGCTCCTGTCCCACCCCATTATAGTTTTATATTCCCACAGCTCTCTCCTCCCCCGGGGCAAGGCCAACCCTGCAGCTTCATCGGCTGGCACAGCGCCTGGCACACGGTTACGGTTCCATGAGCATCTGCTCAAATCCAACAGCTCTGACTTCCTCAACTCCTACAAACCAGGGCCGGCTCCACATGGCAGTGGACGGGCAGGAAGCACTCTGGTTGTGTGTTCCCTCCTCGACCCACCACCTTCCAACTCCACAGCATTTTCACTGTTTTCACATCTAACATTAGGACGTGTCTCACTGGAAAATCAGATTTAGCACCCCTGACTCTAGTTAAAAGATGGGGGAAAACATCCCTCCGCTTTTCTCCCTATGGAAACGTTGGGAGATAGGAGACTAGAAGAATACTATTCTCCAGGTAACAGTCCCCAGATAAAGGATCTCCTTGTGGGGAGCCCTTTCAGCTCTCGTTTGCTCACTCTTTTCATTTTCACTTTAGAAAGGAAGCGGGAATTAGGTCGAAGCAATTCAGTAACACTGCAAAATTCTCAGGGTTATAAATAGCCTCTCGCTCTACCATTCAGCGTCACTATAGAGTTCAAGAGCAAACAGCCAAGATGAGGGAGCGGTGGTTCCACATCCAGGCCCAGAAGGCGAAGAAGTAATCAACCCCTTCTGATTAAACGACTCTGCATCCCACCCTCCCACCCCCTTTCAAGTATTACAGATATAAAGATGATTGGGAAAGCTCTAAATGTCACCAAACAGGAGAGAGGCACACACTGATCTGGGGAAGATAATTCTATACTCTAAGGCAGGAAAATGAAAGCCCAGGTTTTCAAAGGCAAAGTCGGGGAAACAAGAGAAAAACAGGACCTTCCGTGTCTCCAATGAGTGTTCTTTAAGTGGCTTCTGGAAGGTGTGCTTATAAAATCAGCACAGTTACAAAAGGCCCCACAAAGCTCCATCAATCAATCACCCCTGCAGGGACGGCTCCAGGGAGATGGATTCTGAGAGCCCAGCGGAAAGGAAGTGAAAGACAATCCCTCCCCATTAGTAAGGAATTCAGAGGGAGGAAGGCCAGAAGACTCCAGCTCCGCACTCTCCTCCCCTCATTCCTTTAAGGATAAGGATTGACGGGTGCTTTTGTTCAGCTCTTTTGCTTCTGATTCGGTGGGGGAGGCATGGGTGAGTTTGGTTTATGTTTCCTGCAAGAGAAAGCACCGCTCCAGGAAGGCAACCAGAGGTCAAACCCTCTTTCTAATGGAGAGCACAATCTCAACAGAGGCGTCTCCCTCTGAAATCTTCTGCAGTGAGAAGTGACTTAACTTCCCTTAGTTCGGACCCCTGAATGAGGGTGAGACTCTAAGGTACAGGGAGGGAAACTGGGTTCGAAGAGTCAGGTCCTGACATTTACTGCTAGAAACACCGAGATGGACCATCATACCAATGGCAGCTGAGATTTCTCCCTTCCGTTGAAATTTGTTGGACACAAGACTCACCCAAACACGTAGTTAAAAGCCACTAACTTAGAGCCACAAGGGCAGTGAGGAAGGGCGTGGGAACAGGGTAACTGTTTGGGCTTCTTCTCACGTAACACCTACCCTAAGAAGCACTCAGCTCTCCTCTTCGGTTTAGAAACCTTCTGCAAGGTCCCTATCCTTGCAGAACTGAGCTTAGACTCCGCAGGAGAGCACCAGCTCCTTCCAGGCCCACCATGGCCTTCAGACCGCCCTCACAGATACTCCGAATGCCACAGCAGACCACCTTGTTCCCCCAAACATCAGGCTCTTCTAAGTCTTCCTGGGGCCTCTGCCATTACTCCCTCCACCTGGTCCAGCTGCCAAACTTCTACTCGAGCTTCAAGGCCCAGCTCAGTCACTCTTCTGTGTGGCCTTCCTGGTCCTCTCCCCTCAGACAAAATGAACTGCGCCCTCATCTGCCCTCCCGTCTTTTACACACACTGTCACAATCCCACTGATTCATAACTGTCTATGTGCAGCCTTTCCTCGTGCTATTCAGAGGGTGATCTGCACTCCAGCACCACCGATGTTGCCTGGGAGCCTGTAACACAGAATCACCCACTCCAGCCCAGACCCCCTGAATCAGAACCTGCCTTCAAACAAGATCCCCAGGTGCAGACTCTACACCAGTGGGTCTCAGCTCTGGCTGTGCCTCATCCGTGCCCAACCCAGGTCACTGCAAACCACCCCCCAGCCCCCACCCCCAGGTGAATCTAATGGGAAGCCAGGGCTGGGAGCCACAGCTCAGGGGCTGCTAGCTGAGGGCAGGGACTCATCAAGTCCGCATCTACTCCCCTGCCCACCGTGCCTGGCACACAGCTGTGCCCACAGAATTCCACACCAAAAATACCCTCCAGGATGCCCCTAGACCTGACCGCCTCTAAAAGAGAACAGAAACTCTAATGACAGAGGACGAGCCATTGCCTAGAACTCCACAAGGCCCTACAGTCATCGAGATGGACGTAGAAGGGGTCTGTGTTTCCAGTCCACTTGCCTCAGTTTCTGGAACTGAAACAGAAACTGAAGTGGAAAACACAGATGAACCAGAAGTACTGTCTGCCTTCACGGGACCGCGGCTGCCGCGGGAAGGCAGAGCCTGTGTGGGCATGGGGTGCGCGGGGCTGAGAAGCCCTGGGTTATGACTGAAACCCCGGGCTGGGGGCCCGACTCCTTCAATACTGACCCCAACCACACAGCATTGTTCTCACTGCAAAACCAGGCCAAGCCTCTCATTTTACAAATAAGGGAACTGAGGTCCAGAGAAGCTGGCAAGGCCACACCAGCAGTCAGGAACCAAAGAAGGCCTTGGCGCTCCCTTCTGGGTTAGTCCTGCCCCTGCAGCACAGGGGACCTGACTGCCCAGCTCTGCCATGAGCACAAGCCTCTTCGGACTTCAGGTCCTGATATGCATGAGGAGGTCTCGTCCAACCTTGACCTTCTAGCGAGGCAGAGTAACTTAACGAGGTAAGGAGCTTGTGTTCTGGAGTGGAACAGACCTAGGTTTGGATCCCAGTTCTAAGAATTTCCTTATCTGTTAAATGGGGATTCGAATCAACCCTACTCCATAAAGTTGCTGTGAACATTGGGTGGGATTATATACGTAAATCATTTAAGCATAATACCTGACACAGAGTAAGCAGAATTCCAACAGTGTGAACTTGAAGAAGTTGCAAAAGCACTGTAACCATGTATCCCTGGCATAAAAAAGCCCTACCTGCCAGGCTTTAGTATACTGATGACAGAATGAGAGAACATATGTGAAGGCAATCGGGGAGGAAAATCAATATAAAATTCTTATTATTATTATTTTTCTCCTAGCAGAAGAACCTTGGAGAGCTTCATAGTCAGTTCCAGAGCGTGGCCTATACAATGCCTGGCACATAACAGGTGCTCAACAAATCTTTTCTAGTGACTCAATTAAAACCAGTATGTCTAATGGGTTTACAAACTCTGGCTGCTTAAGCAGTCAGACGGGTAAGTAAATACGCCAAGCAGCACCTATGTGGGAACTGTAGCCAACTACGAAGTACCCCCCTACCCCTGCAGAGGAATCCAAATCCGCACTTGGAAACACATTACCCAGCGTGGCCTAGACAGCCACTGCAGCCTCTGCACACCACCGTCTCCGGTTCTTCATTACACCGCCCGGTGTCCTGCACCTCATCTAATCATTCTGTGGTCTGGTCTGGTCTTTCCAAGTACCCAGTAGGCGTCCTGAAGATGAGGGCTGTGATCTATACTCCCCAGCCACCCTAAATGGCCTAGAACAGTGCTGGCCTCACGGGAGTGGGGACCTCAACTCAGTGAGCAACTGTTGAACTGAACAGCCAGACTGTTGACTCAGGCCCTGTACAAGATGCTGCGGCCTGGGTACATTTTTCTACCCAGGTGCCGGGACCAGGCTGAGTTGGTGCTGAATGTGCTGAGCTCCGGTGACTGGATCAAGAAGCACTGGCCTTGCAGGTTTTTTCTTCAACTGCATCAAATCCACTTGTTCCTGAGCCACCTAGGCAGGTGGTACTGATGCACCCAGACACACTGTCTCTTCATGGATGAAACCGAATATGCAGACACCCACAGGTGCCATTGTTTTCTAGTTTAGCCCCCACTTCCTGCACCCCCAGACTCCCCTGGCACCTTCTCGAGGCAGCATAGGGTACAGAAGGACCAAACTCCACATGAACAGATGGAGGTCCTGGTCCTCACCTTGCCTCCTCCCCTCACAAAGTTTAGGATGGTTGCTGGCAGGCAACATAACTTCTAGGAGCTTCATTACGTTTACTAGTAAAATGCAGACAACAATAATTATCTCAAAAGGTTAAAGGCAACTAAATGCCACAGGTATGTAAAGCTTCTAGCACTGCTCGCCCCTACATGTGGCTATTGAGCACCTGTAATGTGTTTACCATGAGCTGAGATGGGCTCTAAGTGTAGAACACAGGCCAGATTTCAAGGGCTTAGTACACACACAGAAATGTGAAATATTAATAATGCTTTTAACACTGAGTATATGTCAAAAGAATATCATTCTGGAATCTATTAGGTTAAGTAAAATATATTACAAAACGTAATGTCGCTTGTTTCTTTTTGCTTAATGTGGCTACTAAAAATTCTGTAACTACAGATATTGCATTATCTTTCCATCGGACAGCATTATTCTAGCACAGAGCCTGGCACAGTTTTTGTGTAGGACATCAGAGACGACTCACACCTTGTTCCTCCTACCAGAGCCAAGTCCTCCATTCATTTAGTACATATTTACAGTGCCTGGCTCTGGGCAAGATGCTGGAGATACAAGGAGCAAAAGCAGACACTATCTTTTTCCTTGTGGACCTTATTATCTGGTGGGAACAGACAGACATGAATATTTTCATAAATAAATGTAAAACCGCAGCTCTTCAAGTGTTGTGAAGGAGAAGTACAGAGGGTGATGAAAGTGGGGAATTCACTGGGTGGGGGAATCGAGGACCAGGGACTCCTCCTGGGGAAGTGATACTTGAGTGGAGATTTCAAAGATAAAGGGGAGTTGACAGGAATAAGCCAGGCGAGGAAGATAAGCCCAGGGAGCAGGAAGGCTGAGGGTGAAGACCCTGAGTTAGGCCAGGGCTTCGTATGTAGAAGGAACACGAAAAGACCAGTGTGACAAGAGAATTGGGCAAGAGGGGTTAGTAGACTGAGACTAGGGAGGAGAGGTCGGTGGGATTCCATCTCCAGGGCTTGGGTGAGGATCTGGGGCTGGCCCTGCAGGAGGTGGAAGCCAGCCAGTTACAAGCAACCGAGCGTCCGGATCTGATCTGTATTTTGAAAAGATCCCTCTGACCACGGTGCGAAGCCCGCTGGGGAGCGGCGCAAGTGCCTGTGTGCAGATCGGTTATGGACACTGCATCAATCCAGGTAAGAGGCGAGAGATGCCTGAACTGAGGAGGAAGCGGCGGAGATGCAAGTAGACGGTCTGGGGGGGGGGTCACTGAGCCGGCCGGATCGACGGGGCGGGGTGATGAGCAGTGTCTGTGTGTGTAGGAGGGGGTGGCGATGTCAAGGGAGACTCCGAGGCTTCGGATGGGTGCCACCCAGCCCCAACACTCTTTGGGCTCCTATCGAGCTCTCTCCCATCTGGTCCCTCTCCCGTACCCTCCCTCCCCGCACCGTCTCGTCTCGCCCCCGGGTTTCATCCTCCCACCCTCCTCCTCCCCTACCCCGCGACCCCTACCCGGCCCAGCCCCCGCTCCTCTAGGCCTGGTCCGCCCTCTTCCCCACCCGTCGTCGACCCTTCTGGGTCGGAGACCCAGTGACCCTCTGGCCTGGCGGACCCACTTGGGTCGCAACCCCTCAGGGGCTTGTCGAACCTGCGCGGTGCATCCCAGGCCGGCCCTCTCCAGCCCCCCAGGCCCCTGGGCAGAAGCAGGCCGCAGCCCTCCGCCTACTTCCCGGCCCGGCCTCTCCGCCCCGCGTCCCTCGGGCCAGGGCCCTCCCCGCGGCCTGGCGCGCCCCGACCCCCGGCGCGTCCCACACTCACCAGGGAGCCGACCTAGGCCCAGCTCCCGCGCCCAGGTCTCTCACCCGCCGCTCCACTAGCCTCCGCCGGCCCCGCCTTCTCGGGGCCCCGCCCCACGCAGGCCGACCCGGGCTCCTATTGCTCCATTTCACCGTCACGCTGAACTCTCCTTCTTCAATTGGGTTGGTTGCCTGTCACTCAAAAGAGGGCGGGACCAGCTGCCGGGGCTGGGAGCGAGGAGCCGCCGGTCCCCGCCCTGCTAGCGGAGGCCTCTTAAAGACACAGGCTGTCTCCCCCGCCGCGGGCTATGGGTTTTGGAAGAATGGGATTTCTCAGCAAACGCAAGAGGCTGCATTTCTTTCCCCCCATCCCCCCATCGCTCCCCGAAACTTTTCTTTTGGCACAGCCCGTGTTCCTTGTCATAAATCAGAGGTTTTGAGGGCTCAGATGTCCTCTGGTGGCACTCAGCCCGGTGCCCAGCACGCATGTAACGCACTCAACAGTGGGATAAGTGTGGTTTGGAGAACTGAGTGGGAGGTGACAGTCGTGTCAGAGGCTTTGAGCAGCCGCGGCTGCTCACCACCGAGCCGGAGCTAATTATACCGGCACCCAGGGCTGACGGTGGGCGCGGAGCAGAGGCAGAGGGGTACAGCTCAGCTGTACTGTTGGTAGGGACCCGTGGGAGGTGGTATTCGTCACTGCACCTGCAGATCGGAACAAGGCTGGGCACTGCGCCAGCGCCTCACTCGTGCCACGTCCCTTTACACTCACAGCCACTCTGATGTAGGTGTTATGTGGGTCCCCTGATCGTACAACTAGTGATGGGCAGAGCAAGAGGCCAGCCTGTGCTTGTTTGATTCTAAAGTCTATGCTCTAACCATTTTGTCTCACAGATCCTTACAACCACCCCGAGGGGTGGGTATTTTGTTGTCCGTTTTATAGATGCTCAAGGGAGAGACTCAATAATGAAACTGATACTCAGCAAAGACACTAAATAACGACTGCCATTTATATAGCACTTCACAGTCTGCAAAGCATCTGAAAAGCAGTTTTACATATATTGTTTCATTTGATCCTCAAAACATCTTGGAACTGAAGATGGTATTTATTAGTCCTCTTTTACTGGTGAATACAACGATGCTCACAGAGGTTGAGGCTTAGTAATAGCTAACATCACTACAGCCCTTGCAGAAGTCACCAGCAAACTTTCCATAAATATCCAGATAGTGAATGCTTTTCGCTATACAGTCTCTGTCAAAACTGTTCAGCTGTGCTGTTGTAGTGTGAAAGCAGCCACAGACAATGTAAACCCATGAGGGTGACTGTGTTCCAATGCAGCTTTATTTACAAAATAAATAGGCGTTGGCCTGTGGCTGTAAGTTGCCCACCCCCAGTCTACAGTGCTTTGGTTACCAAAGCCTTTTACAGACCATTGCTTTGTGGAACCCTCACAGCAACATTGTTATTATTCATACTCTTCTTTTTAATTATTAATGAATTATTACTGTTTTTTAAAAATAAATAAATTTATTTATTTATTTATTGGCTGCGATGGGTCTCGGTTGCTGCGTGCAGTCTTTCTCTAGTTGCGGCGAGCAGGAGCTACTCTTCGTTGTGGTGCACGGGCTTCTCATTGTGGTGGCTTCTCTTGTTGTGAAGCATGGGCTTCAGTAGTTGTGGCGCGCAGGCTTAGCTGCTCCATGGAATGTGGGATCTTCCTGGACCAGGGCTCGAACCCGTGTCCCCTGCATTGGCAGGTGGATTCTCCACTGTGCCACCAGGGAAGCCCGAATTATTATTGTTGATGACGTTATCATCCTCATCATTTTACAAAGAAAAATCAAAGGCTTCGCAAGGTTAAGGAGTATACCTGAGGTCAACTCAGGAACTAGAACTCAGGTCCAGCTTTCCTCATTCCCAATTTCATCTTCTGACTACAAAACTGGGTTGTGAGAAGGCATGAGAGTTCCACCTTCGTCTAGCAGATCTTTTTCCTGCCCCACTGCAAGATGACAGGCCAAGTTCATTTTACCTTTCCCAGGCTCCAGGGGTAACTCCTGTAATTCCCCTCTTCGGGGACATTCTCCCACTTCTTCCTGCCTTCCCCATTTACTGCAGCCCATAAACACCTCTCCCTCCCTGAACCCCCAAGGGCTTATACCCAGCAACCTTTTATATTTTTATCACTTTTTAAAAACTTTTTATTTTACATTGGAGTATAGTTCATTAACAATGTTGTGTTAGTTTCAGGTGTACAGCAAAGTGATTCAGTTATACATATGCATGTGTCTATTCTTTTTCAAATTCTTTTCCCATTTAGGTTGTTACATAATATTGAGCAGAATTCCCTGTGCTATACAATAGGTCCTTGCTGGTTATCTATTTTAAATATAGCAGTGTGTACATGTCAATCCCAAACTCTCTAACTCTCCCCCCCCCACCTCCCCTGGTAACCATAAGTTCGTTCTCTAGTCTGTGAGTATGTTTCCCCAGCAGCCTTTTATTACTAAGAATAGAATCTGCTGGAAAATAGGCTCCACGTGGGCAATGACTTCCGTGGAGTCTGCTAGCTGTCCGCCAAAACCCCTTCTCCCAGCCTTGTGACGATGATAATGTGCTAGGGGATGATAGGATCACCAAATAGAAAGTGTCAGTGTCCCTGAATGGAGCAGAATGCTACCTGCTGACCTGGAACAATTCTAGATCGCTTCATACCCTCATGTGAAAGAGAAGTAATCCTTGTTCTTTAAGCCACTGATTTTTTGGGAGGAGAGGGGGTTGAGTGAAAGCTTCCTTAAATTTTGTGCTCTGGGTATCTCACTTGCTTCACGGTAGTCCTGGCCCTGCTCAGTACACATTTATCCAAGGAATAAATCATTCACTTTAGCTTTACAATACTTTGTCTCTTCCCCCCCCCCCCCATTTGCCAGTGCAGGTTCTTTAATTGCAAGTTTCAGGAACCAACTCTGATAAGGAGTATATTGGCAGGCTAGTAGCTAATTCACAGAGGTGACAGGAAGCTGGAGGACTAGGCTTAGAAAAGGCTGGAGATGCTTTGGGCATTTAGATAGGCAAAATGCATTAGTTCCATCCTTTTGTCCCCTTTCTTTTTTATTTTATTTTATTTTATTTTTTAACATCTTTATTGGAGTATAATTGCTTTACAATGGTGTGTTAGTTTCTGCTTTATAACAAAGTGAATCAGTTATACATATACATATGTTCCCATATCTCTTCCCTCTTGTGTCTCCCTCCCTCCCACCCTCCCTATCCCACCTCTCCAGGTGGTCACAAAGCACCGAGCTGATGTCCCTGTGCTATGCGGCTGCTTCCCACTAGCTATCTACCTTACGTTTGGTAGTGTGTATATGTCCATGCCTCTCTCTCGCTTTGTCACAGCTTACCCTTCCCTCTCCCCATATCCTCAAGTCCATTCTCTAGTAGGTCTGTGTCTTTATTCCTGTCTTACCCCTAGGTTCTTCATGACATTTTTTTTTCTTAAATTCCATATATATGTGTTAGCATACGGTATTTGTCTTTCTCTTTCTGACTTACTTCACTCTCTGTGACAGACTCTAGGTCTATCCACCTCATTACAAATAGCTCAATTTCGTTTCTTTTTATAGCTGAGTAATATTCCATTGTATATATGTGCCACATCTTCTTTATCCATTCATCCGATGATGGACACTTAGGTTGTTTCCACCTCCGGGCTACTGTAAATAGAGCTGCAATGAACATTTTGGTACATGACTCTTTTTGAATTATGGTTTTTCTCAGGGTATATGCCCAGTAGTGGGATTGCTGGGTCATATGGTAGTTCTATTTGTAGTTTTTTAAGGAACCTCCATATTGTTCTCCACAGTGGCTGTATCAATTTACATTCCCACCAACAGTGCAAGAGGGTTCCCTTTTCTCCACACCCTCTCCAGCATTTATTGTTTGTAGATTTTTTGATGATGGCCATTCTGACTGGTGTGAGATGATATCTCATTGTAGTTCTGATTTGCATTTCTCTAATGATTAATGATGTTGAGCATTCTTTTATGTGTCTGTTGGCAATCTGTATATCTTCTTTGGAGAAATGTCTATTTAGGTCTTCTGCCCATTTTTGGATTGGGTTGTTTCTCCCCTTTCTTGAGCAGACCTTTTTTTTTTTTTTTTTTTTGCAGTACGCGGGCCTCTCACTGCTGTGGCCTCTCCCGTTGCGGAGCACAGGCTCCGGACACGCAGGCTCAGCGGCCATGACTCACGGGCCCAGCCGCTCTGCGGCACATGGGATCCTCCCAGACCGGGGCACGAACCTGTGTCCCCTGCATCGGCAGGCGGACTCTCAACCACTGTGCCACCAGGGAAGCCCATCAGATCAGACCTTTCTTTGATCAGAGTCAAGGTCCCTGGAGCAAGAGTCCAGTGGCTGAGTTAAGGTAACATGCCCTCCCCTTAGCTAAGGAAGGCAGGCGCCCAGACTGACAGCTCCACCAAGACTACTACACAAGACAAGAATTCCAGATCCCTCCACCTCCACTCCCAGCTGCTACCCCTGGGCAACTGAGGCCAGATGTCCTGTTTTCAGGCTGAGATCAGCTAAGACATGTGCCTGAAGCTGAATGTTATCATTATACGAACCCAGCACAGTGTATGGCAGCTGGTATGGCAAAATAGTTACGATCCCTCGGGCTTGTTAGTATACAGAGCCCTTTGTAACTGTTGGACTGCTCTTCGCAGGCCCCTAAGACCAAAGAAAGAGTCCGGAGACAGAGACAGAGACAGAGACATCAGTGGCTTATTGGGCAGGGGTCTCTTACACAAAGGTTCCAGAATGACCCCCCACTGTGTGTGGTAGATGGTGGGCAAGACAAGGCAGCAGTCTCCCCTTGCAACCTGGGGGAGAAGGAGGGTACCCTTTATAGGGGGAATTGGCACATCAGTTACCAGGGACTAATTAAGCCCTATAATTAAGAGAATTGGATAGTCATGTGAGTGAAGCAGGACCTGGTTGAGCAGGGGATGTAGAGAGAGCAAGAAAACAGCCATCTTGAATGGCCTAACCATACAGTTACTTACCAGCTGTGCGTTCTTGGGTAAGTTACTAGATCTCTCTGAGGCTCAGTCTCCTCATCTGTACAATGGGGATAATAACAGTACCAACCTTGATGGATTGTCATGAGAATTAAATGAGATACAGTAAATGTCCAATACTTAGCAGGGTGCCAGGCACATAATACGTGCTCAAAAAATTGTATGTAGTTTTAATAATTATAGCAGGCCTTCAATAAGTATTCATTGTGTTTTTTTAGTTCCTCTAAAACCACATCTGAAACTGGAGCATATCAAAATACTTCTCCCAGTTCTCCAATCCTTTGACTTCCATATTTGTGTAGTCTGGCCTCTGTGGCCTCACTTCCCCCCCTACCCAGCTCACCGCCTTACCCTGTTCTTCACTATCATCACGCCCTTGTGTTCACCCTCAACTCCCGTGCCCCCTTCTCTCTCCATCTACTCACCTGCAGAATCCCAACTCTGCTTAAACCTAAATCACCACCTGTCACACCTGTGCCCAGCAATTAACTGGGGCCAGAGAAAAGTACAGACCCTCAAATGGGTCCTCCCCATCATGGGGAAATCCCTGGCCAATTCACTCTCACTCACCCAGAGGCTATCTCGAATCTTCTCTCTTCTGCCCTCAACTCCTTACTCTTAACTGATGACCTTCTTATCTCGCTGACAAAAAAAAAGCGTCTCCTCCTGTTACAAATGCACCTTCTCTGATCCTCCGTAAGGGCAATCCTATAGGTGCAGGTGTATTTCATCCCCTCTCCCCTACAAATCGATGCTTTGGTTATTCCTCTCAGCATCCACCTATGCCACACTGTGGTCCATCTTTAGAGTGCTGGGGGGCTTAGACAAAACTGTCACCATCATCTAAAAGACTTCAGATGGTCTGCCACTTGACTACTTTCCACGCTCCCGTAGCTCACTCTGCTTGAGTCTTACAGGTCTAATTTCCCATTCCTTGAACACAGTTTCTTCCCACCTCTGTGCCTTTGCACTTGCTGTTCCCTCTCCTGGAATGCTCTTTCCCCAATCATCACATGGCTTACTCTTCACTTTATTCAATAGGTCATGGTCTAATACCTTCTCAGGCAAGTCTTCCCTGACCACCCTATCTTCTCTGATCCAGCCCCTCCAACCCCACTCTGTTTCCTTATCCTGCTCCAATCTCCTTTATTGCACTTGATGTCATATGACTACTTTGTTTTCTGACTTCCACGTTACTTATAGACTCCATGACAGCAGGGATGCTGATGGTCGTGTCCCTGGCTATATTCCCAGCACCTAGAGCGTATCTAGTACATAGTACATGGTCAATATCTTATGTATTGCACCATCAAATAAACAAAAAGACACCATGGATAACTTGTCTCTATGAACTTGACTCGTGCTATGGTTGAATCTTCCTAAACACTCATAAGTTAAGCATGTCCCTTCTCACAAACAATTATTGTTGAAATACAATTCCTGCCACCATATCAGAAGGATTTCTGATATGGTGGCTCATAAAAATCGAAACCTACATTTATCTGCTAAAAGAAATAGAACCCATATTTATTATGGGTCTACTATGTGCCAAGACTTATGTTGGGGACTGTTACATACATGATCTCATTTAAAACTGCAAAATTTAGGGACTTCCCTGGTGGCACAGTGGTTAAGAATCTGCCTGCCAATGCAGGGGACACAGGTTCGAGCCCTGGTGCAGGAAGATCCCACATGCCACGGAGCAACTAAGCCCGTGAGCCACAACTACTGAAGCCCTTGTGCCTGGAGGCCGTGGTCCGCAACAAGAGAAGCACCGCAATGAGAAGCCCGTGCACCACAATAAAGAGTAGTCCACTTGCTGCAACTAGAGAAAGCCCGTGTGCAGCAGCGAAGACCCAATGCAGCCAAAAATAAATACACAAATACATTTATTAAAAAAAAACAAACTGCCAATTTTCAATGGAGCTCTAGGGTGTCCTTTTATTTATTATGATTTTTATTTCATTTTTGGCTGCATTGGGTCTTCGTTGCAGTGTGCAGGCTTTTCTCTTATTGCGGCAAGCAGGGCCTACTCTTCGTTGCAGTGCACAGGCTTCTCATTGTGGTGGCTTCTCTTGTTGCGGAGCACGGGCTCCAGGCACACGGGCTTCAGTAGTTGTGGCACACAGCCTCAGTAGTTGTGGCTCGCAGGCTCTAGAGCGCAGGCTCAGTACTTGTGGTACACAGGCTTAGTTGCTCCACAGCATGTGGGATCTTCCCGGACCAGGGATCGAACCCGTGTCCCCTGCATTGGCAGGTGGATTCTTAGCTACTGCACCACCAAGGAAGCCCCAGGGTGCCCATTTTACAGATGAGGAAGACTGAGGTTTAGAGATGCAAAGAAACTTGCCACACAGCCTGTTTTGTACCCAAGTCAGTCTGACCTCACAGTACATGACCTTCTTTTTATACTCATCACTGAAAACAATACACCTGGGCGTTTCACTCTTTTCGTCAAACACTTGTTAGGCCGGGATTACATATGAGACTTTGCGCTAAGGTCTTTACATGATTTATCTCCTTCGATCCTCACATTCCTATGAGGTACATACTCTTATTACCTTTATTATACAAATGAAGAAACTGAGGCACCGAGAGTTAGCCATTTGCCCAGGTTATTTGGTGGAGTGGTGAAGCCAATATTAAAATCCAATTCTAATTTCAAGACCTGGGTCTCTCCTGCAACATTGCTCTGTCTCCCTTAAGACATCTCTCTGCCTCAGAAAGAGAAGAAAAATGACTAAACCAGGCGACTAAAGCATCATTAAGAGCAGTCATGGTGACTTGGTTCTTTCAGTGGGAAGCAAAGGGCAGGAGGCAGACAGCAAGTCTAGCTTCAGCTCTTGCAGGTTGGGGGTTCACATAACGGACGATAACTTAATTTGCGAAGATCGTTCCTCCAGGAACTGGGGGCTTACCTTATATGTGTGTGAGCGGAAGCGGAGCAGGGCGTGGGAGGTGGAGACCTTGGTGAGCTGTCAGCTGTCAGCCCCAGCAGGGACCTGCTCCAGCCGCTTGTGTGAGCCCGGAGCCCTCTGCTGGCGTAGGAAATCATCTACCAGCATCCGTCGCTCCGTGTGTGTGCGCGCGCGCGTGGGCGCGTGTTGCGGCAGGGCATCAGGGGACCGTATTCAGTGTATTCAGTGAGATTTGCAAAATGGCTAGCACACCTAGTAAACAGAACTAATAGCTACCACTTACCAATATAGCATTAGGGTAGGGACAGGCACTGTTTTAAGGATTTTACATTAATTTTATTTACTCTTAGGGACTTTTACATACTGCATTTAATTGAACCTTCACCCCAACGCGCTGAAGTCAGGATTATTATTATTATTACTCCCATTTTTCACAAGAGGAAACTGAAGCACAGACAGGTTAAGTCATTTGCTCTATGGCTCTTAAGTGGCAGGTCTGGGGCTTGAACAAGTGGACTCTAACCTTGGCGTCCATGCCCTGGAAACCACCAAATGGCCATTCTTTAGATCCGGAGAGCCCTGCCCGCCCCCCGCCCCGGCAAGTACCCTGTAAATGGCTTCACTGAGAGAGGACACACAGCAATGGCTCAATAATTTCTTAGAAAATGGCAAGCATACTAGGATTTGGTGGTGAATCTGCTGCTTTCTGGACTCAAGCGGGGGCGGGGAAGGGGGCGGGGGACTGCTCTTACAGCCCACTGCATCCCTCCAAACCGGAGATGAGCCCCTGGCCAACGCGAAGCTGGGCTCCCTGGATCTAATTCTCCAGCGGGAAGAGCTTAGTTACAACAGAAGCAGAGCATCCTAAATAATAATGTGAAATACTTAGCAGCCAGTGAGGCATGACGATCAGAACAGACAGCTCCTGGAGAAGATTCCTAGAGGGTTTCTCTGCCCCTTCCAGGGCCGCTTTGCTTTAACCCTTTAGTTACTGGAATGTGGGGAGGTGAAGGGGTTAGAGGTGGCGGGAGAGGTCAGGGCTGCTCGGGGAGTGGAGAAAACGCTCAGGGGTTTGAGGCATCTACTATTTACCAGCTAATAATGCGTGGGAATTTCACTACTTTAACGATTGCTATGGCTATGCAGTCTGAGTATTGCCATGTTTACCGTGGGTCCTCAGGCAGTTTGCCTGACCTCGCTGAAATGTATTATCCTTATCTGTAAAATAGGGATAATACTAGAAATTGATTCGTGGGGCTGGTGAGGGAGTTATATGAGGTAAAACCAAGTAAAGTTTCTGCTTGTAGCTCTGAGTAGGCGTTCAATCATTGGGGGTTGTTATTAATGGCCAAACAGATGTGGGGGGTGTGTGTGTGTGTGTGTGTGTTGGGTGTGGGGGGAGAGTGAGGTAGCCTTGCTGACCCAGGGCCCCTTTGACTCATCATCCCTTGTCTTCATCCCTCTAATTGTAAGCCCAGCCCTAGAGATCAGAGCCTGGGTGTGGGGTAAGGGTTCCTGTATTGGCCGATGCTTCCTTTGCTCCCTAAACACCTCCATGAGTGTTATTGAACTGGCCTGGTTTGTCTGGAGCAGGTGCCTGTTTCTTGAGAAGCTGAGGTGGCCATGGTAGAAGAAATGAAGACCCACTCTTGGGACTTCCCTAGAGGTCCAGTGGTTAAGACTCCATGCTTCCACTACAGAGGTCGCAGGTTTGATCCCTGGTCGGGGAGCTAAGATCCCACATGCCATGGCCAGAAAATTAATCTTGCTAGAGGGCCTGGCCGTGGAGGTCTGGCTGGGGGAGGAGACCATGTGGAGGGGCTCCTGTTTATTGTAGGAAGACTCCCCTACTTGAGAGTTTATCTGTTCTTTCCACAAATATTTGCTGAGTGCTTGGTGTACGCCAGCCACTGGTTGTATAGTGGTGAGCAAAACAAATGCAGTCTCTGCCCTCAGAGCATTCATAGCCCTGCAGGGGAGATAGACAGCAAACAAACAAGCAAATAACTAACTAAATTAATTAATTAATTTAAAAATGTGTTATTATAAACAGGGATAAATGTTATAGGAGAATGATTAGGCTCATTTCCCCACATTTCAGCAACTAAAGCAGGAGGACTGCACAGTCATGGAGGTCCTCTCTGAGGAGGTGATGATTATATTGAGACTTGATGGATGAATAGGAGTTTTCCAGGTGAAGGGTGAAGGGGAGAGTGTTCCAGGCAGAAGGGCCAGCAATGTGGGAAGACCTGGAGGTAGGAGAGATCCTGACTTGAACTGGGTCGTTAGATCAAACAAAGGGAAGAGAAGGGCAGGGAGAAGACAGCTAATGCAGGTCTTGTCAGCTCTGCTGTGGAGAGTTTCAGTTTTGTTCTACGTGCAACAGGAATCCATGAGAGGGTTGGAAGCAGGGGAATGACACGATCCAATTTGAGTTTTGCAAAAAGATCTCTTGGGTGCTGTGATCAGATTGTGTTGAGAATGGCTGGTAGGATTCAAAGATGGAAGCAGGAGGACCAAATGGGATGTGAATATTAAAAAGCCTGTGCACTCCTAGGAAAAGACTGATTTTTCTATAGTCCTAGTAATAAATAAACAACAGAACTGGTCTTAAACCTGTCTAACAGGTCAAGGGCAACTCACGTCACTGATCCTGCCTCTGAAACCAACCAATCAGTGACAGTCTGTGCTTTGAAAACCAGCCAATCTGCAGTGGATTCACTGAAAGGAACATGCTTCTGAGGCTGGCATCACCCCACTCCCGCTTTTGGAACCAATGTAATCCCGAAGCAAACTCTTCCCCAAACCTATGTAAGGTTAACCGTTTGCTTTGCTCATGAGGCTGTGCTGAGCAGCCATGTGCTCCTGTACATAAGGAAGCACTAAATGTAGCTGGTTGCCATGTGCTCCTGTACGTAAGGAAGCACTAAATGTAGCTGGTTGCCATCCTGAGTGGTAGTCTCATACTCCAACAGAGCTCCTTACAGTCATCCAGGCTACGGATGACGATGGTTTGTCCTCCTGTCACTGCTGAGGATGTCCTGCTGGGGTCTGTGCTGCTGGCTCTCGCTGGTCCAGTCTTCAATGGCTGACCAATCCTCTTTTGAAGTTCACCCACTTCCATTGGAGATTTTATGTCTTCATTTAGGTGTACGGTCACATCTTGGCCTAGGGGATGGTCTACCCCTTCCAGGCTATGTATGAGTCAGGGTCTATCTAGTCAGGAGTTAGAAACCACACCAGTTCTTTAAAAGAGATCAATCAATATAAAGCATTATTAACTAGGTATAAAGTTGTTAAGTAGATAACTAAAAAAGGATCAAAAGAACTCGATGTTGTCACAGAGGCAGTGGCTGCAGGAAGCATCTACCACCTCTAAGGCTCAAGGAACAAAGGAAAGACATTGGCGTTATTAAAACTTAGACGTGGTTTCAGAAACCTCTGAGGAGGGGTTCCCGGCCAGCTTGTGCTGGTGTCTGAGCTCAGAGGAGGGGCTATGAGTGTGGGATGCAGACCTTTGACGACGGGGTGCTGCACAGCAGGTGCTGGTGTCTGCAGGGGCATAAGAAGGCTTCTGTAAGTGTTTAAAAACCTGCAAACTGGATTCAACTGGTGTTACAGGAAGAAATGGCCACTGCCAAGGTCAATGAGTGATGCTGGGGTGATGCTCACAGGAATCCCATGAAAGAAGATGGGAGGGCTTCCCTGGTGGCACAGTGGTTAAGAATCCGCCTGCTAATGCAGGGGACACGGGTTCAAGCCCTGGTCTGGGAAGATCCCACATGCCATGGAGCAACTAAGCCTGTGCACGACAACTACTGAGCCTGTGTTCTAGAGCCCGTGAGCCACAACTACTGAAACCCGCATGCCTAGAGCCCGTGCTCCGCAACTAGAGTAGCCACCGCTATCCACAACTAGAGAAAGCCCGCGCGCAGCAACGAAGACCCAACGCAGCCAAAAATAAATAAATAAATAAAATAAATTTTTTTAAAAATGGGGAAGGTAGTGGCGCAGTGGTTGAGAGTCCGCCTGCCGATGCAGAGGACGTGGGTTTGTGCCTCGGTCCGGGAAGATCCCACGTGCCGCGGAGCGGCTGGGCCCGTGAGCCATGGCCGCTGAGCCTGCGCGTCCGGAGCCTGTGCTCCGCAACGGGAGAGGCCACAACAGTGAGAGGCCCGCGTACCGTAAAAAAAAAAAAAAGGGGGAAGAGCAGGTCCTTTTCCTCTTCCAGGCTTGCAGCTCCTGTGAGTACTCCCCCTTCCCCTTAGCAGAGACTAGAAGGGGACTGCTGGCAAAGCTGCAGTGCAGTTCTCAGAATCCCAGCGCCAGCACCACAAAGCAGTGAGTGGGAATGTGGGTTTCAGCTGAGAGACAATAGCTTGATAACTGAATAGGTGACATTCTATATCTCTGTTTCTAGCCCGTGTTTTGGTTTGTCTTATCATTTACTTACCAGAGGGCAGCCTTACTTCTAAGATTTGGGGAAGTCACCTCATATTTCTCTCCGGTTGTCCCCACTCCGGTGGTGGGCACAGGTGCACCCACAAGTTAGCTGATTCCCAGCAAAGTGTGATGCCTCCAGTGAATGAAGGAACAGAGGAAGTGGTAGGATGTGGCGAGAGTTCAGCCCGAATGGTTCTAATCCTTGGAAGTGGCCTTTGTGCTGGCATTGAATGATATGTGACAAGTGGCATTCCAACGGATTTGACGCAAGAGGCCCTGTAAGGCCCACTCTACAGAAGAAACCGAGGTTCAGAGCATCCATTTCTTTTCTTTTCTTTTTTTTTTTTTTTGCTGTACGCGGGCCTCTCACTGTTGTGGCCTCTCCCGTTGCGGAGCACAGGCTCCGGACGCGCAGGCTCAGCGGCCATGGCTCACGGGCCCAGCCGCTCCGCGGCATGTGGGATCTTCCCGGACCTGGGCACGAACCCGTGTCCCCTGCATCGGCAGGCAGACTCTCAACCACTGTGCCACCAGGGAAGCCCCAGAGCATCCATTTCTTGAGTCAGAAAGAACTCCATCTGTCTGACTGCCGAGCCCAGAAGCCTAAACCACTGCCTTGTGAATAGAGCTTGTAATTTCTTCAGGTTTATCATCCTATAAAACAGGGATAATGACATCTGCCTTTCAGGGTGGTGGTGAGGGTTAACTGGCTTCACATATTAAATAAAAACATAAAAAGCCATTTCGGGAGACAGATGCTGGGCAGATTCCCACTCCCACTCACCAGCCTGCCAATTTGTAGTTCAAGTTCGTGCCTCGGCAAAGTTACAAAGCAGTCCGTGTCGTGGATCTGGGCGTGGGAGAGGTGGCGGTGTTCTCACCTGGTTGAAACCAAGAAAGTAAAATCCTTGAATGCCACTGTCTCAGCAAATACTAACAGGGATAATAATAATAATGGTAACATGCTTCCATTTAATGAGGGCCTACTATATATGTGCCAGGTATTTTACATTTATTATTCTGCTTTGTATATTCATCCAACAAGTATATAGCTCACTACATACCAGGCATCGTGTTATGTTAACTCTAATCATCACAATGAAATGGAGTGGTAGGTATTATTATTCCTGGTTAACAGGTGATGAAACAGAGTTAAGAAAGCAAATAGAACCAGATTATAGGAAAAGTATCATGAAAAGCTTGGTCACATGAGAGAGCTTATCACATCAATGTTTTTAAAAAGCACCCCAAAGTTTTGTAAATGAAAAAGATTTTTCTTTTTAAAATAAAACTAATAATTCTTTTAAAAATAAAAATTTCAATAGATGGGTTGAAGGGCAAAATAGTTTGAAGAATTAGTTAGTGAGCCAGAAGATCGAGCTAAGGAAGTCTCCCAAAATGCAGTGCAAAAGAAGAAATACATGGGAAGTATGAACAAAGTATTAAGAAAGAGATGCACAAGTTCACTGTCTGCTTAACGTGAGTTACAGAATGAGAGAAGAAAGTGAAGGAAGGAGAGAATCCCTGAAGCAAGGCAATAATTCAAGCCATTTTCTTAAAACTTAAATACATGAGCTCTTATATTGAGAGGACCTAGTTTAGGTCCTCTACAGTTCACAGGAATTGTGTCCTGTAATTTATAAGAAGACTGTCAAAGGCCTACAGCTAATTACATCATGATGAAATTTCAGGACACCAAGGATAAAAAGGAAGTGAAATAAAATTATCTAGGGTGGAGTGAGAATACAATAATCACTCTTCACATTTGCAACTTTGTAAGCAAGAAAACAACAGAATGATATCTCCAAATTTCTCTGGCCAAATACTTGTGAATTTAGGAATCTTTACCCAACCAAGCTATCAAGCAAACGTAAGGGCATCATAAAGACATTTTAAGACACAAGCAGACTAAAAAAGTTTGCAACTCACAGTCCATACAGAACAGCATTTCTCAACAGGGTCCTGCTGGCATTTTGGGTGGAACAATTGTTCATCGTGTAAGACGGATCCACACGCTGCAGGTTGCTTAGTGTCTTTCACTGCCGTCTACTAAATGCCAGTAGCATTCCTCCTCAATCACTGTGACAATACAAAACACCCCTACATTGGGAAGGGGTACAGGATAGCCTCTGGTTGAGAACCCACTGGTGTAGAAGATATATACTCCAACAAAGAGAAAATAAATTTAGGAAGAAAATGTGTGATATAAGAAGCACAGGTAAGCAAGGAAACCAGAAAGGTTTATTTATTTATTTATTTAATCAAACAAAATCATTTGTTTCAATAGCTCCAAGTGCAAATACAGCAAGTCAGTACACAAAGTTTCAAGATACAGCTTTAAGTATAATGAAAACTTGATGTGCAAAAATGAAAGGGTACGTAGCAGAAATAAAGCCCAGTGTTTAAAAAATTCAAGTAACCTGAAAACCTTTAGACTAAAATAGTCTTTCATCAATTCAGAAATGCCTTAATTTATAGATAAGAGTAGTACATTGTAATCAAAAAGGACTTCTCAAAGAACGAGAATCACCCCAAACTGGTCAGCTCCAGATAAGAGTAGAAATTCCCGGTGCTGGCTGTTTCAGAGTCAGCACTCACTCACACTGTACAGATTGGTGTGGTTCAACCCATGGCATTTGATCTTTAAGCAAATTCCAAAAAAGTGTTTAAAGTTCAATGCTACTAAGAGTTCTTCAAATGGCCACTATATATTTAAAAGGTTTGAAGAGGGCTTCCCTGGTGGCGCAGTGGTTGAGAATCCGCCTGCCAATGCAGGGGACACGGGTTCGAGCCCTGGTCTGGGAAGATCCCACATGCCACGGAGCAACTAAGCCTGTGCACCACAACTACTGAGCCTGCGCTCTAGAGCCCGCGAGCCACAACTACTGAGCCCATGTGTTACAACTACTGAAACCTGCACGCCTAGAGCCCATGCTCCGAAACAAAAAGAAGCCACCACAATGAGAAACCCGCGCACCACAACGAAGAGTAGACCCCGCTCACTGCAACTAGAGAAAGCCCACTTGCTCAGCAACAAAGACCCAATGCAGCCAAAAATAAATAAATAAAAATAAATTTAAAAAATAAAAGGTTTGAAGACCAATTTCAGCTTCAGGCCTATAATACAACTTGGGGAAAAGACCTACATTAATACTCCTTCCATTACTTAAATCCTTTTTGTGAGGTTAGCAACATAGCCTTTAAAGCTTCCTCAGGGAAACTGTACTTAAACATATAAAAGTTCCCACTAGGAAGATAATTAAAAGTTGTTAATGTTCTTTTTATCACTTAGCAACCAAGACATGTTTATTTCCACTCCCCAGAAGCAATGTTAGCTACTAGCTTCAATTCAGGAAATGTGTATCTTCAGGAAAGTTTATGTGAGATGTTTATTCAGTCTTTTTCTCAACCTTCGTCTTCTCATTGTAGGCAGTAAATTGAGAGTCTGTTCCAAAAAGTCTATCCCACCATGTAAATGTCGAAACATAGTTTCCAATGAAGTTCATGTGGTGGAAATCCTGACTGCCGAGAACCAGCATAGAAAGGAATGAGATTTAAAGGGTTGAGAGGAATGTCATAACCACTATGGACATTAACAGTTTCTATCAAACGAATGGTCACCCAGGCCCAAGGAAGAATAACGTGATCACATAAAAGCATGATTCCAATGAAAAAATCCAGTTCCAAGAATTAGGGTTTCCAGAAGATGTGCGTATACAGCTTCCATTCCAAATGGAGCCTGAAACTCATGATGTTTTTTTTTTTTTTTTTTTTGCAGTACGCGGGCCTCTCACTGCTGTGGCCTCTCCCGTTGCGGAGCACAGGCTCTGGACACGCAGGCCCAGCGGCCATGGCTCACGGGCCCAGCCACTCCGCGGCATGTGGGATCTTCCCAGACCGGGGCACGAACCCGTGTCCCCTGCATTGGCAGGCGGACTCTCAACCACTGCGCCACCAGGGAAGCCCACTCACGATGAATTTTATGAATATGATTATATAGTGTTTTGTGGTGTAAGAGCCTATGCAGGAAGTAGTGCCATGTATCCTCAATCACTGCACAGCCAAACCATCTTGCCAAAAGCATGTACCATCTTGGCATTGTTTGCCAATCATAAGGAGTATTGAAATACTCTGTAAAATAATAGGTTCCACAAATCAAAGGAAGCTGGATACAAAAGTGATTAAAGAGAAGTACTTTAAAACACTTCCATTGATTTCCCCACGTTTCTGGTTTATCCTTTTGAATTTTGTACTTTTTCATGTAAGGTATAAATTGAAACAAAAATGCAGGTAAACAGAACAAGAAATAAAGGACCTCATGAACTATGAGGCATCCCCATGTTGCCATCTGGAACTTTGTATAATTCTTCAACATACAGTTCCAAGCATTTTAAAATGGTTCCTGCAGAGGATTCTCAGGTAAAAGTGAATCCACAGCCAAGGATGCTGAGCTAAGGATGTTGCTACTTTCATTTGTTGCCATTTTTCAAATCTCTGCAGACAGCCTTATAATTCTGCACACCGCTGGGAAAGGTTTATTTTTAAGCCTAAATAAATATCTTTTCTTATAATAATTAACTAAAAGCTAAGATGATAACATGGGGTTGAGAGGTGTGAAATCTGGGAAGGAGGTAGGAGAGAAAAGTAAAAGCATGCTAAGATTCTCATTTTATTTAGTGGGAAGATACAGATGTTAATTAACTCTAGATGTTGATTAAGAATATGCTTAACTATGTGCGTCAAAGATATAAAGATAATAGGAACAGAATATACATTTTCCAAGTCATCAGAAGAAAAATTAATTGAGGACAAACAAAATGCTATCAACTAACCAAAAAGCAGGGGTGAAAGAGAAGCATGAAAACAGCATATGCAATAGAAAATCCATGGTAAATTGGTAGAACATGTGCAAATATATCAATAACCATAATAAATGTAAATCTATTACATTCACTGTTAAAAGACAAAGACTCTTGAGTTTAAAAAGTCAAACTGTGTGATGTTTTATAAGAGACAGCAAAAACAGGGCAATATAGAAAAACTGAAAATACTGAGATGGAAAAAGGCAAATGCCAGCAAAGGGAAAGCACCAATTTTAGCATTAGGCAAAATGGATTTCAAGGCAAAAATAATCAGTATGATTTGAAAAGACAAAAATAGATATTGATGAAATAGTTAATCTACCAATAAGTTTAGTCTTTGTGCTTATATGTGCCTAGTAACATAGAATTGAGATATATAATACTAAACCTGATAGAATTACAAGAAAAAACAACAAATCCACAGTTTTGTGAGAAACTTTAACTTACCTGTTAGAAATCCACAGAACGAGTAGTCAAAAAATCAAGTAAGGTGTTACCGTGATTAACAAGATGTATAGAATAGATTTATATGGAGATACGTTTTCCCCGTTCACACACACGTGATAACTTTTACAAAAATTGTCCTTATTTGAAATAATAGTTTTTTTCTTTTAACCCCCCTTCTCGCTTTTCTCCTATTCTCATATTTTCTTTCCTCCCTTCCTGTTTGTCTCTCCATCTGTACCATCTGCTTTTCCTCCTCCCAGGTAGCCTTGCTAGCAGATGTAGTATATTCTTCTATATTTTTTCATGCTCATAAACTCAGATGCAAATGTATATACCTATGTAGATTTCTGTCCGTATCTCTTACAGAAATCGAACCGCAGTTTATAGTACATTTCTCTGCATCTTGCAGAGATGAAAGATAAAAGTTCCCTCAAGTCACTAGATAGAGGTTTAAGAAGTTCTTTTTTAACGGCTGTGCGACATGTCATGATATAAATGTACCACAAAGTATTCAACTATTCTTCTGAGTATACACTTTGTTTTTAGGGTTTTATTGCAGTCATGTTGATTGTTGATGTGAATAACCACAGCCACATATATTCTGGTGCTTTGATTTCAATGGGATGGATTCCCGGGCATGAGATTGCTGGGTCAAAGAGTATGTGGAGTTGTTTTACTTTGATATACATTTTGCCAGATTGCTCTCCAACAAGGTCATCGCTACTGGAATGTGGTGAAGAGAGTCCCTTCCCAGCTGGTAGTAGATGTTATCGTGCTCCCGATCGATTTGCTAGTGTGATGTGAGTAAAGTGATATCTCATTGTTGTGTAATTTGCATTTCCCTGACTCCTAGGGAAGCTGAACATCTTTTTAGGTTTATTCACCATTTGGATTTGTTCTTCTATGAATAGTCTAGTGATAGTGTCTAGCCAGTTCAACGCTGATGCTAATCTGCAGGTGCTCTTTGTATATATAGATATTAACCCTTTATCTGTCATCTGCATTGCAGATGGGTCACAAGATCTGATCGAGGGCTAAGCAGGTATAGTGTTACAGGTGTTCTAAGATTTTAATGGTTTGATTTTTTAGATTTGTCTTTAACTCATTTGGAATTTATTTTTGTTTAAACGATGTGAAATAGGGTTCTGATTTTATTTCTTCAATCTCTACACTATCCTCTATACTATCCACTAGCTGCGTGTGACAATTACATTATTTGAAATGTGACTGGTCTGAATTGAAATGGGCTGTAAGTTTAAAATATACACCGGATTTCCAAGACTTGATATAAGAAAAAAGAATGACAAATGTCTCTTTAATAACTTTTATATTGATTACATGTTGAAATCATAATATTTTGGATATATTGGATTACATAAAGTATTAAAATTAACTTCATATATTTTTTTACTTTTTAATGTGTCCCAGAGAAAAATTTTAATTACATACACAGCTTACATTATATTCCCATTGCACAGCACTATTCCAGATCATCGGTCATGCCAGAACTATTTTTAAAATATTTTTGTTCTCTTTCACTTATCTTTTATCTGCCTCCTGAGAGGTGTATCTATTTTATTGCTTATAGTAGACATCTGTCTGATTCATCACTTCCCATCATCTTTTGAATAGCTCTTTTATATTTGGAGAAATTATTCATCAGAACTCAAATTCCCAGCCTCCCTCACCATTAGGATGTGTGTATTTGACCTTCATGGAATGAATGGGAAGTGAGCTACGCGGGGAATCAGGTTCTACATGGAGTTTCCATTTCCATGGGTCCAGATGGCACAGGCAATGAGCTTTGAAAGTGCAGCCCCAACAGTAGTTTCAAGGTCAAGGTCCTGGCTTTGGGAGGGTGATGACAGCAGCAGCAGTTTCCTTATCGGGCAGAACTGGGTATGGTTCGGGGCATTGCTTAACCTTCAGTCTGGCTTTTCAGCCCTCACAATGACACAGTGAGCTACTCGATATCTCTTTAAACAACTTGCTTGCTCCTGAATCATCAGGATCAGCTTCTTTTGCAATATAGAACTCACTATAGAACCCTGACTGGTATACTGGGATGGTTTTCCTCCAAGAAGAGATTTGGGATTTATCTTTTCTTACTATTTAAAAAATATCTTCCATCTTAATGATTTCTCTCTTCCTACTTTTTTTCAGCTTATTTTCTTGTTCTTTTTCTATTTCTCAAGGAGACTATTGTCTTATCCTGGGTTCCCCAGAAAATAGAGCCTGTGTCAAAAGTTTACATGCTAACACTTCACTGGGTTTGTGGAAAAACAGAAACCAGGTTGAAGGAAAAAGTGAGGCAGGGAGGGAGGAGAGCAAAGGTAAGAGGCTGCATTCCTGAGAGGTTCACAGTTTTGTAACCAGTGTGGCTAATTCCTTGGGCTCACAGTACATCCTCAGAGAGGTTGTATGAACTCCTCTGTCTTAGAGCATCCCTCAGGAGAAGGTGAGAAGAATTTATTCATTGGGTCCTTCCCGTCCCCCATCTCCTATGGTTCAAGGTCTGCCCCACAGGGCATTAACCTGATGCATCCAGGCAGTATTACCTGGCTTCTGGGGAAGCAAGAGCCTCCTGGACCAATCTGGCCACTGCATATAGTGGTCTGTCTCTCCCTTTCTGTCTGTGCTACTGTGGGGCTCCTCAGTCTGTAGTGCAGTCGATGGCAGAGGCCATGACCTGGCTTAATGACCAGGGAATAGCTTGCTGTTCCCTGTAGAGCCTCTCCATCTAGGAGTCAAGGCAAATGATTTAGGGGTGAGGTTGGTGAGTGGTGGGGTTGAGGGCAGAATGCCACAGAGATCTGTGGTGGTGCATAACCTAAGGCTAGCAATTCTACCCATTGCACCATTCAGATCTGCTTTCACCCTCTTGTAACCTATGGAGCACATACAAGAACAAGATGCCCTCATTTCTTCTCTAAGAGGGAAGATATAAGTCAGTCTTTCAAGGTGGTAGCTGTTCATTGAAGCAGGGCAGTGCCTGGGGACAGAGAGAGTAAGGGGGTGACAGGTGGGGAAGAAGAGTACGGTGTAGGGTGTGGCTATGGATCTGAGCAATGCTTAAATTGAATCATATAAAGTATCAAGTTCTTTCCATTTATTGATGAAGTTACTTAAGGCTAAAAAATTTCCTTTGAAATTTTTTCTATCTCCCGTAAGTTTTCCAATGAAGAATTCTCCATTTCTTTGTTTTCTAGATAATTTGTAATTTCATTTTTCTTTCCTTTGATTCAAGTGTTCCCAAACAGTGTGTTTCTTAGATTTAATTTCCATGTAGTTAGCATATTTTGGTGACTTTAAAAACTATTTACTTCATTTTTATTGAATGATGAGCAGAGATGATAGCCTATGAAATATCTAATTTATTGAATTTTTCAAGATTTTCCTTATAGCCAAGTGGATGATAAATTTTAGTAAATGCTCATGTATGTATAAAAAAGTACATTCTGTATTTGAAGAAACATTTATTTATTTGAGTTTGTAGATTGCCCTTATTCTTAAGTGATACATGCTTATGAGTGAAGGGTCATAATATTGGTAACTTATTTTCAAATGATTCAGAAAAAAATGTGTATGTATGTATAAAAAGAGAGAGAAATAAAGCAAATACAGCAAAATAACAACTGGTGAATCTAAATGGTTCATATAGAGATGTTTATTGTAGCATTCTTCTGCCTTTTCTGGGGATTTGAAATTTTACAAAATATAAAGGCGAAAATAAAATCCCTTTACTCTATTTTTAATAGGTGTCTCAGTGGGACCAAAATTAGACTTCAATATTCCATCTGCTATCTTTCCCTGGGACCTCTTCATTATTTTAAATCTTTTATTTGTTTTTCTAATAAAGTTATTTAAATCTGTAATTCTTCCTTTGAATTTTTGGTCACACTTCAAAGATGTTTATATTTTGTGTTCTCATTGTTATTCATTAAAATAATTTATAATTTCTATTCTGATTTTCTCTCTAACCTGATGGTAGCTAAAAGAGTGAATTTTGGATATTCATGTCTATAGGGATCTTGGTGGTGGTGAGGTTTTTGTTTTTTCTTTGGCTATTCTTGTTGATGTGTTCTGGTTTCATTGCATTATAGTCTGTGAAATGGCCTATAGTATTTCTGCCTTTTGACTACAGTAAGTTCCCTACATACGAATGAGTTCCATTCTGAGAGCAAGTTCATAAGTCTAATTTGTTCGTAAGTCCAGCAAAGTTAGCTTACATACCCAGCTAACACAATTGGCTATACAGCACTGTAATGTAATAGGTTTATAATACTTTTCACACAAATAGTACATAAAAAACAAACACAAAAAATAAAACATTTTTAATCTTACAGTGCAGTACCTTGAAAAGTACAGTAGTGCAATACAACAGCTGGCATACAGGGGCTGGCATCGAGTGAACAGGCAAGAAGAGTTACTGAGGAAGGTGAGCTGCAATTTCACTCACGCCTGATGCTGATGGAACGCATGTTCACATCTTTGAAAGTTCTCAACTTGAAGGTTCGTATGTAGGGGACTTACTGTGTACGGAAGTGTCCTATGAATTCTGGGGAAATGGTTGCTTGAATACATCCTTGCTGCCCTCATCTTTCAATTTAAAACCAGCTACTGAACATTTTTTGAGGCCAGCAGCTTTTTTGTTTTTGAGGCCAGCATTTTTTGAGGTTTTAGGGTAGAAGCAAGATCTAGTGATCTCTGGGGGCTAGTCTGAGTTCAGTGAGAGACGGGCCACCAGAGGCCCAGGCCCCTGAGGGACGGTCAGAAGGAAAGAGGTAACATCTGGGAACACTTGACTTATGCAAATCCAAGAACTTCCTGAGGGAGCTGTGTGCCTGCCCCTGTGAGTATTCTTCAGCCTCACTGCTCCAGTGCTCAGAAAGCCGAGGGGGAGTAAATCGGTGTGCTCAATCCTTTCTACCCTGGGAAAATGCCAGACGAGGAGACAAAGGAGCAGAGGGAGTCCTTCTGGGACCAGCGACCCACCAGCCGGAGCACTGCTGACCCAGAAGAGCAAAGACTGCTGGGTGGTCCATGACTCAAGAGCCTGACCTGCCGCAGATCCCCAGCAGCTGAACACGCACCCCGGGGAGTCAGCGAAGGAAAATACCAACGTACCTGCGGGGTCTTCGAAATGAGAAAGAGAGAGAACTGGTGTATCACGGAGAACAGCCAGTACAAACCTACAGGAGAAGAGAGGAGGTAATCTGAACAGAAACTGACAATGAAAACGACACCCGAAGGATCCACAGATACAGTGTGACGCGCACGCGCGCACACACACACACAAACACAGACACACTCATGTTCTGGATCGAAGGAAAATCTCATATTCAGACTAAACATTTCAGGAGATGAATCAAAGGAGAGGAAGGTTACTGGTGCAACTGGATGTGGAATACCAAATGGAGAAATAAAACACATATCAAAAATTTAAAGAGATGGAAATGATGAGGTGAAATCAGAGAGGTTGGGGCGATGATGGAGGCAACCAAATACCTATTTGAATTATTCAATATTGGAATTATTATTATTGGAAAAACGGAAATTCATCAAATGGAGGAAGTGGAAGGCAGGCAATAACGAAACAAAACAATGGAGGAAATTTTCCCTGAAATTTTTCCAACAAAGACCTGATCAGAAGATTTTAAGGGGTCACTGAATTCCAAACAGAGCTTCTCCCCACCCCCCCCAAAAAAAAACGAACACCAAGTATACATATAAAGCTTACCAACCTCCAGAGAGGGAAAATAAGTAATTTACAATGAAAATCAGTGAGGCTGGCATTGGACTTCTCATCTGCGATACCGGAAGTAAACGATGATGTAATAATATCTACAGACTTTTGAGGGGAAAAGGGAATCCTAAAGGAAGACTAATAATAATACGGGACTATAAATACTGAAGGATCTCAGCCTGGTACTTGGGGAGGGGCAGGTGGAGAGGAAAAAATTAAAGCATTTAAATCTCTTTGGGACTTGGGGAGCATGATGTAAAAGAATTACAATCGGCCATCTTTTTTTTTTTTTTTTTTTTTGCATTACGCGTGCCTCTCACTGTTGTGGCCTCTCCCATTGCGGAGCACAGGCTCCAGACACGCAGGCTCAGCGGCCATGGTTCACGGGCCCAGCCGCTCCGTGGCATGTGGGGTCTTCCCGGACTGGGGCACGAACCCGTGTCCCCCGCCTCGGCAGGCGGACTCTCAACCACTGCGCCACCAGGGAAGCCCAGTCGGTCATCTTAATGTGAAGAAATAGATGGTGTTTTTCATATAATGGAAGATTATATAATTGTGATTATGTATTTTTTTTCTGAATATGAAAAAGAAAAGGTAATTGCTAGCTCTATAGAACACCAAAATCTAAAAGAAAAACAGAGGGAATTCCCTGGCTGTCCAGTGGTTAGGACTCCATGTTCTCACTGCCAAGGGCCCGCATTCAATCCCTGGTTGGGGAATTAAGATTCCACAAGCTGTGAGGCCCAGCCAAAGAAACCCCAAACAACAGCTACAAAAAACCCTCATTAAATTGTATGCTTAATATGTGTGTAATTTGTTGTATGTAAATTATACTTTAAAAAAAATAAAAGAAAAACAGATAATAAATGGCCATATTATCAAGCCAGAAAAACAAGAAAAAGGAAGAGAAATAACTAAATAAATAGTAAGCTCGAATTAAAATGGAAGGAATAAAATAAAATATATCCATTTTTACAGTAATCTCAAAGGGACTGAATTGTCCTATTAAAACGCAAGGTGTGCTAAATAGGATTAGAGAACAAAACCCAGGCATATGCTATTGTTAGGAATACTGTATCAGCCAGAAATGCGTGTAACAGAAACCTGAATCACAGTGGTTTAAACATATGAGAAATTTGTTTTTCCTTGTGTAACAAGAGGTAGGTGCAGAGCTAGGGCAGCTGCTCAGAAAAGCTCTAATCTCCACTGTCAATTCTAGATTCCCCTCACCCTTGGCACCTCTGCTGGATATGGTGGCTTACCTGGTGGTGTGACCTTCAACCCTCATTCCTAAGGGATCTGAGCCCTTCCTGGTAACTATGCTGTTCTCAGTTTGAGGCCATGATGGATGGATATGTCCATCTACCATCAAAATTGGGCACCTGCTCCATATACCAAGCTCAGGCTTCTTCCTCCTCTGTCAACTGGTCATAAGGGACCTACTTCCCACTGCATGCAGCCATAGGTTTTTTTTTCTTTTTCTTTTGGCAGTGCCAAGTGGCTTGCGGGACCTTAGTTCCCTCACCAGGGATTGAACCCGGGCCCTCAGCACTGGAAGCTTGGAGTCCTAACCACTGGACTGCCAGGGAATTCCCTCACCCATAGGTTTAAGCCAAGGAGCAGGCAACAGGTGGATGAAATGGGGGTCAGGGTTGCTTACTCACTCAGCTTGCTTGTGCCATCTGGCCCTCCTCTGCTCAATCTCGGCAACTCCGGTGGAAGGGTGGGGGCATGCGGCATCTCTGAAGAAGTCCTCCCAGGAGAGACTCCTTTTGAATCACTGAAAGTGGTGTCTCTCAGAGGAGTCAGAAAGGGGCAGAGGGACATTCTGAACAATGACAAGACCTCCAGTTAGGAATTGTTGAGGTTGGACACTGCCATGGCAGTCCCCAAATTATAGGAGAAAGAATTATGCTACGTGTCCCTAACTTCAGGTGTGGTACAATGATGGCATCTTCTCTTGATTCATCTCCCCTTATTCCAGTGTTTCCCAACCTTTATTTCTTTAAGTTATAGCTCCTCCAAGGGGACTTTTTAGATATTATTTTTCCTAATTGTCCTCCCCATAAAAATTTAATACCACAGATATACTGCATATCTATTTATGTAATATGGTCCTTTGAGGGCCACAAACCATTGTAATAGCTAAGAATTTTTTCAGGCTTCAAGAACAAACTTTCACCCCCTTGGGGGCAATATTGCCTCTGTTGAGAATGCATGTCTATTCCGTTAAGAAAAAAACTAAAGCAGGCAGGAAAAAAGCAGTATTATAATTTAAATTATCTGATATGTTTCTTTGACAGAAACGCAGTGACACACGTAACTGTGAAAAATGTCTCCCCAACACTGTGCATTAATGTGGGTTAATGAAAATGGGTGGCTGAAATGAGGAGACTGGGGACTGGAAGGCAGACCGCTTTCAGCCCGAGCAGAGACGTGGTGGAGTCTTTCATGTGCGACTAGAGCCCTCTGCTGGCCATTTTGGGAACATACCCTAGTAAATTTAATGTAGCCCATTCATTTACCTTCTATTTCCCCAGCATCCCTAACGTGTCATTGATGAGCTCTAGGCTTGGGTTTGAGGCTCAGCAAGGTTTAATAACCTTATGAGAAAAGGTTATTAAAGCCAGAACCACACAGTGGTAAGTGGTAAAGCTGGCATTCAAAGTCAGGTTTGTCTGAATCCAAAGCCCATACTTTCCTCCTCAGGAGGTTGAGGTTCATTTATTTATTCACCTATAGCTGTCCAACTGCTCCAGCATCATTTGTTGAAGTCTATTGTCCTCCACTGAATTCCTTCTGCACCTTTGTAAAAAACCAGTTGGGCATATTTGTGTGGGTCTACTTCCCATATAAAGCTTCCTCCCTAATTGTAAGCCCCTCCTTCCTCCATAGATGTAACTGCTATCCTAGATTTTGTGTTAACCATCCACTGGCTTTCCTTTGTAGTTTTACTGCTTATATATGTATCCCTCAACAGTGTACTGTTGAATTCTTTCTTTTTGAACTTTATATAAATGCAATAACATGGTATTTATATTTTCCTTTTTCATTAAACATTATTGTTTTAAGATAACAATCATGATGTGTATAACTGAGCTTCATTTTCATTGGTGTATGTTATTCCCATTGTATAAACATACCAATATTCATCTAGTCTATTGTTAATGGACATTTGCTACTTTCTCTTTTTCTCAATTGTCATTACAAAACCCTGAAAGGTTGCAATGAACCTTCTTGTACATGTTTGTTGGTGCGGATGTGCAAGAGTTTCTTTAGGGCAAGGTTTTCCTGTGATGGAGTTGCTGGCATCCTGGATGAGCCCCTTTTCCTGTCCTTTCTCTGACATGGTGCAGGGTATTGCATATCTTTGGTCCTCCCACACGCTAAATGCCTGAAGCACCCTCAATCATAGTGACAACGAATCACCCAAGTATTTCCAAACACCCTTTAGAACGCCCAGTTGTTTTAGGGTATGTATCTAGAAGTACAATTGTTGAGGCACACGTTATGTCACTGTTCAATTTTCACTTATATACTGTATTGTTGAGATTCAGAGAGAGGTGGGTTCCCTATGTAAGTCCAACATACACGTAATTCATGTTATATAACACACTCATGCACTATATACCTATCCATATACTTCAGAAGGTCTTCACATATATATTTAACACTGCTGTGCCAATGACCTTAACTTATTCCCGACAAAAGCTCCACTTTCACATTCTATTAAGAACTGAATATTTTATTATCTTTTTTTGTAACAAGTTTGGTATCACATCTGAAATACGACTTCTATTTCCACAAGAACATTTTCCCACAAGAACATTTTTATCCATATCCCTTAAAATAATACATTTGCCCTCCATATTTTTGAATACTTCTTGAGAGCTTTCACACAATCAAAGCATTCATAGAGAGCTCCTATTTCGCTCCTATATTACTTCTGTAATTCCAATTAGCTCTAACCTGTTAATAAAGACTTTCCTACATGTGTTGACATCTAAGCGGTTCTGTCCTATGATTTTGCTGATGTTCAACGGCTATGAACTGCAGAGGATGGCTTCTGCACGTGGAGAGTGTTGGTGGGAGTTTTCTTCTTATGTTTTTTTCTTTGATGTTTGGTGAGGGCTGACCTCTGGCTGAAGGTTTTTCTACATTCATTACATTCATAGGGTTTTTCCCCTGTGTGAATTCTCTGATGTTTTGTGAGGGCTGACTTTTCATAGAAGGTTTTCCCACATTCGGGACATCTGTAGGGTTTCTCTCCTGTATGAGTTCTCTGATGTACAATGAGGTTGGATTTCACGCAGAAAGATTTCCAGCATTCATTACATTTATAGGGTTTCTCTCCTGTGTGGGTCCTTTGATGTTGAGTAAGGTTTGACTTCACACAGAAGGTTTTCCCACATTCATTACATTTATAGGGTTTCTCTCCCGTGTGAGTTCTCTGATGTACGGTGAGGGCTGACTTCTGGCAGAAGGATTTTCCACATTCACGACATTTGTAGGGTTTTTCTCCTGTGTGAGTTCTCTGATGCTCAGTGAGGTTGGACTTTACAAAAAAGGACTTCCCACATTCACTACATTCATAGGGCTTTTTTCCTGTGTGCACACTCTGATGTTGAGAAAGGTCTGTTTTCTTAGGGAAGCTGTCCCCACATTTATTACAGTCATAGGTTTTCTTCCCTTTGTGAGCCCTCTGATTTTGAGTGAGGTGTGATTTCTTATTTAAGACCCTCCCACTTTCACTACACTCATTATTTGGTTCCCCCAAGCACATTCTCTGATGTTGACTGAGTTTCAACGTCTTGTGGGATTTCTCACACTTACTATCTTTAAAGCTCTTCTTGCTCGTGTTAATTCTCTGCTTTAGAGCGAGGCAGGACTCCTTTTTCACAGCTTTCTCACTATCATTACACTTACTGGGTTTTTCCGTTGTGTGAGTTCTCGGATGTTGAGTCAGGTGTGGCTTTTTGTGGAAGGATTTCCCACACTGGTTACAGTCATAGATTTTCTCTTCTGTATCAGTTCGTTCATTTTGAGTGTGGGATGACTTCTGCAAGGCTTCCTCACTTCTGTTATACTCATCAGGTTTTCCTCCTGTGTGTGTTCTCTGATGTTGAGTAAGGTTCGACTTCTCGCTAAAAGATTTTCCCAATTTGTTACATTCAAAGTGAGCTCTCTGATGTGCACGTTTTGACTTCAAGCATGAGGAGTTCCTATTTTTACTGGATTCGTGTGGTTTCCTTTCCTTAAGAGTTCTTGGACAAGCACCAAGCTTTAACTTTTGGAGGAAGGCTTGTCCATATTTGTTACCTTCAGAGGGTTCCTCTCTTGTATGAGCTCTCTTACATGCAACAGAGGCTGTTTTTCTGTGAAAAGCTTTCTCACAATGATTATATTCAAGACATTGCTCCAAAGCTGAATTCTTCTGACACTGAATAAAGTCCTCAATTTGTCTGTGGGATTTCCTCTTTTGATCATTTTCACTGGGCTTGTTCCCTGTATGGGTTTTCTCATGCACAGTAGTAAGGAATCCACATCCATTGAAATCATTAGATATTTTTCTCACACTGCTTCTATTACTAATAACTAATTCAAAAACACTTTTCAAGTTTGTTACAAATGGGTCACATTGATGGGATATTTTTTTTGAGGGCACTGGATTTGTGGTCATATTAAGTGTTTCTCTGAAGGTCTTATTTCTATCCTCAGTCAATGTTTTGTTGTTGATGAATAAACCTTGCCTCAAATACTTGCCTTCATTTTCTTGGCTTATCTCTTCCATGTTATTGGTTCTTTGGACTTCTAGAAATATAAAAAATTAACATACATTATAAATCTTAACACATTTCTTAAGGAATAGGCTTGTATACAAATGCCCTAAGTTAAGTTAATTCTTAGGTTTCAGACACAGTCTCCTGGGATGAAAGAACTTCTAAGCACATATTTATCCTACTCTTTTAGTTGGTACATGAAAACAAAAACAAAAACACATATTGCAGTAGAAAAAGGGAGAGAAAGCTGAAAATTAATACTAGAAGCTTTGGCTTGTTACAAAAATTACCTCAAAATGGATGGAGAGTTTGAAATAAAACACAAGGAGTGGTGAAGTGAGTCCAAAGGATGTCAGGAAAACAAGTGATCCAAGGATGGAGGGTATTAAAAGAATGGGGCAAAGATAAGGGACACTGAATAGGGAGACAAGGAAGACTAAAGGGTGATCAAGGGAAGGGTCAGGGCAAAGATAGAGGATAAGCCATGTTTGCATATCATTTGATTCTATCAGAGCTAATCAATAGTTATTTGTCTTGATTGACAACTCTACTTTTCCCTCTTTCAATCTGCTGATGTACTGTACCAACTGACTGTGCCCTGTCACAATACTAATTTTTAATTTCACTTTTAAAATACTGAAGTATAATTGAGTTACAATATTGTGGTAATTTTAGGTGTACAGCAAAGTGATTCGGTAATGCATGTACATATGTATATACCTATATTCTTTTTTCGATTCTTTTCCATTATAGTTTAATACAAGATATTGAATATAGTTCCCTGTGCGACACAGTAAAACCTTGCTGTTTAATTCTACTTTCACATCGTTTTTTATTCCTCTCTGATTTCTCTTTTTTTGTGAGAACTCAAGCACCTGGCTATTCGACTTGGTCTTAGGACCTTTATTAATCTTTGTCTTAAAAATTTTTGGCTATGAGTGATTATTATTATCTTCTACTATTTTCATTTTATGCAGTAACATTGGTTATATGCTTAAAAACTTAAGACTTTTCTGTAGCAGATAAAACAAATAGAGGTCAATATGCTAGCAAGAAAAATCTGATATTGGATTTTCATACTTAGACTTTATACTAGATTTTTATACCTAAATTCACAACACATGTTCAACTGATCATCCCACAAGCCTACAGTATTGTCAGCTCCTATCAGACCAGGGTATTTAATTCCATCAATTGTGTGTTTCCAACAACAAATACACTCTCATGGTCTTCACTTAGCACATATTATGTCCTTAGCTCTACTCAGAACCTAGATATCCTTCAGAGTAATGCTACTATTCCACTGTTAAAAAAAAATCTCAACACTTTAAGTTCCATTTGTGGTAAAATCGCCAAGTAAATACTGTCTGTATAATATGTTCTAACACTATTTCCACAGCTACGTTACTTTCTCTCTATTTCTGCGAACAAGCTTGACTTTCATTGCTTTTGGCAGTTTTTCCACTTTTTTTTAAAGCTTGGGATTTCAGCTGCCTTGAACCTATAAGAAAAATGGAATTGACATTAAATTTTTTTTCCTTGTGGCCTTTGGATAATTTGCAGGGGGAAAAAAAGGGCGATGCTGACTACATTTGCATCTGCATATTGGGAATTCACTCTTTCCTTCTAAAAAACACTTTTTTCACGTGGCTCCTGGGAAACCCCTGACTCCTGATTCTCCCTCTACCATAGTGGGTGCTCCTTCTTGGTCTCTTTTGCTAGAGCCCTATGTCTCCGTGACCTCCAAATGTAATGCTCAAGGGTGCAATCCCTGACCTCTTCTCTTACCTACTGTCTTACTCAGAGTAGAATTCAGTCTTACCAGGCCTATAAAGCTTTGCCTCTAGCTAACTCTCTGACTTCATCTGCTTTCTCCTCACTGAACCCCCTCCGGTCCCACCAACTTCCCTGCTGTTCTCTGACTACACCAGGCACGCTCCTGTCTCACAGGCTTGGCATCTGCTGTTCCTTGATCTGGAATCTCTCAGATAACCCGTCACTCACTCCATCCCTTCATTCAAGACTCCATTCTACTCTCCTGTTCAAATGTCCACCTCCTCAAAGGGGCCTTCCCTGACTTCCTTTTGAAAAAGGACTCCCTGTCGGTCTCCATCCCCTTCATCTGACTTTAATTTATCAGAGTACCAATTACTACCAGACATGTTACATATGGATCTGCTATTTGGATCTACTGACAGGAGCAGAGACTTTGCTTTTGTATCTCCTGTGACTTAGCACATGACTGGTGCATAGGTGGTGCTTCGTAAATATTTATTGAATAAAATGATCCATCAACAAATGCATATTTACAGAACATTTGGCACAGGAGGGAACGAAAAGGATGGCCATTATTGAACAGAGAGAAAAACAGAGAAATAAAGGTCTAGGATGAGGAAGGCAGCAACTGGATTCTACAAAAATCAAGCGAATCTCTCTCTATAAAAGTCAAACAGAAAACAAAGAGCATTTATATATGAGTAGTCATCTGCCTTTAGTCACTCCTAAAAGTCTGGAGCCTCTAAAAGAGATTCCTAAAACCCATTTCAAAGATACTACCCCCTGAACTGGCCACTTTGAATCCAGTTTCCCTTGGCTGCCTTCCAGGTGACCTCATTAACTCACCTGGGTGGCTCTCACTTGGGAGTTGTCCCTTTAATGTCCACGGTTCTTCTTGTTCCAACTTGAGTATCAGCTCAGGTTTGGAAACACAGTGACCTGTTGTGGGAAACGACATGGGACTTGGCAAAGTTGCTTAGGAGTCAAGCCCTTTGAAGAATCAGAAGGGAGAAGCTTTAGGAGCTGTAGAATGATGGGGACCCTTTCACTAGGGAGGTGAGAATACAATATCCTTTCAAGTTCCCTAAAAGGTTTTTGAATCCAAAATCTCAAACCCAAAATGCATGATGCGCTACAGTGACTTGGTTCCTAAGACAGGAAATGCATGCTGTCGGGAGCTGCACGGGAAGCTGGGCTTACCCAGGGACACCAGGTGCCCGTAGTTCTCCAGCATCACATCCCTGTACAGGAGCCTCTGAGCACGGTCCAGCAACTGCCACTCCTTCTGGGTGAAGTCCACTGATACATCCTCGAACAACACGGATCCCTGTAATAGCCCAAGGCTGCTCAGTCTGCAGTGCTCAAGACCAGATGGCACGGGAAATATGTAGGGGGTACTGATCCTACCGTATTCACTGTAAAGAGTTGCCCAGAAAATGTTATAAAGGTCGTCTACCACATACCTTCCATCATGTTATACAGGCAGACCCCAGAGATATTGCAGGTTTGGTTCCAGACTACTGCAATCGAGTCACACGAATTTTGGGGGGTTTCTCAGTGCATATAAACATTATATTTATGCTATTTACTAAGCGTGCAATAGCATTATATCTAAAAAAGCAATGTACATGCCTTAATTTAAAAACAGTTTATTGCTAAAAAAATGCTAACAATCAAGCCTTCAGCAAGTTGTAATCTTTTTGCTGGTGGAGGGTCTAGCCGTGATGTTGGTGGCTGATCAGGGTGGTGGCTGCTGAGAGCTGAGGTGACCATGGCAATTTCTTAAAATAAGACAACAATGAATTTTGCCACATTGATTGATTCTTCCTTTCACGAACGATTTCTCTTTAGCATGCAATGTTGTTTGATAGTATTTTACCCAGAGTAGGACTTGTTTCAAAATCGGAGTCAATCCTCTTAAACCCTGCCACTGCTTTATCAACTAAGTATGTGTAATATTCTAAATCCTTTGTTGTCATTTCAACAATCTTTGCAGCATCTTTCCCAGGAGTAGATTCCATCTCAAGGAACCACTTTCTTTGCTCATCCAAAAGACGCAACTCCTCATCTGCTAAAGTTTTATCATGAGATGGCAGCAATTCAATCACAGCTTCAGGCACCACTTCTAATTTTAATCCTATTGCTATTTCCACCACCCCTGAAGTTACTTCCTCCACTGAAGTCTTGAACCCCTCAAAACCATCCTTGGGGGTTGGAATCAACTTCTTCCAAACTCTTGTTAATGTTGATATGTTGACTTCTTCCCATGAATCACAGATGTTCTTCATGGCATCTAGAATGGCAAATGCTTTCCAAAAGGTTTTCAATTTATTTTGCACAGATCCATCAGAGGAATACCTATCTACAGCAGCTATCACCTTATTTTTTAAAATTAATTAATTAATTTATTTATTTTTGGCTGCTTTGGGTCTTTGTTGTGCGGGTTTTCTCTAGTTGTGGCGAGCGGGGACTACTCTTTCATTGTGGTGACAGTCTTCTCATTGCGGTGGCTTCTCTTGTTGCAGAGCACGGGCTGTAGGCACGCAGGCTTCAGTAGTTGTGGCTCACGGGCTCTAGAGTGCAGGCTCAGTAGTTGTGGTGCACGGGATTAGTTGCTCTGCGACATGTGGGATCTTCCTGGACCAGGGCTTGAACCAATCCCCTGCATTGGCAGGCGGATTCTTAACCACTGCACCACCAGGGAAGCCCAGCTATCACTTATGAAGTGTACTTCTTAAAGAAATTACTCCTTGCTCCATGAGCTGCACAATGCATGTTGTGTTAGCAGGCATGAGAACAACATTAATCTCATTGTCCAGCTCCATCATAGCTCCTGGGTGACCAGGTGCATTGTCAATGAGCAGTAATATTTTGAAAGGAATCTTCTTTTTTTGGGGGGGGCAGTGGGTCTCAACAGTGGGATTAAAATATTCAGGAAACCATGTTATAAACAGATGTGCTGGCATCCAGGCTTTGTTGTTCCATTCACAGAGCCCAGGCAGAGTAGACTGAGCATAATTCTTAAGGGTCCTAGGATTTTCAGAATGGTAAGTGAGCACTGGCTTCAACTTCAAGTCACCAGCTGCATTAGCCACTAACAAGAGAGTCAGCCTGTCCTTTGAAGCCAGGCATTGACTTCTCCTCTCTAGCTATGAAAGTCCTAGATAGGAGCTTCCTGACCTCTCTCAGCTTTCATAATATTGAAGAGAGTTAGGGTCTTTCTCTAGATTAGTCTTTGGCTTAAGGAAATGTTGTGGCTGCTTTGATCTTCTACCCAGACCACTAAAACTTTCTCCGTGTCAGCAATAAGACTGTTTCGCTTTCTTATCATTTGCGTGTTCATCACTGAAGTAGCACTTTTAATTTCCTTCAAGAACTTTTCCTTTGCATTCACAACTTGGCTAACTGTTTGGCACAAAAGGCCTAGCTTTCAGCCTGTCTCAACTTTCAACATGCCTCCCTTGCTAAGCTTAATCATTTCTAGCTTTTGATTTTAAATGAGAAACTGTTCCTTTCACTTGAACACTTAGAAACCATCGTAGGGCTATTAAGTGGCCTAATTTCAATAGTGTTGTATCTCAGGGGATAGGGGGGTCTAAGGAGAGGGAAAGAGATGGGGGAAGAGCTGGTCAGTGGAGCAGTCAGAACACAAAAAACATTTACAGATTAAGTTTGCCGTCTTATATGGGCAAAGTTCATGGTGCCCCAAAACAATTATAATGGTAACATCAAAGATCACTGATCACAGATCACCCTAACAAATACAATAATAATGAAAAAGTTTGAAATATTACAAGAATTGCCAAAATGTGACACAGAGACACGAAGTGAGCAAATTCTGTTGTAAAAGTGGCACCAACAGGCGCAGTGGTTGAGAGTCCGTCTGTCGATGCAGGGGACACGGGTTCGTGCCCCGGTCCACGAAGATCCCACATGCCGCGGAGCAGCTAGGCCCGTGAGCCATGGCCGCTGAGCCTGAGCATCCGGAGCCTGTGCTCCGCAACGCGAGAGGCCACAACAGTGAGAGGCCCGTGTACTGCAAAAAAAAAAAAAAAAAAAGGCACCAATAGACTTGCCTGATGCAGGGTTGCCACAAACCTTCAATTTGTAAAAAAAATGCAGTATCTGTAAAACTCAATAAAGCAAAGTACAATAAAATGAAGCCTGCCTGTATTTTGCTGGAGAAAGAGAAATCATACCAGAAATACTCTGCCTCTATCTTTAGTTGGTGATTCATAAAACAATTTGAGTTCCTCTACAGGCCTACAATTGTCCTAGCCATAGAGGATGCTAAGGTAAGACACTTGTCCTGTTTTTTTTTTTTTAATTTATTTTATTGATTTACAATGTTGTGCTAATTTCTACTGTGCAGCACAGTGATTCGGTTATGCATATATCTACATACTTTTTCATTCTTTTCTATTATGGTTTATCACAGGATATTGAACATACTTCCCTGTTCTATACAGTAGGACCTTGTTGTTTATCCATCCTATATATTAATAGTTTGCATCTGCCAGCCCCAAACTCCCAATCCGTCCCTCCCCACCTCCCCCTCGGCAACCACAAGTCTGTTCTCTATGTCTATGGGTCTGTTTCTGTTTTGCAGATAAGTTCATTTCTGTCATATTTTAGATTCCACATATAAGTGATATCACATGGTTATTTGTCTTTCTCTTTCTGACTTAGTTCATTTAGTATGATGATCTCTAGGTCCATCCATGTTGATGCAAATGGCGTTATTTCATTCTTTTTTACGGCTGAGTAGGATTCCATTGTGTATGTGTGACACTGGTCCTGTCTTTAAGGAGTTTACAGAATGATGGGACTTTCTACATAAACACAGACATGCAGTAATAAATTACAGGAACGATGAAAAAATGTGTGTACGAGGTAGAGTGAGGTCACAAAGGGAGAGGGGGGTTAAATCTCAGTTTTTTCAGGGTATGCTTCATGGAGGAGAAAAAGATTTGATTGCACAACCTAACCTCCTCTGCCTCCAAAACTACAGCAGTGAGAGTCATAAAAACACCAATATACTTCTCAGAGCAGAGGAAGTTTCTGGAAGATATAGAGTAGGAGGCAGATACTGGAGGCATTGTGCTTGCCCCTTAATGCAAACACAGAACACGCAAAAGTCTCAAGTTCTGTTCAGAGCTCGGAGAGACCTCCCAGCTCAGCAGCAGCTGCAGCTGGAAGCCGAGATGGGCTCTGGGCTGAAGAACAGTGAACATGAGTCACGGAAGGGCTGCCACACTCCTGACCCCCAGGAGGGGTGGGCTGAGGGTTAACACTCAGGAGAACGTTCCCTGTAAAAAGCAAGGAACTTCAACAAGGACTTGCTGTATAGCACAGGGAACTCTACTCAACACTGTAATAACCTATATGGGACAAGAATCTGAAAAAGAATAGATACGTGTACATGTATAACTAAATCACTTTGCTGTACACCTGAAACTAACACAACATCGTTAGTCAGCTCTACTCCAGTATAAAATAAAATTAAAAAAATAAGCAAGGAACTGCCTCTAGGTGTCTGCGTGAACTTTGCATCCAAAGAGAGGAGCAGGGTACTGTGCTTAGTCCCCTGATTCGGTCACAGCTTTTGTTTTAAGGCAACTCTGGGGAAACAGACTATCATGCTCTGCTATCAGGTAAGGCACTACCCCCTTTGGCGGGCGGAAGGGGGTCCCCTCAAGCTTTGTCCCTCTCTGGAGAGCCTAAGTGAAGCCTGTTCTGTACACAGAACCCAATAATCCGTATAAGAGGCCCCAAGTCAGTCCTTTCGTTCAAAGGAAAATCTTGCCCAGGAAACAGACCTCTGCCTTGCCGAGCATCACACATCAGCCACCCACATTGATCTAATGAGGTCTTTACCTTCCTCTTCATACAGAAGACAGCAAAGGGTCCAGGTGCTGGAGGGAAAACAACGATCTGAGAAAGCAGCATCAGGAATAACAGATTTGAAGACTGCTAAACAAATTTAATGCCAGTAAAAAGCAGCAGCCTGAAAGATAAGTACCAAGACCAAAAGACTGAAGACTATGAAAACAAATGTAAGTAAAGATACTGAAGAGAATAATTTTTAAGTATTCCCATTGGTGTCTGCAAATCATATACGACAGTCTTATTTCCCTAAAAGGAGAAAAGTTGGCTATGAACACAGAAAAAGGATACAGATATTAAATATTCTTTTGCTGACTTAGGACAACAACAAAAAACCCAAAAACTCTTAAGACTTGAAAACAAAATGACCCAAATGACAAAAATGAGCAAATCTCTCAATGCACAGAATAAAAACATGGAAAAATGGAAATGATGAAAGTAAAGGAGGACAGAGGGCCGACTGGGGAGAGGCACTGACCGTCTCAATTTCTGGGTGGCAGGAACAAAGAGAGTGGAGGGAAGGAAATAATCACAGAAAGAACCGAAAATGTCCCAGAGCAAGTCAGTCTTCATCTCCATAGGATCCATCCAATTACCAAGCAGGCACTCTGAAAAAAGACAGGCAGCCAGACACACTGCCTGCGGAAATACCTGAAGCCCAAGGATAATGAAAAACTCGCAAGAAGAAAAAATAAAACCGGTTACTACAAAGGAATGAGAATCAAGCTGCCACATGACTTCTCAGTCTCCCCAAATACTAGGAGATAACGCAGATCATCCATAATCTTCTGAAGGAAAGGGATTTCAACCCCAAATTCTATAACCAGTCGATCATTCATGGAGTGGGGCAGAATAAAGGCCCTTTCGGATACCCAGACTCAGAAGGCGTATAACCACATAGTGATTCTGTAGACCGCTCCAGAGGCCTCTATCAAGACTCAGCAGAATCTGGGAAAGAATGCATGCCATACGGAACTCGTGGTGGACAGACAGAGCTACAGGAACTGGTTCTTGGTACAGCCAGAGAGGGTGGGTGACTTATAGACTATGAAAGGGAAGCGTGCGTGGAGCTAAGATTTACTTTATTTTATATGTCCTATGTCTTATCTGGCAACCCTAGGCCTAAGAGATCTCCCATTCCGAGATCTTGGGCTGGTTGGAACACAAGCAGATGACTTACTCCCAACAAAGGGTGGAAAGTTTGCAGTGGACTTGGACTCCAGGTCTCCATCTGGCCAAATTTCTAATGATGTATCCTTAGAATGACTGCAGTTACAAGCTCTTGAGAAGTTATTTACTTTTACTTCAGTGAAAAGGGGATAATAAAAGTGCCTACCTCCTAATGCTGTTGTCAGAATTACATGAGCTAATCCAGGTAAGGAATTTAAGAGTGACTGGAGCATAATAAGCAGCCCTAAATTGTAGATAATATTGTAACTGACTATTATAATTCTGTCATTTTATCTTCAAACTTGGGACAGCAAAAATAAGCGGGAAATGTATATTAGAATTGAAATAATTATTGTTTAAGTAGCTAGAAGATGTGATACGATTGTTAACAAAGAATTCTAAGAATACATAATTATTATGTAAAGAGAAAATGAAATAAAGAATATTTAGTGCATTTCCACAAAGCCCGAGGTAAGGGAGGAGTGTATCTTATTTGCATGAAACTACAGATGAAAATGTTCTTGCTGTTGGTAGAAAAATGTGTTCACATATGTGTTAAACACATCAAAGGTAATAATGGAATAAAAATAAAATGTAGACCTTCAAAACCAGTAGAAGAAGAAAGAAGAAAGTAAAATAAAACAGGAAAACGTTGGGAAATGAAAAGATGAGGAAGGACAATTGACAAGAAAGTTATTAAAAACGCAAAGCAACTCTTAGATGTCACTGAAAAATACTGAGTAATAAGTAAACAACTCACCTGGGCTGTGTTCATTTTCTCCTGCTCCTGGAAAGGTTTAGAGAACTGTGAAGGCAGAGCTGAAGGAAAGGGAGAGAGCAAAGAAATTGTGAGAAATATGATCAACCTTGAAGGTCCTTATAGCAACTTGCCTAGAAATCCCCCATGTATTAGCTGACAGTCACATGGCGGGAGATTGTCTCTGACCCTTCAGAAGGGGCAGGCATGCTGAGGGGACTCTTGCAACCCTGGTATAACCAGGGGGAGCTAAAAGAAGCAGGCTTTTCATTGTGGAGAGTAAATATTTTTTCCTTATTGGTTTCTTACAATTTATAGCCTTCTTTGATTTAATAGCAGACAAATATAAAATAAGGTAAAATCCAACTAAGAAAGACCTGGTTAAACCCAGATAGCATAGCAAGGATGCCATGCTGTGCTTTTGGTTATTATTAAACCTGTTACATTTCTGAAGTTTTTGATGTCTGGGATTTACATTAAAATAATCCAGTAGAGGGCTTCCCTGGTGGCATACTGGTTAAGAATCCACCTGCCAAGACAGGGGACATGGGTTCGCGCCCTGGTCCGGGAAGATCCCACCTGCCGCGGAGCAGCTAAGCCTGTGCACCACAACTACCGAGCCTGCACTCTAGAGCCTGCGTGCCACAACTACTGAGCCCGCGCGCCTAGAGCCTGTGCTCCGCAACGAGAGAAGCCACTGCAATGAGAAGCCCACGCACCGCAATGAAGAGTAGCCCCCGCTCACCGCAACTAGAGAAAGCCAGTGCGCAGGGACGAAGACCCAACGCAGCTAAAAAAATTAAATTAATTAATTAATTAAAAAATAATAATAATCCAGTAGAAGAAGGTGGAGGGGGAAAGTGTATGCACATGTGCGTACGTGCGTGCATGTTGGTAGCAGGGAGGATATATATGTTAATAATTGCTGAAGCTGTGACAAGTATATACAGTCATATTATTTTCTTTACTGTTGTATGTTTTGAATAGTTCCATTTTAAAATGTGTATAAAATGATGCAACAACCAAAACCTGATAGAAATTCTACTGATATTTTTAACTCCGTGAAGTTAAAGAATTAATAGGAACTTCTGACAACAGGGATAGGGGTGCTTTAACAAGTCTATTTTTTTTAAAAGGGATTTATTCTCCTTTGGTCCCAGTGTCTTCAAAGGATGTTTTACTAAGACACTTGTTTTGACTTAACTGAGATGCGGTGGGCAGAACAGTGGCTGGGGAGGCAGGGGCCCTGGATGCGCCTTTTGGTTCCACCACTTACGAATAATACAAAGCTAGATTATAAGAATGTGGGTATAATAACATTAGTGATACCAACAATACTCGCATAGTGCTAACTATGTAACAGACATTGTTCTAAGTCCTTTACATATATTACCTCATTTATTCCTTAAATGGAGCAAGATGAGGAATTTGGGAATAACATCTACACACCAGTGTATATAAAACAGATAAACAACAAGGACTTACTGTATAGCACAGGGAACTATACTCAATATTTTATAATAACCTATATGGGAAAAGAATTTGAAAAAGAATATATATATGCATAACTGAATCACTCTGTTGTACACCTGAAACTAACACAACACTGTAAATCAACTATACTTCAATAAAAAAATATATATATAATAGAAAAACCCAAAAAAACCCAAAACAAAAAATAAAGCAGAAATTAAAAATTTAACACACACCTACAAAATTCCAAGTCCATTTGTGTAAGCAATTTTCCCCAAACCTTCAAGAAAAACAATAATCTACAGAATACATGCCAGAAACAGAAAAATAAACTTCCCCAATGCAATCTGTATGGCTCCTGTACTCTTGAGGCCAATGTCAGTTTAGGATAAGTGGAGAAAAACTTAGCCACTTGTTTCCCCGTATAAACTTAGATGCAAAAATCCTAACAAGGATTAACAAACTAAATAAAGCAATTCAATTAAAAAAGTTTTTTAAAGAGCAAGAGGTAGGTACTATTATCCCATTTTATAGATGAGGAAATTGAGAAGTTAAAGTAATGCTGTAGAGCTGGGCTTTGAACCCTGGCGGTGTGGCTCCAGAAACCCTGTATTTAACCCCACGCTAATTACTTCCTTAGGCCCCCAATTGAGGCAGGATTACAGAACTCCTGAAAACTCTTCCTGTACCCGGATAAAGTCAGGGATTGGGGGGGGGCATATCTCTAAATTCATGTGATGATGGGCGTGGCTTGAGGGCTGTGCAAAATCCCGGAAGAGGGGCTGGAGAATTAAGGGCATCTGGGAGGAGTTTCTGGGAGTAGTGGAGAGAGTGCCTCCCTAGCCCTCCTCCCAGACGTGTCCTCATCAACCGTCCTCAGAATTTCCTCTTCCTGAGAAGCCTGCCTCCTGCCCACCACCCTCAGCCCAATTCCCCCTCCCTTTGAAAAGTTGGCCCACACCTCACGGACCAATGGTTCTCCACAACCTCTGGTGTGGTGGTGTTACTCAGGGCAGAAGGATCAGGAATTGCTTCCAAGCAAGCAAACAGAGAACCTGCTTGTTTCTGGGATCTCTGCCCTGCAGCTGTGGTGAGCGTGTCCAGGTAGCATGAGGATCTCCCTGGTAACAGTCCTACTCCTGGTAACCCCTCCTTCTTTCCTCACAAGAGCTGTATGATCCAGGGAAAACTTGTAGCTGGCTGGGGCGGGGGGAGGGTAAATTCAAACAACTGGAATCTTCAGCCCCAGTCCCAACTCTCTCTTGCAATGAATTCCCCATCCTCTACAACAGAAGTTCTCAGAGTGGTCCCCAACCAGCAGCATCAGTGTCACCTGGGAACTTGATAGAAATGCAAATTCTTGGGCCCCTCCCCAAACCTCCTGAACCAGAAACTCTGGGGGTGAGGCCCAACATAGCTATTGGGTTTTAACAAGCCCTTCAGCTGTTTCTGATACATACTTTTTTGAGAACCACTCCCAGAAAATCTCCAGAGCTTCTGGAGAAGACTCAGTCCCTGTACACTCCAGGTCCTTCCCTGTGGCTCTTAGGGACATGCCACTCTGCTTAGTCCTGTGAAGGATGTGCTGCTAGACAAAACCCAGCATGGGATTTGGAAATAAAACTGTTTGAGGTTTGTAATCCCAGCTCCTTCAATTACTGGCCTGGAGACTTCCCCTCCAGAGTCTTGGTTTTCTTGTCAGTTAAAATGGGATGGGTAATACTGACTTTCCAGGGGGTCTTTGAGAACCAATAACGATCTTAAGGAAAACAACAGTGATAAAGGCAATTAACATTTCCCGGGTGCTTAGTGAATGCCAGGACCGCTGCTGAGTGTTTACAGGTTATCTTAATTCAATCCTCAAAACGACTTTGAGACAGGTTTTTAGAATAACTTCCTTTGGCAGATGGGGAAACTGAGACTTAGAGGCTCATCATTTTGTCCATGGAGACTCAGTGGCCAGGCTAGAATTTGAACTTGTCTTAGTTCAAATTCAGGCTCTTAAATCAGCCTGCACATAATAAATGTTATCAGAATTTATTCTCACCCCCGCCGGTGTCCTGGATTTGACTCGATAATGAATGGTTGGCCAGGGCACATGCAAATTCGAGGAGCTTCTGGAAACAGCTCGTTACCATTAGGATGCTTTTTCTCAGCGCACTTCATTCTGACCTAGTAACCCGCGCTTCTCCCTTAGCCTCTTCGTGGAACCTATAGGTCCGTAGCCAAGCTGCTCTGTCTCTTGGCTTTCTTTAGCGGCAAATGCAGACCAGACTCAGGAACAAGTGCTATATAGGGTCTCAGCCTGCGTGGGATTCGCGCAAGTTTTTGCTTCCACCAGGTGTGGGCATAAAACCTACCCCAAGCTCAGCAAAACCCCCCTCCAAACTAGGTTCTCACCTGTAGCGCACATCCTTCGTGCAGGACCCCTCACTGAGCAATGCGTAGACCCGAAGGCTCCGGAATTACCTGCCGCGCGAAGCTGGAGACCAGGGAGCGGGCGAACAATGAGGAGAACTGCACATGCGCAGAAGGAGCCGTGAGGGGCCAGTTCCCTGCGCTCTCCTCCCGGTAATCCTTCAAATTCGGGACTCCGTTTCCCATAAGTCTCAGCGTCCCCTTCCTTAGAGAATGTCAGAAGAGTTCCTGCTTTACTTGGTGAGTTGGATAATTTGTCCACCTCCACTCAAAACTGGATTTCAAAAGTAATACACCGAAACTGTGGCTAAAACGGCAGATACACATAAATCTAACGAAGATTTGATCAAAGGAGAGTACTCATAATCTCCTCTCCCAGAAATGACCATGTTAGGTGATACCTTTATTAAAATAGGACCCTAAAAGTGGTGTGTTATTTTGACCTTGTCATTAAACAAGTGGTTAATAATTTTCTTATTCTTTTTGCATTTTTATTTTGAAAATTTTCAAACTTAACAGAAAAGTTGCAGGAATGATTCATTACGAATGAACACCTGTAAAATGTTTACTTAGCACCAATTGTTATTATTTTGCCACATTTGCATTCTCTCAATTCCTCTCTCTCATCTTCCTCACCATTTGAGAGTAAGTTCAAACACGAACTGTCACCCCTAAAATTAGCATATGTTTTCTAAGAGTAGAACATCCTTTTACATAACCACCACAAATCAAATTCAAGAAAGTGAACACTGATATACTATTATTATCAAATATGTAGACCATATTCAAATTTCACCCGTTGTACCAATAATGTCCTCTATAACTTTTTTTTTTCTCATCTAGCAACTGATTCAGAGTCCTTACATCCAGTTGTCATGTCATTTAGACCTCTTTCGTCTAGTTCCTCAGCCTTTTTTGTCTTTTATGATATTGGTAACTTTGAAGAGGACAGACTTGTTTTGAAGTGTTCCTTCATTTGGATTTGTCTGACTGTTTCCCCACGATTAAATTCAGGTTATACATTTCTTGGCATAACATAATGGATGTTATGTTCTTCTCAGTAAATTACACCAGGTGAGTTTCACACACATGATGTCAGTTTGTCCCACTTTTGGTAATATTAACTTTGATTCCGTGATTAAGATGATGTGCAGGTCAACGTACTTTTATATCAATTGTTTCTCTTATGCCAATAGTAGTAATAGGAAATAAGTTCCAGTCACAGTAGCAGTCAGTATCTAGGATTAGGTTAACAAGAATTGGGCAGAACTTACACAAAAGAAACTATTACACTCTACTGTGTGACATTAAAATGTGAACGGAGACATGTACTGTCTTCCTAGATAGGAAGACAACATTCTTTAACAAAATTCCAATCAAAATCTCAATAAGTTGAGTGATGTGGTTTCTTCCTTTAATTTTATTTTACTTTACAGAACACATCTAAATTTCATCTGGAAGAACAGAAAAACAAAAAAACCTAGGAAAAAAGCCAGGACTTAAAAAAAATCAGAATACCTGTATTTCATGAATAATATTAACGTAATATTCAAAAAGCTGCCTCTGGGCTTCCCTGGTGGCGCAGTGGTTGAGAGTCCGCCTGCCGATGCAGGGAACACGGGTTCGTGCCCCGGTCCAGGAAGATCCCACATGCCACGGAGCGGCTGGGCCCATAAGCCATGGCCGCTGAGCCTGCGCGTCCGGAGCCTGTGCTCCGCAACAGGAGAGGCCACAGCAGTGAGAGGCCCGCGTACCGCAAAAAAAAAAAAAGGATTTTAAGGTGGAAGCTGATTGATAGTTGTGTTCAACTATATTTGATATTGTGCTTACCTCTTGAATCAATTATTGAGAGTGGGGTATTGAAATTTCCAACTATAATTGTGAATTTATTTCTCTTTGACGTTCTTTTTGCATCATGTATTTTGAAGCTCTTGCAGGTGCATAAACAATGCTCCTGATTAATTGACCTCTTTATCATTATTAAACAAACTTACATATTTAGCATGTAGTTATGAATGGCTTTTTTTATTCCTTTGGTTAAATCCAAATTTTGTATGTCTGATTTTTTTCGCTTTCATTTTAAAAAATTATTTCTTTAAATGTATTATTTATTAATTTATTTAATTTATTTATTTATTTTTGGCTGCATTGGGTCTTTGTTGCTGTGCACGGGCTTCTCATGGTGGTGGCTTCTCTTGTTACGGAGCACGGGCTCTAGGCTCGCGGGTTTCAGTAGCTGTGGCGCATGGGCTCAGTAGTTGTGGCTTGTGGGCTCTAGAGCACAAGCTCAGTAGTTGTGGCACATGGGCTTAGTTGCTCCGTGGCATGCGGGATCTTCCTGGACCAGGGATCAAACCCATGTCCCCTGCATTGGCAGGCAGATTCTTTTTTTTTTGCGGTACACGGGCCTCTCACTGTTGTGGCCTCTCCCGTTGCAGAGCATAGGCTCTAGATGCGCAGGCTCAGTGGCCATGGCTCACGGGCCCAGCCGCTCCGCGGCATGTGGGATCTTCCCGGACCGGAGCACGAACCCGTGTCCCCTGCATCGGCAGGTGGACTCTCAACCACTGCGCCACCAGGGAAGCCCGGCAGGCAGATTCCTAACCACTGTGCCACCAGGGAAGCTCCTTTGCTTTCATTTTTGAAAGGGTTTAGCTGGGCATAGAATTCTGGTTGATAGCTTTTTGTTTTCTTTTTCTTTTAAACATTAAAGATCTTCTTTTTTTTTTTTTTTTTGCGGTACGCGGGCCTCTCACTGTTGTGGCCTCTCCCGCTGCGGAGCACAGCCTCCGGACGCGCAGGCTCAGCGGCCATGGCTCACGAGCCCAGCCGCTCCGCGGCGTGTGGTATCCTCCCGGGCCAGGGCACGAACCCGTGTCCCCTGCATCGGCAGGCAGACTCTCAACCACTGCGCCACCAGGGAAGCCCTTCCGTAGCATTTTAAGATCTAGAATGATGAGGGTAAAAGAAACACGTGCTAGTTTTCCATTGTTAATTAACCTTTTTAATTAAAAAATTTTCCTAGCAATTAACCCATTTTCATTTAGATTTATTACCCAAAAAAATAAATGCTAGAAATTATCTTTTTGTTAAACTGTGGGGTCATAAGTTTGATAGAATCTAGGGTTATCAAGATACTAGAAAGTAAAGATGTGCTCATGCAATATAAGAATTTACTTGAGTGTGGTGTGTTTATACACAAAAAAATAGGACTCCTTTTCATTTCTAAGAATCTATGCCTAGAATACATTTCAACAAATTAACAAAGATGTGTATATATGATTGTTATTAGTGTTCTCGGCAACAACAAAAATAAACAGAACTCAAATATCCAAGTAGAGCACTGGCCCAATCAATAATAACCCTGTCATACAGTAAAATATTAAATATTAGTAAAACTGATAAACCAGGTTAATATTTACTCATAGAGAAATCCCCAGTTTTGTTCAAAGTATTTAAAGTATAATCAATTTCACAAATTGCTGTATCTATAGAGAGAGATTTTAAAGGACCTTAGTGAAAATAAAACTTTAATCCTTGCTTAGAATTTCATGTGGCTCTTTTCAGAGTCTTTAAATTTTTCTGTTTTGGTGATTACAATTTCAACGAGTCATTTTTCAGTTACAGGTATTAAGTATTTCAAGTTGAAAGAAATTTTTCACTGGATACACGTTGATCACTTAAATTATCCTTGTACTTGGAGAACACTTATCTCTCATTCTTCCCCTGACAAACTCCAACTTCTCCTCCTACCCCTCCAAAGTCCTCAGTCACTGAACCCTTCTCTCCCTGCTACCCCACTAACTAGTGATCCCATTTGTTGTGATGCCTGGATTTAATTTTATTTTTCTCATACTGTCTTCCCATTAGCATGTCAACCATCACTGGTGAATTATCATGCCCTTTATGAATCTACGAATACCTTCAGGCAAAGCTCTCACCATGCCAAATATCAAAAACCTTCTACTTTTGTTCAGCGTTATGAATGTGGTGAACGCAGCATGGCTTTTAGCTATAGATCACAACTTACTGAACACCAGCGAATTCACAAGGTAGAGAAAGCCCACAGATACGATGAAAATGCAAAGGACTTTAGGCATCCCGCATCATTTACAGTGGTCCAAAGAATTTACATTCTGGATAAACACCTTGAATGTAACCAATGTGGCAAAACCTTTAACAGAGCTTCAAAGTTTATTCAACATCAGTGCACACACGGCGGACTGAAACCACACAAGTGTGATGTGTGTCTGAGGGCCTTCAGGTTTCTTTCATCCCTTATTACACATCAGAGATTTCATGCTGGCAAGAGATCAAATCTGACTCAGCATCAAAGAATTCCTCCACAAAAGAAACTCTTTGTCTGTACATTTTGTGGAAGGACCTTTCACAGTTTCTCAGAAAAAATTCAACACCAAAAAACTCATACTAGAAAGAAATATTACACACGTAATCACTGCAGAAAGGACTTCAATCCATATTCAGTTTCTCTTACATCAAAGAGTTCATATTGGAGAGAGACCCTATAAACGTAATGATTGTGAAAAATCCTTTAAAAGCCAATCGAATCTTAAGAAACATCAGAAAATTCATACTGGAGAGAAGCCCTTTTCATGGAATGAATGTGAGAAGACCTTTACCCAGCTCATAGATCTTAATCGTCATCAACAAATCCACACTGGGGAGAAACTTTACATCTGTGATAACTGTAAAAAGACCTTTGTCCGTTTCTCAGATCTAACGCGACACCGAAGAACTCATACTGGAGAGAGACCCTACAAATGTAATGTTTGTGAAAAAACCTTTAAACATCAGTCAAATGTTATTAAACACCAGAAAATTCATTCTGAAGAGAGGCCCTTTACATGCGACAGATGTGAAAGTACCTTTCGCTATTACTCTGACCTTAACCGACATAAAAAAATTCATACTAAAGAGAAACCCTATAAATGTAGTGAGTGTCAAAAGTTTTTTAACCATAGTTCAAACCTTAGTAAGCATATGAAAATCCATACTGGAGAGAAACCCTTCATATGTAATCAATGTGGAAAAGCTTTCAGTCTAAACTCTATCAACTTTCTTGACATCTGAAAACTCATAATAAAAAGAAACCCTAAGACTATAGAAGATGCAGGAAGGCACTTAGAAATCACTTACCTTTTACTAGAAATCAAAAATCTAAACCAAAGAGATCAATGGGGAAAGGGTTTTTTTAACCAAAGCCCATTCTTCTGCATGAATTCATCCTGGATGGAATATTTTAGAAATTTAAATACATGTTGAAGAAACGGGAAGATGTGATCAGAGATGTACTTTCTATATTATAATTGACTCAAATCTTTGAGCAAAAATAGTTAAACATGCTCAAGCAAAACGTGAAACTAAGAGGCAGCTCCAAGGGTGTAGTAAAAAGAACAGATTCATTTTGCTGTTTGTTCACAATCTATTTTCACTGGGTGAATAAAGTCATATTTTTAATAGAGGTAGCTCTCTAAAAGTGTAAACTTTTGTATGGAGAGGATGCAACCCTAACCTAAGTGTAAGTAAGGAAAACAAAAGCCATCTCTTTGGAATTAAAACTTCAGAGAAGAAGAAACTTTGCCAGTGAACAATGAAAAACAAAAAGTTGGTCACTATTTAAAAAACTAAAGGATAAAGAGTTAAGAGGGTAGACATGAGAAATCCAAAGGTTGTGGGTCAGTGGTGAGAAGATAGTTTCTGCTCCTGTTCTAACTGAAAACAACTCGGAGACACCCAGCCTCCCCAAATTCTTGGATGTATCTGGAGAACGAAGAGGAGATGGAGAGATTGCAACAATTCTAGGACTTAGATTCAGGACTTGGAGAATGTATTACTCATAGTGTTATCTGTAATAAGTTGATTTCCTGTATTCCCTGATGACTAAATCATAAGTTTTCTAGTGCATGCTAATACTGGTGTGTAATGCTGGATACAATCAGGTCTTGTGTCAGAAACCTAGACTTTCCTGAATTGGTTCCCATAATCATTGGTGGCAGCTTAACCCTGTTCAGCCAAGTGGGATGGGCGTAGTCTAACAAGTCTCTTTAGGACTGGCCTCAATCCATAGAAAGTGATGGAAAGACAACACTGTTTCTTCGAGGGTCATCTTCTCAACTTTCTGACCTCTGCTTTCCCAGATATTAGAGTATAATAGTGGCTGCCACAGAGCTAAATTGTTGTAATCCCCAGATGTGGCCCCTCGTCTCATGATCGTTCCTTATGTGCTTTTTATCTCTAAGAAAAGGTGTGTACATAAGTTCACTTTTTGCAAATAACCTATAAAACTATAATGTGTCTGTTAAGTTACATATGAGCTGAAAATGCAACTGAAATAAGTTTTAAAATGAGTGCAAAATAAATGTTATAAATACAATTATAAAAATGTAAAATGGTTATTGGAATAAGGAGGGGAAAATTTGGCAATTACTCCTAATTTTGGTCCTTAAAATTCTGGTTTAGAGTCAAATTTAACAGGAATTATTTTATGTGCTTAAAAACATTAAGAATTTCCAACATGGCCCCTAACTGTAAAGTCTATATTATAAGGAGAAAAGAAAGAAGCATAATAGAACAGAATAGCTTGTACTGAAAAGTCTAGTATTCCAAATTTGCTAACACCAGACTCAACAGAAGCCTAGATTCCAATAAGCAATGTCTAACATATTCTTTTTATATCTGTTGCTATGTTTCCTGGGAACTATCACTAATTATAAGCCAAAAGTCTCTAATTATATGAAAATAAAAAGGATAAAAGGATAGTCATTATGCAAAAGTTAGGCCATTCAAGACATTCTCATTGGCAAGTTTCAGCTGAAAAATCTTAATTTCCTATCGGATTTTAATATTAAAACACATAAGATATTTCTACTGTTTAAGCAAATAATAGAGTTGTCGGTATGGTAAGTGGAGAGAGAAGATAGAAATGCTTATACAGAGGCTTAAAATGTCATCTAAACACTAACATAGTGTGCACAACTTCCTTTTTTTGCTTTTAATAATTAATTCCTTATTTAAATCCACTATCACATGTTTGAGGACAGAATCCAACAGGGTGTTGTAGGTTGACATGGGTTGCTCCAAAAGATACACTGAAGTCTTAACCCCTGTGTGCAGGAAAAACTCAGTTCTCCTGTGTTTCTCCTTTATCCCACACTACCACCACATTCACACTTGTGACACCAGATGTGTGGGTTTTCTTCCCACACCAAGCAATTCTGTGATACTGTTGAGTGTCTTATAATTTAACTAATTTCTGACTATACCCACCTGGGGGTAGTGTCAGATCCCACAGGGTAAGGGTACAAGTCCCACAAGACTGCCCCTCAACCCCAACTTCAAATCCCAAGTCCAGGTTGTCACCTGTGCTTCTGACAGATTGGCTATAAATCAGAGGTTCCCGTGACCCTCTCCTAGAGTTTGATTAACTTGCTAGAGCAACTCACAGAACTCAGGTGAACAGTTTACTTGCTGTTTACCAGTTTATTATAAAAGGATATGATAAAGGATACAGGTGAACATTTAGATGGAAGACATGCATAGGGCAAGGTATGTGGGAATGGGCATGGAGCTCCTGGGGAAGCCACTCTCCCAGAACCTCCACCTGGAAGTTCCAAACCCCATACTGTTGGGGTTTTTATGGAGGTTCCATCATGCAGGCAGGATGTGGAACCAGGAGGATGGAATACAATGGTTAGTCCCCTTATTACCACCTCTGCAGATGAAGGGATTTGGGTCCATTACTAGAAGGCTATGGAGACAGAGTTAGAAGACAAAACCCAACCTGTTCAATCTGAGAATTTAAAGCACCATAAATTAGGAAATTATAAGCTACTAAATTATCATAGGAACAGTTGGTTTTGATGTGGAATGAAATAAGGTTAGATCCTCAAACATACTGTCACACAACAATGTGGAAAGGAACAGATTAACTTAAACATCATCTTTTTCATTATTTTAAAAGGGAGGCACACGTGGCATAATGTCTGAATTGTTGAACGTTTTCATGGTGCCTAGTGAATGTTACAACACACTTATTAAACACACTCTATTTTATTCTCCTGTGTGAGTTTTCTGATGTGATAATGAGGTTTGATTTATGGCTGAAAGTTTTCTCACATTAATTGCGTTTATACAATTTCACTCCTCTATGCCTATCCACAGAGTTTTAGCATTGTGTACATTACATGATTTGTTCCTTTGTTGATCACCACTTTCTCGGAGCTCATTCCTTATGAGTTTTCTGATGTAGCAGGAAGTTTGATTTGTGGCAAAATGTTTTCTCGCATCCGTGACACTCACAGGGTTTCTCCCTATGTGTATTTTCTGATGTTCAGTGAGAGTCCACAGCCGATGGTAGGCTTCCCCACACTTGTTACATTCCTAGGGTTTCTCTCCCATATGAATTCTCCGATGTACTCTGAAGGCTGACTTATGGCAGGATTTCCCACGTTCAGCACATTCTTACGGCTTCTACCCAGTGTGAGTTCGCTGGTGTTGAACAAGGGGGAACTTCTGCTGGAAGGTTTTCCCACATTCATTACACTCGTAGGGTCTCTCTCTCCTGTGTGTGTCCTCTGATGGCGAGTGAGGGCCGACTTCTGGCAGTAGCTTCTCCCATACTCGCTACATTCATATGGTCTCTCCCATATAGTTCTCTGATGCTTGATGTGTGAGTTTTTGTTGATGGCGTGTCCATGTCCGTTGCACTCATAAAGATTCCCCTTTGTGTGCACTCTCTTATATTCACTGTGGTTTGACGTCACAGCGAATGTTCTACCACATTTCTTAAAGACACTGCGTTTCTCTCTAGTGTGAGTTCTGTGATGTATAGTGAGTGTTGACTTATGGCAGAAAAATTTCCCACATTTGTTACATAGGTAAGATTTCTCTCCTCTATGAGTTATCTAATGTGCCGTGAGGGCTGCTTTAGTACATAAATTTTTTCCACACTGACTGCATTCGTAGGGTTTCTCTCCTGTGTGAGGTCTCTGATGCACATCGAGGGCTGAATGACAGAAGGTTTTCCCACATTCTTCACATTCATTTGGTTTCTCTCCTCTGTGAGTTTGCTGATGAACAGCGAGGTAAGATTCTTGTTGAAGGTGTTCCCACATTCTTTGTGTTCGTAAGGTTTCTCCCGCGTGTGACCTGAAATGTTCAGTGAGGGCTGACTTCCCAAAAAAGGTCTTCCCACATTCATGACACTCATAGGATTTCTCCCCTCTGAATTTTCTGATGCACGACGAGGGCCAATTTGTCAGTGAAGGTTTTTCCACATTCGCTTCATTCATAGGGTCGATCTCCAGTATGAATTCTTCGGTGTCGAGTAAGGTTCGTCTTTACACGGAAAGTTTTCCTACAGTCATTACGAACATAGGGTTTCTCCCCTGTATGAAATCTCTGTGTACAATGAGGGTGGACTTCTTAGAAAAGGTTTTCCTACATTCATTACATTAACTTGGTTTCCTTTCAGAATGTACCCTGTTCTATGTGAAGAGGACTGCCCTCTTGAAGCGGTTTTCCCACATTTTCCATAGCCAAAAGGTTGCTTCAAAGCCTGAATGTTCTGCTGCAGAATCAAATCTTCATTTTGACTTCTGGCTTTCCTAACCGGATTATATTTGTATTGTTTCATTCCAGAACGACTTTTCTCTTGCTTAGAAACGAGTTGTGTTTTCCCACATTCACCAGGAACCTTTTAAAAGTAGCTTTTCTTTGCAAGGATTACTTCTGAATTAGTTTTTAAACTGTTTCCACATGGATATCTGTAGGGTGTTTTTCTTGAGGGAATAATATTCATGCCCAGATTAAATGTTTTCTCAAATACAGTAGCTCTCTCTGTAATCAGTGTTTTATTGCAGAAGAATACAATTTGCCTCAAATGTTTGCCTTGGATTTCCTTGTCCTCCTTTAAGGCATCATCAGTCTAGGAGGGAGGACCATTAATAATAACTTGTGATCCGTGACACATTTGCTATGAAATGAGAGTTCCTTACAAATGCCTTGTTGTGGTGGACTGGCCCAGCTCTTCAGGATTAAGGAAATGTCAAATACAAACATCTCCGACTGATTTGGGGGAAAGAAAAAAACAAACAATAGAAAAAAAGCCAGCCCACCCACACCAGCCTGTTTAACAGGATGAAAGGAAGAGGAAAGTAGCAAAGAATACGAGTACCTCTGCCATGGAAAAAGGAAAACAGTCACAAGGAACAGTAAGCACAAAGTATATTGCAAGTGTGTCTGACACAGTATTGAATAAGACAGATGAGACTCAAAGAAGCACTCAGAGACAGTGAGACCAGCAGAACAGACTTCAGAGAGATGGTCAGAGTTACAAAGAGACACAGAGGAAGGGGTGAGTCTCAAATTTTGCCAGCGACATGGGAGCTTCAGAATTTGCACAAATACAAAGAATAGAAAGAAAGATTGTGGGCTGAGCAGGGCTGGAAGTAGGGTGAGGTAGGCGTGACCTCTAGGGCATCTGCACCACCCCAAGAGTGAGTGTCTTCTTAAGTTTTGTATCTGAGGCACCTTGGTTGTCTCACCCTAGTTCCCCCGCAGTGGGGCTGAGCGTGGAGAGTGAAACTGATCTCTCAGTTAAAGGATGGAGAGAAACGTGGAATGCAACTAGATTTGCAAATAGATTGTGTAAATCAAGCAAGATTTATTTTTTTAAGACTGACCTATGAATGTCTGAATATACAGCAAGTCTATGTTAAAGGAAGGTGGGGTCAGGTAGGCAAAAGAGAATGCCACAGAACTAAAGTTCAGAGTACGCTAAAAGAGGGTCTGTATACCAGGGATGGATAACTTAGCAGCAAAAATCTTTATAAATTTCGATTAAAGAAGTACATTTAGGACTTCCCTGGTGGTGCAGTGGTTAAGAATCCGTCTGCCAATGCAGGGGACATGGGTTCGAGCCCTGCTCCGGGAAGATCCCACATGCCACGGAGCAACTAAGCCCGTGTGCCACAGCTACTGAGCCTGTGCTCTAGAGCCCGCGAGCCACAACTACTGAGCCCGTGTGCCACAACTACTGAAGCCCACGCGCCTAGAGCCTGTGCTCCGCAACAAGAGAAGCCACCGCAATGAGAAGCCCGCGCGCGGTAACCAAGAGTAGCCCCCGCTCGCCGCAACTAGAGAAAGCCTGCACGCAGCAACGAAGACCCAACACAGCCAACAATAAATAAACAAGCAAACAAATAAATAAAAATTAAAAAAAAAAGAAGGACATTTATTCGGGGACAATGTTTTTAAGTATCTATAGCATGACAGTCATTTGCCCTCAATTACTTCCCAAGGTCTGGGGCCTATAAAAAGCGATTCCTGAGGAACATTGCAAAGATGCCCACTACGCTCACTAACCACCATAGAACTCTCATTTCCACTGGTTTCCACCTGCTTGGTTATCACTCACCTGAGTAGTGTTGACTTGAGAATTCCTCTACTGTCCATGGTTCTTCTCCTTGCTCCAGTCTGAAGATCACATCTGGTTTGCTAACGTTGATACCCTGTTAAAATGATATAGAACTTGGACCAAGCCCTTTGGACTTTGGGGACTTGAAGGATGAAGAAAGACAGCTTCAAAAGCTGTGTGATGAAGATGTCCAGCAACAGGTCATTAGAGCTAGAACATTCGGGAGAAGGGTGGAGGGAGGGCAGTGAGCACAAGCACAACGCTAACATTGCCTCAAAGGGTTTAATCATCTCCCCCCTGACGCTCAAGGCTCAATAATGAAATTCAACATGTTTTTGCAACACAGAGCAAACACATCTCTTGGTAGTTACACAGGGAAGCTGTACTTACCCACTGAGATGCGGTTGTTCTCCAGCATCACATCCCTCTATAGGAGCCTCTGAGCACGGTCCAGGTGCCGCCACTCCTCCTGGGTGAAGTCTGCAGTCAGGTCCTTGAATGAAACCAATCTCTGAAAGAATACGTTTAATCTGAGGTGAACAGAAGCCCAGTGGATCCCTGGGGTGCCCCCATCCTCCACTTTGGAGACCACTGTTGTGATCATGGAAATCCATAAAGAGATATTTGTCAGCCAGGACTATTAAGATTTGTGATCAAATTTGCATTTTGGAAGCAATGCTCCAGAGCATAGGGGTCTGCACACTACAGCCTGTGAGCCTAATCCAACCCACTAAGGCCCAAATCCGGCCATGCCCATTTGTTTACACGTTATCTATACTGCTGTCACACTACAGCAGCTGTGCTGAGTTGATTTGACAGAGACCATAGGGCCGGCAAAGCCAAAAGTAGTTATTATCTGGTCGTTTACAGAAAATGTCTGCTGTCCCCAACTCTAGAAAAATGGGAAATGGATTAAAGATCAAATTAGAGGGGAAGAAAACTAGGACGCCACGGTGAGACATGACCACAGGCAGCTCTGGTAGGGGTGGGAAGGAGGGAATCAATCCTCCATGATGAGGAACCAGAGGAGTTGGCCACTAATCGGTTGTGCGTGGGAGATATAATGTGCAGATTATTTTGTTCCAGATCTTTTTTTTTTCGGTACACGGGCCTCTCACTGCTGCGGCCTCTCCCGTTGCCGAGCACAGGCTCCGGACGCGCAGGCCCAGCGGCCATGGCTCACGGGCCCAGCCGCTCCGTGGCACGTGGGATCCTCCTGGATCGGGGCACGAGCCCGTGTCCCCTGCATCGGCAGGCAGACTCTCAACCTCCGCGCCACCAGGGAAGCCCTCCAGATCATTTTGGTAGCATCATATGCTGAGATTAGGAATACAAGACAAAACCAAGAAAAGAACTGAGCATAGGAAACTGACGCATCGCTGTTTCAGATGCCATGCTCGAGTCTGTGAAGGATACAAGTAGAGATGTCCAGTGGGCAGTTGGATATTTGGTTCTGAAGCTCAGAAGAGACAGTGGTGACCAAAAGCAATATTAGAAGGCATAAATAACGGGGAAGATCTCTATGGACCAATACGGAGTGATTCCCAGGCCATATTGGTAAGTAAGAAGGAGTATCTATAGTATGCTACCTTTTATGTAAGAAAGGGGATGTAAGAAAATACACATGTATCTGCTTATGTGTAGAAAAGAAAATACAGAAAGGGTAGACCAGAAACCAAAGAAACTGGTTACCTTCAGGGGACAGGTGGGAATAGCTGGAAAGAATGGGGGCGACAGGAATGGGGTAGAATGGGATGGGGGGAAAGCGACAACTCTCTAAGTGTATCTTTGTCTGTGGCTTCACAGACATTCTCATTGATGCATTTCAAGGAAGGTGCGGTCAGACTGTCAAATGCAACAAAGAGTTTAGTAAAGCATGAACTGGAAAATACCCGCTGGATTTGAAAATATTTACTAGAACAGATTCATGAGTGTGGTGACGGCAGAAACAAGACTGCATCAAGTGAGTTGAAATGACATGAGCAGGTGAGAACCGTGGTTCAAGCAATTCAGAACAATCAGAGAGTGGAGGGCACTTCCCTGGTGGGCCAGTGGGTAAGACTCCACGCTCCCAATGCAGGCGGGCCCAGGTCCAATCCCTAGCCAGGGAACTAGATCCTGCATGCATACCATAACTAAGACCCAGTGCAGCCAAAAATAAATAAATAAATGAAAATAAAATCTTAAAAAAAAAAAGACAGAGTGGAGATTGCAGGGAATGACATGTATGTGTTTAGGAAGTAATCTCCTTAGCTACGCCTGGTACCCCTTGCCTCCAACTCACAGCCTCACCAATCCTCCAATGAAGTGTCTTTTCCTGACACATCTGTACCCCGCCCTTCCCCTTCCATTGCAACTCACATCTTTCTTCTGAAAGTTGAACTGAGGCTTTGCTGAGTCACAATAATCAATGGTCTTTGAATATGGTATGATCACCCAGATTCTGCTCACCCTAGAGAGGAAAATTCTGGTCCAGTAACTCTTTTTTTTTTTTTTTTGCGGTACGTGGGCCTCTCACCGTTGTGGCCTCTCCCATTGCGGAGCACAGGCTCCGGACGCGCAGGCTCAGCAGCCACGGCTCACGGGCCCAGCCGCTCCACGGCATGTGGGATCCTCCCGGACCAGGGCTCGAACCCGCGTCCCCTGCATCGGCAGGTGGACTCCCAACCACTGCGCCACCAGGGAAGCCCCTGGTCCAGTAACTCTTGAATATGCTCCTTTCAGGAATTCTGTCTTGGCCTTAAAATCCTAGGGAGAGATTTCAGTTCAGAAACATGTTCTTCCAGGTGTGATTTCTGTCCTTGGCGCCTTCTGCTTTTTCCTTCGCTGGGATGGTTTTGTTTCCACCTGGGCGTAGCGGCCACTTTTCCATTAGCTGGAATCTGCACTTGGGGTCCCAAGGTTCAAGTGCCTGGTGATCTGGACCTTTCCTAAAATCCAATCAAGGCTGCCGAGAAGTGAGACAATACCGCCGGAGGCAGAAAGAGCCTAGAAGCCTCGATTATGCCTTCTGACCTAAGGAAAATAGGTCCAATGGTTTGATTATCAAAATACATAGTATAACTGCTTTCTAGGGCACACAGAAGGCAAGTCATCATGCCAGAAAAAACCCAATGTGTAGGCAGAGGGGAATGCATATTACAAAGATCATGAGACTGGGAGTAAAATAGACTTCATTTTAAAATCAACTCAGTCACCAGAGAATAAATCACTTTAGCTCTCTGTAAATGAGGTTTTAAAATGTGCTCCAACAGGGGGCAGTAATGCTGACTTCACAGCCTGGTTGGGAGGATTGAGGGAGATATCTAAAAATCTTTGTAACACTGATTTCAAGGGATACGTGTCGAGGGTGTATTATATTCTGGGCTTGCTTTTTACTTCAGAACAACCCTATGGGGCAAATATTATTCCTAGGCTCATTTTACAGATGAGAAAACAGGATGAAATAGCATGCCCTGGGATGCAGTGCTGCTCTGTGGCAGCACCTGGTCTGAACACAAACATCATGCTCTTAAAATCTCATGCAGCGCTGCAGACAACACCCCCCAGCGCCAGCCCCCTGAAGTCTTTTCCAGTCATATCTACACCCTGGCCATTCTCTTCAACTGAAGCTCACATCTTTCTTTTAATAAATGCTTAGTATAAAATAACTAATATAATGATTACCATATTTGTTTCTATAAATATTCCTTCCCTTCCCTAACGTCCTCCAGTATTCTTCAACCCAGCCCAGCAGGCTGCAGATCCAAGCGCCTCAGCGGAACTTTGGGGATCAGATTTTAGCCATTTGGACGTACAAACCTTGCACCTTCACAGAGCACCTTCTTCAGGCAATGAAGGGCTGCAGGGAGCGCCCGCCATGAGGCCTGCAGGTCAGGAGCCCGGCCCTCGCTCCCCTTCTCCGGAACCATGGGAAACCCGGCTCAGGGCCTCCCTGGAGAGGGATGCGGGGAGAGCGCGCATCCACTCTCCAAGGACCGAGGCCAGCTCCGCCCAGCCACTTCCCCTCCAAACCCCGAGGGCTCGGAGCTCCCCGCCGGTCATTTAACTTGTGGGTGTACCCGCTTCGCTCCCAGTTCACCAGGCCCAGGTGACCCCGGAACGCCGCGCCCCGGAGGCTGCAGGACCCTCCGCGGGAAAAGCCTAGTGGAGAACAAATAGACGCGCCCACGTAGAAAGACGAGGCCCCACATGCGCAGAAGAGGCCGCCGGGCCGTCCTTCCCAGGTTTTCCAAAGGGCGGTCGACGCCTTTCCGGACTACATTCCTCATAAGGCACCGCGGCCACCGCCCACAACGGAGGGCTCCTTAGAGGACCCTCTGTTGTCCTTACTCAGCTTGGTTGATTGCTAGGAACCATTAATACAAAAAGAAAAGGTGCATATGAATTTCACCGAAGACTATAGATGAGAAGCGAAGATTACAGACTATGAGGTGTCCACCAAAATGCTAATGATTCCCAAATCCTTATCTTTCTCCTAAACTTCTCTTAGGAACACCAGAGGTGTATAGTCCCTTATTCTTCCTACTGTTTTTCCCACTCAGCATCAGAACACACACTGGGGAGTATACCCAATGAGCATTTTAAATGTGAGAAAGCCTTCTATAGTATATATCCAGGATCTCATAGGGGAGCAAGCAGAAGAATGTAGCCAACACAGCAAAGCTTTCACCTATTTTGGTGAATCCATATACATATTTTGAATGTATGAAAACGTAGAATTCAAACATTCTCTAATCCAAGAATTCATGCTGAAAGTAAATCTATCAGTGGGGAACATTGCATGGCTAGTCCAGCTTATGGCTTGGAAAGAGCAGGGCTGGAGGATTGGGTGACAGCAAGAATATCCAAGGAAAAGACGTGTAACAGGGAGCTCAGCTCGGTGCTCTGTGATGACCTAGATGGGTGAGAGGAGAGAGATCCAAGAGGGAGGAGATATAAGTATACATATAGCTGATTCACTTCACTGTACAGCAGAAACTAACACAACATTATAAAGCAATTATACTCCAATAAAAAAAGACGATGTGAAGACACAGAGGGAATGAAACCTACAAGCCAAGGAACGCCCGAGGCTACAAGAAGCTAGGAGGAGGGCTTGGCGAATCTCCCTCACTTCGCTCAGGAGGAATCAACCCTGCCGACAAGTTGATTTCAGACTTCTAGCCTCCGGAACTGTGAGACAATAAATTTCTGTTGTTTAAGCCACCCAGTTTGCGGTACCTTGCTACTGCAGACCTAGCAAACTAACACAGAAGGCAAGATGGCAGAAGGAATGATTTGAGGACAGGCAGAAGTTACTGCAGCGCTACGGAAATTTTTTAAAAGGAAAATACTTAACATCAAAGGTAAAATTTACCTATGAGCCTGTACCTAAAAGTGATGATTTATGTAATATTTTTATTCTCTTTTCTTCAGTGCTTATCTCAGGGAGGATCTGTGTGTATTCTATTTTTTCTGCCTTTACACACACACACACACACACACACACACACACACATACATTTGAAATTCAACTAGTAAGCTAAGAATACTCTCATAGTCCTCTTCCTAAAAAAAAAAAGAAAAAGCATTCATGGCAGTGGGCAAAAATTGTGAAGATCTTTGTGTTTGTATTAGTTTTCTGTGACTGTGTAAGTGTTAAGGACCTGGGTCCCTGGAGTCTAATCCGTAGAAATTGATAAGAGGCCACAGTGGAAATTGCATTGTCAATATTTGCTGGCTGGTCTGCCTCTTTCCCATCCTCCCTCCAGCCATTTCCCCTCCTCTCCCACCCCTTTCCCGTTGCTCTCCTCCCCTCCTGCTAGACTGTCCAGACTGATGCACCACCTCTGAGGACCAGTCCCTGAGCTCTGTGCTAATAAGATTTTTTTTTTTTTTTTTTTTTTTTTTTTGCGGTACACGGGCCTCTCACTGTTGTGGCCCCTCCCGTTGCGGAGCACAGGCTCCGGACGCGCAGGCTCAGCGGCCATGGCTCACGGGCCCAGCCGCTCCGCGGCATGTGGGATCTTCCGGGACCGGGGCACGAACCCGTGTCCCCTGCATCGGCAGGCGGACTCCCAACCGCTGCGCCACCAGGGAAGCCCCTGTGCTAATAAGATTGAGCCATGGAGTTGGGGACCTGGGAAGCTATAGAACTCAGACCCCGTCCCCCTATCACTTTCCCTGTTTTCCCCCTTATTCTTGCAATAATTTCTCCTCTGTTTTTTAAACCATTCATTCAACAGATGTTTATTGGAGCACCACCTATATGCTGGAATCAGCCTGAGATTCACTATCTCTGCCGTAGATTCAATGCTGGGATTTCTACCCTTGCAAGACCCACTTATGTCGTATTGTCCAAATAACTCAGAAGAGAGAATATCCACACACATCACAAAGAAAATATAAAGTCATAATTAATTTTATTCTAATAGAGCTATCAGGAGGATTGTAGGACGGCATCATGTTCCCCTAAGAGATGTTGAAGTTTTAACCCCCAGTACCTGTCGATGTGGCCTTATTTGGAAATAGGGTCTTTTCATGATCAAGTTAAGATGTGGTCATTAGTGTGGACCTTAATCTGATATGACTGTGTCTTTACTAAAAAAAAAAAGGGGGGGGGGGGAGGAAGCAACATGCAGAATTTGGACACAGAGACAGACACGTACAGCATTATCATGGGCCAGCGGCTGTTGACTATAGGTGAACTTTGCTGCCCTGGCAGAAGGGTCCTGCTGCTGTGAACCTGGGTGGACTCTTCTGTGGTGGATATCTATTGTTGTTAGTTTTTTTGCTTCTGTTTTTGTTTGGTCCTCTGACATCCAAACTGCCTTTTTCTGATAACAAGCACTTCAACTTTCCTTTGAGGACCCACCCTATTCCCATTAAGGTCTGCCATATACACTCACATAGGCTATGCAGTGCACAACTTCAGAGGATCCATCCATTTAAACTGCTGAGTGGTGCTCACTGGAATGGAGCAGTACCCAAACTATACAACAGTCAGTAGCAGCCATTGAATGACAGTCCAATAAATTGCCCATCCTTCTCCTGGCCTAGGTGGGGTTGATTCATTCTGATATAGATGCCATGAAGCCACTGCGCATTAATTCCTGCTATGTGGATCCCTGGGGGTTATCCTGGCTATGGTTCTTTCCAACTCCAATCAATTCCTTTTTGATTTAATTAGCCAGAGATACTTTCTGTTGCCAAGATAGAACTCCCGACAAGTCACAATCTACACCTCACACTGGTAGCCAGATCTCAGCAAAGGGTGTTGAGTATTAAGATTAAAGTTAGTTTTTATTCATTGTCTATTCATTTGTTCATATAATAAATAATTGTGGCTACCTCTTAGATTTGTATATTTATTAAACTGGGAAACTGTTTTACTAAATATACAAATCTAGGCTGTCTGCAATGTTAATGGTGATCCCTAGGGTTGTGCAGTGCACAACCTGTGCACGTCTACCGAACAGCCCTGGACACCACTCTTTCCTCCAAGAGCCATGTTTCCCCAAATGCATGGAGACCCCTTCACCTCAGCAGGGGCAAGAGGGCCTTGCCCTGATGTGCCAGGATCCCCTCCCTGCCTGGACATCACACTTCCTGGTTCCTTCCAAGAGGCCAGTCTGTGCTGGGAACAGTCTTTGATGACACTGTAGTAAACAGGGGTGGCCTCCTGGGGCGGAAGCTGGGGCATGGCCAGCCGGCACTGAAATAGTCCATGGAAGGCCTCCCGGCAGCGCTGGGACACGAGGGCATAGATGATGGAGTTGACTGCGCTGTTCACATAGATGCAAAGGAGGCAGAAGAGAAGGAAGCTGAGGTTGAGGTAAGGTGGGCTCAGGAAGGAATTCACCACCACCAGGGTGGGGTAGGGCAGCCACAGCAGAGCAAAAAGGACCACCACCACAGCCAGCATCTGGGTGACTTGCAGGGTAAGACAGGAAAAAAGAAAGGCATGGGTGCCAAGGGAGAACCCTGGGTTCTGGGTCTTTCTGTGAGCTTGCGGGAGGAGTAGCCCAAAAGAGTATCCGGGCCTTGCCAAGCTGTGCCCTCATGCATGCTCTCCCTTCAGCTCCATCCCCACCTAGAAAACCACTATACAGTCTTCCCTGCCCTGCTCAAGCTTTTGGAAACCTCCCAGCTCCAATCTACCTCCAAAGCCCTTGGATGGGCTACCACATACTGTAAGCAAATTCATTCATCCGCAGAGCCTCAGTTCCTTCTTCTGTAAGATGGAGACACTGTACTGCCTTCATCATAGGTGGACATGAGGAGTGAAGGAGTTAGTGCCAGTAAAGAATGTAGAACGGTGCCAGGCGTGTAGTAGATGCTTATGTGGGTTTACTGCTGCTGCCGCTACTACTACTAATATAACCTCTACTACTATTACTATTGCAATTGCATGAGGTTCAGAGCTGGGCAGAACTGGGTTAGAATCCTGGCTCCACCACGAACCAGCTGTTTGGCCTTAGACATGTCCCTCTCTCCCCGTCATTCCCGGCCACACGCTCCCCTCCGGCTCTTTCACTCACCCTGCTCCCTCCCTCCTGAAGCTCCTTCCTGCCTTTGCCCTTGACCGCCCTGTAATGCCTCTCCCTGGCCCCTCCTCTTCACTTCCTAACTCTTCAGATCTCAGCCAGCACTTCCCTGACAGCATAGACTAAATAAAGCCTCCTAGATGTGTTACACACTGGAGGGTGTTTCAAAAGATGCATAGTTTCTAAATTCCGGAATGAAGTCACCACAAGGGGACATCTGTCAATGGAGCTGGACATCCTTAATACCTGGAAGGACAGCAGCTCACACGTGCTCCTACCCCTGGAGTCCTCAGTGACCCCTTCAGAGACCAAAACGTGGGTGGCAAGAGTTCACTTACTAGAGCTTAAATTGCCCAAATAGTTCTGGCACTGGTTCTGTCCAGAAAACCCTGGATACATTCAATCAGCTCTGGGGAATACGGGAGAGACAACTCTCTCATTAAGGAAGAAGCTGGCCTGGAATGTTCCAGCTTATGATCACATCTCAGAGTCCATGAGTTTAGTTCCTTTCCTAAGAGGCTTGGTTCTGGCTAAGGCAATAAACTCCTGTGCTATAATATTCTCCAGGAACCGTGAAATCGCAGGAATTCCCTAGTAGGTCTTGACTCCTGATTTTACTGAATTCAGATCCCGTTCCATTCCATTTTAGGTTCGTTTGGGTGATAAATGCTGGATGGCAGTGTGTGGGCTCTGGAGCCAGGTTGCCTGGGTTCAAATCTTGGTTCTGTCACTTACCAGCTCTGTAACCTTGGGCAGCCTCTCTGTGACTCAGTTTCCTCATGTGTCAAACTGAGATGATAACAGTTCATACATCATAGAGTTGTTATAAAAATTCAAAATGTAAATTTGTATAAGCACTAAGACCAGTGCCCGGCACATGGCAAATACCCAACAAATGTTAATTGTTGTTTTTGTTGTTATTATTATTCTCCACCTTGCACTGGGCTTTCTGGTTTCCTTTAATGCCTCTTCCCTGTTGGAATTGTACATTGCATTCTGCAAGGACTCTTGTAGGCATGAAAGGAACACTCGGTCCATAGACACAGCCCACCCAGTATGAAAAAAGACATTAATGTCCCAACAAAACAAGCATAATAGGGAGCATATGTTGAATAGTTACTATATGCCAGATTTATAATATTTACTACCATCCATTGAGGTAGATGAGCACTATAATTGTTCTCATTTTACAGAGGAGGAAATCAAGTCTCAGCAAGGTGAAGTGACTTACCCAAAGCCACACGGCAAGACCTTAGCAAAGCTAGGAGCCAGAACCCAGGTCTGGAATACTCTTTTCACCACCAGAAGTTTCACCTAAAGCATGCAGGCAGGAGTTTGACCCCAGTCCTTCCAGGTTGAGCCTGAGAGCAGTAAGCAGTAGTAGATAAGCCAGTGGGAGGGCAGGAGGTACATTTGTCTGGCACCTAAACTTAATATTTCAAACCTGCTCAGCCTGTGCCCTGCCCCCTTCCCTCTAATAGTTGCTTTGACCTAAAGTGGCTGCAAGCAGGATGGACCAAAGGGGCTTTTGAGGGCAGCTGGAAGAGCCCCCAACAGTGTGCCCACTGGAGAGGCAGGGACATGGCACATGTGGTCCTTGCCTGGCTCCGGAGTGACTCAGCCAGGACAAGGTGTCCTCCCGCCTCCCCTGTGAGCTGTGGGTGGGGGTGGAAGGCTGAAGATAAAGGCCAGTTGGGCCCAGAGAGCGCTCCTCCCCCCTGCATTCTTAGAAAACCCTTGGGAGGCTGCACTGCTGGAATGGGGGTGGGGGAAACGAGGAGCCTGGACACATGCGTTCCTGCACACAGTTCCCTTACAGTGTCGCCTCTGTCGCTCCCTTGTCCCCTCTAAGCCTGTATCCTTGTCCATAAAAATAGGTATGAAACCTCCCAAATAGGGATACTATCAGGAACCATCAGAGAATCAGGCACACAGTAAGTGCTCAATAAATGCTGAATTTCTCTCAATCTCCCCAGAACCCATCCTCTTGGGCTTTCAGACTGTCCCGGTCCATTGGGGCAGTTTTAGCGCCAGATGGCGTAGTATAGTCTTGGGAAAGTCACTTCACCTCTCTGTGCCTCACTTTCCCCATCAGTAGAAGAAAGAGAATACCAGCTACGGTGTAGGGACTCGCTGAGGAAGTTTAATAACAAACCAAGATGAATTTAGCGTTTAGTTTGTGACATTGATTCTAAATGAATCATGCCATTTCTGTGCCATTACCTCATACAACAGGAGAGGCAACGGAGGCTCAGAAACACTCAGAAGTGATGTCGCCAAAAACAAGCCGAGTAAGTGGCACCACCTGGACTTGAACTTGAGCTTGACTCTAGGAGGGCCCAAGCTTCCATCCACCAATCTGCTGCTGGCTCAGTACAGGGGTCCGAATGAGGAGGGACATCCCTACCTGCTTTTGGGAGTTGAGGTCACCCCTCTTGCCACGGAAGGAGAAGCGCCCTTGGCCAGCGGGGCCGCCCTGGTGCACAGAGCCCGATCGTCCCCAGTCACCAGGAGGCAGCGGCCCCGCGAAGAGGACGCGTGCTATGAGTGCATAGGACACGGTGGCCAGGCCCAGGGGCAGCGCATAGAAGAGCGCCAAGTCCAGGAAGTAGACGGGCGGGTAGAGAGCGTGACACGCGGTAGCAGCACTGCTCCTGTACGCCGTCGGTTTATGCGGTCTCGCGCGTGTCCACCAGGAAGAGCCAAAGCGCGTAGGCGCCGGTGCCCAGCCACACCAGCGCTGCACTGCGCTTGGTCCATGCCGCGGTGGCCAGAGCCTGGGCGCTCAGAGGACGGCAGATGGCGAGGTAGCGCTCCACCTTGGACGCGTTGATGCCCACGTACTGCACGTAGGTGATGCCCAGGCAGCCTGCGTGGCCGAAGACCCAAACCCGCGCGGATGCCGCCTCGGCCACGGTGGGCACTTCAGCAGCCAGGAGCACCAGCAGGTCCGCGGTGGCCAGACTCACCAGGTAACAGTTGGTGGGTGTGACCATGTGGCGGCTCCGGACCACCACCAGGACCACCGTGGCGTTGCCCGCCACACGCACGGCGCACACGAGGGGCACCAGGGTCAAGGTCACCGCCCGTACAGCCAATGGAGGGTGGGGCATGGGGCCCAGGCCTCGCGCGCTCGCGTGCTCGGTGGGTTTCTCCATGCGCCAGCTGAACTGGTTTCTTCAGCTCCCTGCAGGGTCTCGATTTCACTACGTACGCTGGGGACTCCGAGGAATCAGGAATTAGGCTCGTGCTGCTCAGTTTCCAAGACGACTTGTAGCCGGCGTTGGCGCGATCATTCCCGGGGTGGGGTTTACTGCAGGGGCTCGTTCTGGATTGTAGGGTCGCGCTCTAGTGGTGGACCGGGCACCCGACTGCCGCCCCCTACAGGACCGACTGCTGGAGCTCTCTCAGCTCTTACCTCCCCTCCCCAGGTTCTCGAAGCTCAGGACTCTAAATCCGGGTATCGAGTCAATGAAGCGTGGTGCGTACTGACCGATCTTCGCCTCCCTAGCGTTTTTCTTCTCTCTGCTTTTCACGACCACCCCAGGCAGGCTCCTCTGCTGGAGTTGGCTTGTCCTCTCCATCGATGCCACTTGTCTGATTCTGCTTGCACAAGGGGTCAGGTAGAGGATGCAGGGTGCGCTGGGGAACGGATGCCTAAAAGGGGCAGTGGGATCTGGCGCCCTGCCTGCGCGCCTTTGCCCTGGGCTTTCGTTCCCTCCCTTCCTTCTCTACAGGAGCGGCTCCACTGGGCAAGGGCGGAGGAGTCCGCGACTCGCTGGCTTCCCAACACAATCCTGGGCTCCTGTCGTGTTTTCCCTGGCAGAGACTTCAGCCCTACTGTTGACAAATGGGGAACCAAGGCCCAGAGCTGCGGGGAAGGAAAAGTACTTGCCCATCTGGACTTGGGTTGGTCCTGTGTCCTCCTTGTCACCTTTTCACTTTCTCCTGCTTACTTTTCCCAGTTGTTTTTTTTTTTTTTTTTTCCTCCTGAAGAAAACCTGTAAATTCTTGGAGGGTGTGCCCCACCTTCCCACAAGGGTTTCTCCCATCTCTAAGACTGTGCCACTCACAGGGCACAAACCTGTTAGGAATCTTTAGCTCTGTTCCTGCTACAGAAAAGGTGCTTAATGGTAGTCGAAAGAAGGAAAAAACTTGTTTCTTCACTAGAGGAAGCTTCCTGAAGGTGGGACCACACTAAGCCTCATAAAAGGCGTAAAGGCTGCTTTCCAGGGAGCCTAGCTTCCTGCCTGCACATAGCAGGTGCTGAGGAATATTCACTGCTGACGAGCCATCAATTACGCTCTCTAAAAATTATTTCTTCATCTGTGGAATGGAATAATCATGATAGAACCCACCTCAGAGTGTCCTTGGGAGGCTCACATGATTGATGTGGGGAAAATCCACGTAATGCTTAGCTGTGCTTGGCTGTAGTAAGGGGTGAATATGTTGGTAATTACAGTTATACACACTTCTCTGTGTGTCTGAGCAGTTTGCTCTGCCTACAGATCTGATAAATGGACAAAAAAATTAATGAGAGGGCACTTGGCAGGGGAGTATTTGGGGGGCACCAGCCAAGGTCCTATTGCCCCCCATTGTCAGTCTTTGTAACAAATCATGACTAATGTATGTGAAACACCTAGTATTGCCTGGTGATACTCTGTGTGCTTTACAAGTATTATTTAATTCTATACTCACAACATCCTATAGAGAAAGTATTATTAGATGCCCATTTTACAGACAAAGAAACTGAGTCCCAGAGCAGTTAAATAACATGCTCAAGGTTACATAGGTTAGTAAGGGGGCGGAGTACTAGAATTTGAGCCCAGTAGCTTGACTGTGGAGTCCATGCTCTTACCCACCATGCATGCTATACTACCTCTCAGCAATGTTGTCTGTGATCTTCATCAGTAACAATAGCAAAGCATCCTACTTGGAGCCAAACACCATGGCAGGTGCCTTACATTCATTATGTCTATATCTCACAGCCCTATCTAGGCAGGTATTATTATTCCCATTTTATAGATGAGGAAATTAGGTCCAGAGAGGAATAATTTCCAACGTCATGCAGACAGTAGGGACCAAACAGAAGCAGAACCCCAACACTCCCAACTTTATGCTCCCTGCCCCCACTCCAATCCCAGCTGTCCCTTGCTCAGCTCTTTCTAAGGTAGCAAAGGCCAGTTAAGTCCAGGTTGCCTCTTCCCTGCTCCAGGTGTGGCAGTCCTCCCTGAGTGTGGTCCAGAGCAATCCTTTTAGCCATATTAATTGCAAGTGGCTCCTGGACTTCTCTAAGCCTGCCAGCTCTCTCTCTTCTGCCTAACTGAGCTGTTCAGTTGCCAGCAGCAAGGCGTAGTACTTGGCAATGAACTAAAGATGTCTAAAGTGGAATTCTTGATTTCCCATAACCTACCTCATCCATTTCTAGTCTTCCTCATCTTAGCAAAGCCACCAGTTGCTAAAACATCCACCCAGTTGCTAAAACCAAATATTTGGGAGTTATTATCTTTCTCTGTCCCTCACCACTGACATCCAATACTTTGGCAAGTTCTTCAATTCTACCTCCAAAATGTACCTCAAATTAATCCAAATTTCACCACCATGTTCTCTACCAACACTTTCATTTATCCATAATCTTTTGTTTGGGCAACTGTAATTGTTTCCTAGCGGGTCTCTCAGCTACATTCTTGCTCCTCTCTCTACAGACAGCATCAAGGGATCCCTTAAAAAATAGAAACCATTCCCCTGCTTCTACCCTTCAACAGCATCCTTTTTCACTTAAAACAAATGCAAACACTTTATACAAGCCCTAGAATTCCCTCTGTGATGTGGCCCTTTTCTACCTCTCCCTCTCACTCATGACGCTTCAACCATAGCTTCCATCTTTCTGTTTGGCTTACGTGGTATACTAGGTTGAATAGTATCCTCCCCAAATTCACGTCCACCAGAACCTCAGAATGTCACCTTATTTGGAAATAGGGTCTTTGCAGATGTAATTAAGATGAGGTCATACCGGATTAAGGTGGCCCTAAATCCAATGGATGATATTTTTATAAGAAAAAAGGAGAGGGAGATTCAGACACGGAGACACAGAGGAGATATTCACAGGGAAGAAGGGCATTAAAAGACGGAGACAGAGATTGAAGTGACGCAACTACAAGCCAAGGAAGAAGCTAAGAAGAGGCAAGGAGAGATTCTTCCCATGAGCCTTCAGAGGGAGTGGGCTCTGCTGACACCTTGATTTCAGACGCATAGCCTCCCAAAATGAAGACAATAAACTTTTGTTTCAGGCCACTCAGTGTGTGGGAATTTGTTACAGCAGTCCTGGAAAGCGAATACATGTGGCAACCTCCTTCCTGCCTTGGAACCTTTGTACCTGCTGTTCCCTTTACGTGGAAACCTCTTCTACTGGGTCATCACATGGCTGGTTTCATATCATCCTTTCTGGTCTCCACTGGGATCTGTCTCCTCAGAGATGCCTTCCTCAACCAGCCTAAAGTCACTTCCCTTGAATTACTGTGAACCACAACTCCTTTACTTTTCTTCATAGCACTTACCACTCTGAAATTATTTTATAGATTTCTTTGAATATTTATTTGTTATCTTTCTTATCCCAACAGAAGCAGGCTACATAAGAATCACATCTACATACCCAATACCCAGACAAGTACCTTGTATATGAGAGGAACTCAATAAATATTTGTTAAATGAACTTATTAAATAAAGGCTCAGAACAGTCAAAGAAGAAAAATTTCCCAGTGTCACACCACCAGGAAGTGGCAAAGCTGTGATTTAAACACAGGTGCTCTGATGCTAGAGCCCAAGCTTATAACCATTATGCAATAACATAGTTAACTTTGATGCAGAGGAGGAATAAATAAAATTTGGGATGGGGTCCAATAAGAAAATAAGACACAAAAGAGATTAATTTTACTCTAGTTATTGGAGTTAGAGTATGGCAGCATTAGCTGGAAAAATAAGACTGGGTTTGCAGTGCAAGTCTGACCTAGAAGATTAATTTAAGGCCAGGAAGAAACCTTCTCTTAACATAAGGTTGGGGAGCTGTCCAAGGCCCCTGGTGCTGAATTCCAGGTTTGAGTTGGATGGTGTCATAGAGGCATCTTTCTCATCCATGGACACAGCTAAGACAGTGCATCCTGAGAGCCAGTTATCTGAATGGTGCTTCCGGTTTCTCACCTTCCTGATTATCCCAGAGTTGAGCTCCCCCGTTAAGGCAGTTCTGGGCTCTCATTCCTGGAGGTCCCCTCCTCCAGCCCTTCCAAACGTTTGTAGGGACTCATTCCCTGTATTACATATCTCCTGGCTTAAAATATCTAAAGAAATTTCTTTTATCTGTAATGAAACCCTGACTGATAGGATACCCAATTCAGCCCACATTAGTTCTTTCTAAATTAGACCAACTTAGAGTTTCATATTTCTTTTTGCTTCCTTATCTACCCCTTACTCAGATTGCACACGAAGAAAGCCCTAGAAGCTGACCCAGTGAGCAAGAAAGCTTACTTTTTGAGAAGTATAGGGGCGATGATGAAAAGATTGTAAACTCCTATTTTGTTTTTTAAATCCTTATTGTTAAAAGCAACAACAAAAAAACCAACTCAGGGTTTTACAATAATTATGGCCTCATAATTACAATAAGGATTCATGGTCCCCCAGATCCACTCTAGCCAGAATTTGGAGGGGAGCAGAGGAGGGAGGCGAGTTTGGCCCCGGGGAATCCACAGACCCTCTTTCTGCTACATTGCCAGCTCAGGACAGGCTGCCCACATTCCTTGGTTCAGGGCCCCTTCCTCACAATGACGTCACTCCAACCTCTGTTCTGGTCATCACATTCCCGCCTTTTGACTCTGACCTTCCTTCCTCCCTCTTATAAAGACCATTGTGATTATATTGCCTCCCCATATGCCCCAGAAAATCCAGGATAATCTCCCCATCTCAAGACCCTTGACTTAATCACATCCACAAAACCCCTTTGGTCATGTCAGGTGGCATATTCACAGGTTCTGGGGATCAGGGTATGGACAGCTTTGGGGGGCATTATTCTGTCTACCACATGCATGGTACAAGGGAGCTGGCCTTAGGAGGCAAAGCTGATGCACTTCCTGGGGCCTGATGTGGTTCTCTCAAACGTACTGGCTGTTTAAGTTGAAACTCTTGTCTGGGGATGTATTTCTTTTCTTTCCTTTTTTTTTTTTTTTCAACATCTTTACTGGGTATGATTGCTCTACAATGGTGCGTTAGCTTCTGCTGTATAACAAAGTGAATCAGCCATACGTATACACATATCTCCATATCCCCTCCCTCTTGCATCTCCCTCCCACCCTCCCTAGGGGATGTATTTCTTAGTGCTTTGTATCTTTCCCTTTGGCCACAAACTTGGCCTGATGCAGGCTGCTTCCAGTGCCTGACTATTCCCTTCTGCAAGCCCAGAATCTTCAGGAAGGAGCCGAGACCAGAGAGAGCGCAATTCTACCTCCAGATATCTGGCCATTCAACTAATTGTTCCTGAGCCCTTGCTCTGGTTCTGCTTTAGATGCTAGGAAAACTGTGGAGGACCAGACAGATAGCATGGGATTTACATGTTTGTGGGGATGACATGAAACACACCAGCAAGTAAACAAAAAAAAAGAGGCAGCTAAACATACGAATGCATAGGGAATGAAGGATATTGATAAGGGTACGTATAAAGATGGTAAAACAACTTAATATGATAGATCAGCGGTCAGCAAACGTTTTATTTAAAGAGCCAGATAGTAAATATTTCAGATTTTCTAGGCCACGTCTCAACTACTCAAATTTCCCATCAGAGCAAAAGAAGTCAGAGACAATACTTAAACTAATGGGTGTGGCAATGGTCCAATAAAACTCTATTCATGGAAACAGGCCCGATTTGGCCCACAGATTGGAGTTTGCTGACTTCTGTGATAGAGTAGAACTAGGTGGGATGGGACAGTTTTAGGTAGAATAGTCAGGGAAGGCTTCTCTGAGGAGGTGACATTTGAGCTAATACCCAAATGATGCAAAGAAGCCGGCCATGCCGAGACTTGAAGGAAGAGCATTCCAGGATATGGGAATAGCAAGGGCATTGCCCTGAGGTGCAAACCAGCCTCTGAGGAGCTTAAGTCCATGCGGCCAGGGCATAGGGAGGGAGGAAGAGGCTGGCTCAGTCAAGGTTTTGTGACCCAGGAAAGAGCTCTCAAAGGAATAACTACAGAGAGGTTTTTTTCTTTTTCTTTTGGCCTCACAGCATGCAGGATCTTAGTTCCCTGACCAGGGATTGAACCTGTGACCCCTGCAGTGGAAGCACGGAGTCTTAAGCACTGGACCGCCAGGGAATTCCCTAAAGAGAATTTAATGAAGGCATAGAGGTGGGGACTTGGTTAAGGGAATGATAGCGACACCCCCAGAGACCTGTACCTGGTAGATGGAAGCTGTGCCTCTCTGGAACGCAGGGGGTACCGTAGCAGTGGGAGCAAGGTCACCCAGAGCGTGGAACGTGGCCTTTGCCAAAAAAAATGCCCAGAAGGCCGCAGGGATAAACAGCCTGACCTCGTTCTCTCTTCCCACTTTAAATCACCCGCCGGTGCCTCCCATTGGCTGAGCCCAACCAGGAGTCAGAGGTCAAGGGAACCAGGGTGATAGAACCACAAATGTCAGACTCCTGGGAAAGAGAGCAGGTGAGAGAAAGGCAGAGAACGACCTGGAGGGAAAAACAGGGAATACCAAGCCCACAGGGTATGGAGTTGCGATTTTATTGTAACTTTGATAGGGATGCAGTTGCCATAAAATACGGATTACCCATCAATTTGAATTTCAGATAAACAACAAATGCGGGTTTCGGTATAAGTAGCCTCGGGACATACTTATACCAAACCCGTATTCATTGTTTATCTGAAATTCAAGTTGAACCAGGTGTCCTGTATTTTTATTTGCTAAACCTGGCAACCCTAGATGGGAAAACCCTGAAGGAATTTGAAGCAAAGGAATACAATCTAATTTAGAATTTAATAAATACATTTATTTATAAAATCAAGAAAATTTTAATGACCATAAATAAGTTCAGAAGATTCAGAGACATATAAATAAGTTCCAGGGGCGTTTAGACACCGTCAGGGTGCAAACTCTCCATCTACCAGGTACAGCAGCCTATGCAGACGGAAGCCTGGACAGACACCTGGCACCGGCTGGAGGAACCCTGTCTTCACTTTGCATCATCCTTTTCTGTTTATCCAGGCCTTTCCTGCCCAGTATCTCATTGCGCCCTTAACACATTCCCATGTGCAAAGTAGGTCACACTGATTGTTGTTACGCAGTCCTTATGCAGATATAGAAACCAAGGCTCAGAGAGGTGAAGCGACCTACCCAAGGTCACACAGGGGAGGCAGCAGAAGGGCCAAGGTTACCACTCAGGTCTGGGCAACTCCAGAGTGCTTTCCTCTCGGCGCCATTGCTCTCCGTACTTCCAGGTATCCAGCAGGTCTGTCTAGCCGTTCTAGGTGCTTGCTGCCCGGCCCGGGTTTCAGGAGCAGTATGGAGTGCCCGGGGCCAGCTGCTGGCCTCGGTGCCTGTCATATCTTCGCTGGAGCCGGGCATGAAGGTGGCGGACCCTCCTTGCCTCCTGGGTCTTGAAGAAGGAGGCAGCGATGCTGTGCCTCAGGCGACGGGCGTAGGTCTCCAGGAGGACCGTGGAGCAAGCGACGAGCTGCAGGGCGCCTGCAGCCAGGTGGGCGGCTGTGTGCGGGTGCCGGGGGGGCAGCAGCGGGCAGCCAGGGGCGATGAAGCGCAGCTCCCACTGGAAGGAGTTGTGGGCAGAGAGGAAGGGGCTCTCCAGAGGCGGCTGGTTGAAGAGGAAAGGGATGAAGCCCAGGATGGCGTATGCAGCCTTCAAAAGAGAAAAAGGCCAAGTCAGCAGGCAGACACCCCAGCCGTTCCCTGCCCTCCACCACCTCTGGATGCTCGTGGGTCTGGACGGTCCAGCTTTCCCTGTCCTCATCTACAAAATGGGCGCAAAATCTGCCGTTTTGACGAGGGTCAGCTGAGATCAGGGACCTGAAACAGGCTTTTGGCGGAATGAAAAGCACCATACAAATGCTATCTATATTGTTATTACACTTTGCAGGGAACACTTTAGAGAAAGCCAATTCATGCTTAAGGGCATTTACTCTTTTCTGAGCCCTTAGTGAAACTTCAGATGTTCTAGTCCATCAAGTAAGCACAAGTTTATGAGGATGAGTCCGTGAGGAGCTTCAATTAAAAGACGGGAACCTGGGCTTCCCTGATGGCGCAGAGGTTGAGAGTCCGCCTGCCGATGCAGGGGACGTGGGTTCGTGCCCAGGTCCGGGAAGATCCCACGTGCCGCGGAGCGGCTGGGCCCGTGAGCCATGGCCGCTGAGTCTGCGCGTCCGGAGCCTGTGCTCCGCAATGGGAGAGGCCACAACGGTGAGAGGCCTGCGTACTGCAGAAAAAAAAAACAGGAAGCTGGCAGGATTGGCCCGTGGGCTGTTCCTAAGGCTTCCTCCAGTCTGTTATCTACAGATGTGAGCTATTAATAATAGTCACTATTTATTAAACATCTCCCATGTGGTATGGAGCCGCCTAGGTACTTCTAGAGACTACCACATGTTAAGACTCACAGTAACCTTGTAGGGTGAGGAGGATTGATCCAGTTTGTACAAGTGAGAAAAATGAGGCTGGGATATGCTGCGACGTGTGAAGAGTGGCCTTGGGGGGCAAATTATTTTAATATCTCTGGGTATCAGTATCCTCACCTGCGATAAGGGGTGAAAACAGAACCCACTGCCTCAGGCTGTCGTGAGAATTACATGGTTCGTCTGCCAAAGCCCCTGGATCCCACAGCGTATCCAAGCGCCACGACTCGAAGGCAAGTAAAATTCAATTTTGAGTCAAGGGTTTAACAAGCCCTACCCTCTCCCTCAAGGAAATGACTCTATGCCCACCTTCCTGTCACGGCGCTTACATCATATTTGATGGTGAGCGTGACGGGCACAGCGGGCAGCTGCTGAACCCAGCCCACGGCTGCCTGCGCCAGGAGGAAGGCCACGTGGTCCATGGCCACTGTCACAGCTGCGGCCACCAGGAGCGGGGTAAGCAGCCCCAGCCTTAGGAGACAACTCAGCAGCTCCCCCTGGGACAGCCTTGGCTGGGCCGCCCACAGCAGCCAGGCTGGCGGGGAGGCCACCAGGTGCGTGGCCCCGACCTCTGCCAGCTGCTGAGCCAGCTGCCAGGTAGCGTAGATGTTATCAAACTGCAGGTCAGTCAGGTATCGATGGAGGTACCAGGCTGAATCCACCAGGAGGCCCAGCATAAAGAGCCCTGTGACTGCCCGCTGGGTCCCCAGTGCCACCGCCTGGGCCAAGGACTCCAGGCCGGAGAAGTCCTCCAGGATCTGCTGAGTGACCCTGAACACGTGGAGCCGGAAGGCGGAGCCATCGCCCTGGGCCTGGAGCGTCAGGCCCTGGCTGCCTGCTTGGCCGTCAGGACCCAGAGCCTGGGAGGCTCTGTGCAGCTGGTGAGTGGTGTTGAGCAGACTCTCCAGGGAGCCCTCCGTGACACACCTCAGCACCTGCCCAGCTGCGTGCATGTTGGCCAAGATGTTGGGCACCACGACAATGGCCAGGGTGGCGGTACTCCAGGATAGGAGCAGGCGGCGGCCCTGCTCCGTGCCCAGGGTGGGCACGCTGAGTGCAAACAGACAGCGGGCGGGGGGCACCAGTCCCAGGCCCAGGAAGGCCAGGAGGCCACAGACAGTGGCCACCATGGCCGAGGGCCCTAGAGGATACAGCAGCAGGGACACCAGCCCATAGTAGGTCAGACCCGCGGCAGCAATGGTCAGGGAACCGCACAGGAGGAGCTGGGTCAGCAGCTGGCCACAGCTGGCTGGGACAGGCTGGGAGAAGGCAACCCAGGCGGCCTGCAGCAGGGCAAGGGCCTTGTGGAGCCCCAGGTACCAGAATCTCCACCTGCACACAAGGAGATAGGGGGAGACTCTATCAGGAGGGTTGGGGCATTGTGTGTCTGCCCAATGCCCCTGCCCTACAAACTCGTCAACTGCCAACAGGCTCCACCCCTTTAGCCACAGTGGCGGGCACTCCTCCCAGGTGGGCCAATCAGAGTAACCCACCCCAAACCCACATGACCTAAGCTGAGCCAATCAGAGCCTTCCCCAGGATTATTCTCACTGAGCTGTCAGGGAAGAACTAGTTTCCACGCAGTTCCTGAGGATGAGAGGATGAATACCTGGGCTGCTTGTGTCTTGTGAGGGCAACTGGTGCAAGGGAATGAAAGAGTCATGGAGAGAGAAGCACAAATGAAACAGAGAGGACGAGAGAGAGAGAAATGGGGAGAGATGCTTTTTCACTTGAATTCATAGTCTTGGTCAGCTCAGTGTGACCCTGGACACTCCTTCTTTATGGATCTCAGTATCTCCTCTATAATTTAGAGGACGGGAAGATTGGACCAGTTGATCTCTGAGGAACTTTTCTCCTTTATTGTACTCTTATTTATTCATTCAACAAATATTTATTAAGCTACTACTCTGTGCTAGCCATTGGAGAAACAGGAATGGATAAAACAGAGGAGAATTCCTGGCCTCATAGAGCTTCCATGGAAGAGTGATAGCAGAGGAATAGTAAGAAGAGGTTGGGCTCTGGATACATTTTGCTGGAAGAGCCAACACGATTGGCAGACTGATTGGTTGTGAGTGTGAGAGAAAGAGGGGGGTTCAGGATGACAATGGGGTTTTGTGTCTGAGCAGCTGAAAGCACTGAGGTGTTGTTTCCTGAGATGGGAAATCTGTGGTTGAAACAGGTTTGGGTGGAGGGAGGAGGGGAAGAATTCAATCAGAAAGTTGAGCTGCGAGCTGCTGAACGTGTGACTGGAAACAATCTGGAACTCAGAGGAGAGAGCAGGCTGGAGATATAAAGCTGGGAGTTGTGGATTGATAGACGGTATTTAAAGTCATGGGGTAGATGAGATTCCTTAAGACAGTGTGCTGACGGGAAGGAGAGAGCTCCGAGGACAGAGCTTAGTGGCACTCCAGGGTTCATGGGTTGGGAGATGAGGAGGAACCAGCCCAGGAGACCAAGAAGCCAGGCACTGTGGAGCTTGGGAAGCCAAGTCAATGAAATGTTTCAAGAAGGGAGTGAGCAAACGTGTCAAGTGCTGCTAATGGGTCAAGAAAGATGAGAGCTGAGCAATGACCATTGGATTTAGCCACGTGGAAGTCACTGGTGACCTGGACCAGGGCAGCTGGGTGGCTTGTTCACTAGAGTGGACCCAAGGGAGGATGGATGGAGAAGAAATTGAGGCACGAGTGCAGACAACGGTTTCAGGTCATTTTTGCAGTAAAGGTGCAGAGAAATGGTGTAGTAGTTGACATGGGAAATGGAACCAAGTTCCTTTAGGATGGAGGAACTTGAGCATGTTGCAGATGGGGGATCCAATCAAGAGGGGAGACATTGATGAAGGGGAGGCTTGCTGGTGTGACATTCTTCAGTGAGTGGCATGGGTGAGATTGAGAGCATGGAAGCTGGGGCTGGTCTTAGAAAGGAGCAGGGGCTGTTCATCCTTAGTAGCAGGTGGGAAGGCACAGGAAGTGGTTACAGGTGTTGATGAATGGACAGGTAAGGTGTGCGTACTAATGTATCGGTATCAACCAGTATACACAGAAAGAGCAATAGTTAAGGGCGTGACCTCCAGACTGCATGGGTTCAAATCCCTGCTTCATCACTCACCATCTGCGTGACCTTGGCCAAGTTTCTTAACCTCTTCGTGCCTCAATTTTCTCATCTGTAAAATGGTGCATAAAAGTAATACCTCATAGGGTCATGGCACATAGGAAGTACCATGTCAGCTATTACCTGTCACTAGAGCCTCAATTCCACCAGGGCAGGGACTTGGTCTCTTTTGATCACTGATAAATACCAAGGACCTAGAATAGTGTCTGATGTATAGTGGGTGCTCCATAAATATTTGTGGACTATAGCACGTTTGCTTCTGTTTGTTCAGGGTAGCAGGAAGGCAGATCAGCACCGATGGTGAGGATGCTAGAGGAGATGATAGAAATTTGAAGGCGAAGAAGAAGGTATAACATAGGTGGCCAGGAAAGTGGGAGAGTAAATGAACTCGGGAAGCTAGAAACATGCTGGGCGGCATTGAGGACCCACTTGAGGTTAGAGGTGATGAATTATGGTCTTCCCAGTCCCGCTGACATTTTAATTTGGGACTAAACTCCCTTCTACTGTATAATTCATATTTGAAACATGGTAGCTGTTAAAATGATAGCTAATAATTTGAATGATATTGGAATGGAAAACCAATTCTAAGTCATATTGGGTGCCAAGGTCTGTGCTGAATGTTGTAAATGCTAAGGAACCTGCTGCCACTCGTTGGGTGCTTACTCTGAGCCGAGCACGATGGCAAGCCCTAAACATGCGTTTTCTCATTCAATTCTCACAACAGTCTCATAGACATTGTTATTACTCCCATTTCACAGATGGGGAAACTGAGGTTCAAAGAGGTGAGGATTTACCCAAGATCACACAGCCAGGGAATGGCAGAGACTGAGACCTAGCTCATACCCATCAGGCCTGACCACTGACTGTTTTCTTGCCTGCGGCCCCCAGTATCCAAGTCCCCAGACCTACCCGGTCCTGACGAGATGCTCAGCTATCTCCCGGGGGGCCCTCATGCTCCCTGAAGAGCAGTGGATCTGGGCAGGCGGGCTCAGGCAGTGAAGGTAAGTGGAGAGGAAGTGGGGGGAATTCCGTCCTCCAGAAGTGACCAGAACTGTCACTTCTGCTTTTCTGCCCTGATTTAAGTGCCTCTGGTGGCCTTGTCCCGCCCTGCCTGGGCCCACCTCCCAGGGGGGTGGGCAAGCTGACTCATCCTCTTCCTGCAGGCAGGAGCCAGTGGAAGGTATGGGAGGAGAGAAAAGGCCTTTTCCAAGCAAAGTCTCTAATCCTGATAGCAGGAAGGTAGAATTAGTCCCATTTTACAGAGGAGGAAACTGAGGCTCAGAGAAGCCATACAGCTCATTAGCAGTAGTGCTGGGGCTAGAACTCAGCTCGGCTTCATGTTCCTTCCCCCTGCATAGTTATGTGCCTCCAGAAGAGCCTGATCTCTAACTCTTAGGGGGTGGAAACCCACAGGAGACAATTGGACCTCTGCCATGACTCTTTCCAATCGTCAGGGACTCTGGTCTCCCTCTCAGCTCCCTTCCTGTCTTTATCCCAACATGGACCTGGCTTCCAATCACAGTTCCGTCCCTCCCTAGCTGTGTGACCTTGGGCAGGTGATCTTGCCTCTCTGTCTCAGTTTTCTCCTCTTAAAAGAGCGCAAGGATAAGAACAGTTAACATTTATCGAGCACTTGTTAAGTATCAGGCACGCTGCTACATAGCTTCTCTTGGCGTTCACTGAATCTTTTTTTCCCAACAACCCTTTGTGGCAGGGACTGGTATTTCCATTCTTTAGTTCAGAAAACTGAGATCCAGAGACTTAAGTCCCTTAACCCAGCCGCTCAGTTAGTAACAGGTAGAGCCACGATTTAGAGTCAGCATCCTTGCTCCAGAGTTTACTGGTCAGCCACTGGGCCCTACTGGTGGGGAGGGAAGAATTCACAAGATTCGTGTTGACCTTGGGATGCATCTGGCGCTGCCAAGAGCAGGCACTCAGTGAGTGTGAACTCTGTCTGTGGGCTCTGCCGTAGTCGCTGCCCTGCAGGTACACTTCTGGGCTGTTCTGAAAGCCAATCCCTTCCTGGAAAGCAGGCCCTGCTCCCCGCTACACTCCAGTGTCTTTGTGCCCCATCACTGCCAGCAGGACCACCTCCGCCAGGAGGCCTCTCCTGAGCCCCCAGTCCCCCATCCTACAGGATGGACTGGGGCGGGGGGCACAGTCAGGCAGTATTCCAGACTCCCTGTCATTTCCTTTCTAAGGACATTGCCTGGGTCACTTGCTCAGGCCTGAAGGAGTGTGTTCCATGGCCCAGATAAGGGAAGTGGCGTTCTCATAGTCACACAATTGGATGAGACACCTGTAGTCCTCAGAGGGCTTAACACCCTTCCTGGATCACAAGCCCCTCTAGGAAGCCAGCCCACTGTCAAGTCTGCAAAGAACTGGGCACGCAGAGTAGACCAAGAGCAGGAAGTGCAGGCCCCTGCAGGGGCCACCTAAGGTAAGGAGCAGAGGGCCAGGTGGAAACAGCAGTGAACTGCCATGCGGAGGCCCTTCGAAAAGGGTAGCTTCTACTCCGCTCCAGCCAAGGGCTGAAGCCCCTCAAAAGTGAGGCCCAACATTACCAGGGTGGCCAGTTTTTCCAAAGATGCCAGTCATTCCCAATTTTATGTAGAAGCCTCCAAGTTTCAAAAGCCAGTATTTTTAAAAAGTGAAAGACCCTTGTGCAGGCCAATCTTGGTAGGACTGTGGGCCAGAGCCAGCATGAAGGCCACCAGTTTACAAGTTCTGACAGAGGCCTCAGTAGGACTGATGCAGGGAGCAGTCTAGCTGTTCCTCTGAGCTGCAGGGTCCCTGGGGTGGAGGTGGCAGACTTCACTCAAAGGCCAGCCATGCCACTTACTGTGCTGTGTGACCTTGGGAAAGACACTGTCCCTCTCTGAACTTGGATGTACTCTGCTATAATGAGGAGAATACTAGTACGTGCTTCTTAGGGTTGAGAATTCAACGTGATAATGTATGTTCAGTGCCTAGTAAACAATATATAAATGCTCCAGGCCAGCTCTTTCCAACCTGGACTGCTAGTTTGGCCTGAGTGAGCCCCAGGCTTCTCAGACCAGATCGTACAGGCCTCTATGATGCCCACTGGACCAGATCCCATGGCCTGGGTCCCATCAAACAGGAAACTTCAGGGCATTGTGCTGGTCGGAGGGAAAAGTCCTGGAAAACACTGGCATTTGCTTAGTTGCTGCACTGGCACGAGGGAGCTGATTGGTTAAGGAACATGTTGGTCATTTCCCCAGGGCCTCTAGTGGATGCATAAGATCTGGGAGGATGTGAGCATAGGGAGGGAAAGGGCAGAAGATATTTTTGGCTTTTCTCAGCACATACAGGCAGTCACTTCTGCCTATATAAGGCTGGCCTGAGCCTAAGCCCACAACATCCGGAAGGAGTGTCTGAATCATCAAAAATAGAATGAGCTTTGCTGAGGGGAATTCTGGGTGGAGGATTCAGAGCCATAAGACAGAACATGAAGAGGAAGTGGTAAGTCTTCACTTCTAGAATCACAATCAGAGGTCCATAGAATATTAGAGTCATTGAAGTTTACAGCTTGTGGGGGTAGAATGTTGCCACCGTCCAGTTGGCTTCAGAATGTGGAGAGGTGGCTAGAGTCTTATTGGATAGGCAGTGCTCTCTTAGAGAAATGATGTGAGTCACATAGAAAATTTTTAAATTTCTAGTGGTCACATTAAAAAAGTGAAAATAATTTTAATAAAATATTTTATTCAACCTAATGCATCCAAAATATTATCCTTTTAACATGTAATTAATACAAAAAAATTATAAAGGAGGACCTGGATTGGCTGCATCAAAGGACTCCCTTACATTCTGGCTTCTGTTGGTATGACGGTTAATTTTATGTGTCAACTTGGTTGGGCCACGGTATCCAGATATTTGATCAAACATTATTCTGGATCTTTCTGTGAGGGTGTTTCCACATGAGATTTACATTTAAATCAATGGAGTTTTAATAAAGCAGATTGCTCTCCATAACATGGTGGGCCTCGTTTAATCAGTTGAAGGCCTGAAAAGAACAAAAGGCCAACTTCGCCTGAGCAAGAAGGAATTCTGCTAGCAGGCTGCCTTTGGGCTCGAACTGCAACTCTTTCCATACGTACACATCTTGTTGGTTCTGTTTCTCTGGAGAACCCTCATCAATACAGCTGTGTTTGCCCATTGGGGAGCCCCAGCAGGAGAGCTGAGAGAGAGAGAGGGGAGTAAGACCCAGGGCAGCTACTTCCCTGTGAAGTCATCAAGGGCTGGATGTGTCCCTGGACTGAAGTTGCCAGCTCCAGGTCAGCAGCTGTCCCGCAGACCCCGGGCTGAGAGGTGCTTCTCCATGACTAGCCCTTCCTCTCACCACCAGGGTCTATGCTTTCTCTTGTGGTTTCCATAAGTGACCACCTGCCCACACCTTGTAACTAGACCCTCATCTCTCAGATGGGGAAACCAAAGTCCAAACAGTAAAGGGCCTGCTTAAGGTCATACAGATGTTATGGGTGGAGCCAGCTGTCCAATGCGGTGAACTCCTCGCTCAACGAGTTTTACTCACCTTTTTCCCCCATTTACCCTCACAGCTTCCATTCCTCTGCCCACATGATCCTGCACTTCTCTTTGACGTTTGTGCTGGAGTCTGTCCGTGTCCATGCTATCACTCCACATTTCATCGCGTCTGCTTGTGGCCATGTTTCCACTGTGTGCTTCCTCCATGTTTTATTTAAATGCCCCTCTTCCCCAGTGATGGTCACCTTGGTGGCCTCCAGCTCCTTGGTACCTCAGACAACTGTGGCATGAATATCCTCCTACATTGTCTCCTTAGGGACCCATGGGATAATTTTGCTGGGATATAAGCCCAAGAACAGGATGGGCCATAGGGAACGCAGACAATGAATCCCCGATTACTACCAAGTTGCTTGCCAGGCTGACGGTAATAGTTGTCTCGCCAACAGAAAACAAGGGTTTCTGTGTCCTCGCATTTCACCATCACTCACTGTCCACTTTTCTAGTTTTTGTCAGTCTGATTGGCGTGTTGTTGAACCTTGGTTAAACTTGCCCCTACCTGATTACAAGTGGTCTGAGCATCTCTTTATAAACCTGCTGGCCACTCACATATCCTTTTTCAGAACGGCATATTCGTAACTTTCACCCAATTTTCTCTTGGGTGTTATGGTGGAAGGCTTCCAAAGTTGGTGGCTAGCCATCTTCTGCCCTGATGTGGATGGCACTCCACCCATTAAGGAGCGGAGTTATTTCCCTCCCCTTGAACCAGGCTAACCCTGTGACCTGATGTGACCAATACAATGTGGCAGAATTGACGTTCGTTCTTGGACTCCCAAGCCCACGCCTTAAGGGGACTTGTAGCTTCTGCTTTTGCCTTCTGAGAAGCCCACTGCCATGTACAGAGGTCCCGGCTGGACTCCTGGAGAAGCCACGTGACCCTGGAGGGTCCACAGCCATCATGGACTTTCCAGCGCCAGCTAAACCCCCAGCTGAGTGGCCCCAGCCACACCATGTACAGCAGAGACAAAACCAGGCCTGCAGAACTCTGGCCAAGTGCAGAAATGTGTTCTGTTTTAAGGCCCTGAACTTTGGGGTGATTTGTTATGCAGCCTCAGGTAAGTGTTTTGTTTTTGTCTCTTCTGGCTTCTGGGTATTCCTTGTGTATTCCAGATGAGTCCTTGATAAATTTCTAATGACTGTACCACCCCTGCCATCTCCTTTCCTCCCACACCACCTTGAGCACATGGCTGACTCCTACTGGTCTCAGCCCAGGGCCGCCTCCTCAGAGAAGTCCTCCCTGACCACCCTGGCTAACATAGCCTTTATAGCTAACATAGCCATAGGTTTCTCACATTGGCCAGTTTCATTTTCTTCTTAGCCCACATTATGACCCAGAGTCACTTTACCTATTTGTTTACCTGCCTACTGCCTGTCTCCAGGGCTAATCTCCATGTGGCTGGGGACAGTGGACTAGCACGTAACAGATTCTAAATAAATACTGTTGAATGAATAAATGGAAGAATGAGTGAATAAAGAAACGAGCCAAACAGACCCCAGATTGAAGAGTGAGTTTGCTTTCTCATAAATTCTGGTATAGATTTACTTATCAAATGTTTACTAAGCATCTACTATGTGCCAGAAACTGTTCTGGGAACTGGAGTTACAACACTGAACAAAATAAAGTTTGTATTCTCATAGGTTTATTTTCTAGAGGGAGAGAAAGTTAATAAACAAGAAAGTAAATAATACAGTGTCCTCACTAAATATTAAGGAGAAAAATAAAGCAGGATAAGGGGATAAAAAGTAATGAGGGTGATATTTTAGACCTGATGGTCAGGGAAGCTTCTCTGGGGAGGTGACATTTGAGCAGAGACCTGAATAAAGTGAGAAACAAGCATATATTTGGGAGCAAAGTGTTCTAGGTAACGGAAACAGCATGTGCAAAGGCCCAGAGGCAGAAGAGTTTGAGTATGTGGCTGGAGTAGAGTGGAGAGGGGAGAGCAGTAAGGAAGTGAGGTCAGGGAGGTCAATTCTGTGAAATCCCCAGTTCCAGAACTTAAGGCTTTGAAGCTGTTTTATGGCCACAAAGGCAAATAATCTCCAGGCCCAGGGTTGATTAACATTCTTTATTTTATAGAATTTTCAATCAGAAGTATTTGAAATCACGATTCATCCGGTTACAAGCCCTTGGGTTTCTCTGTGAATGAATTTCTCCACTGCCCCATCCAATAGAAGTGCACGCCCCACCCCAAAGGGCTGTAACTGTGACTAAATGTTGAAGTAATCCCACGGGAAGGACAGGGAGCCCATTCTCCCTCCTCCCCACTGCTCCCAGGGGAACATCCATGACTCACTTGTGCTGTTTCAAGAACAAGTTCAGTCCCTGGGTGCTGCTTCCCAGCCCGAGCTGCTTGGGGAACCTCATCCCTCAGAGGCGTAGGAAGTCGGGGATGTGAGCTTTCTGGGCCCCTCAGCCGGTGCCTTTTCGAGATGTTCCTACTTGAAGCAAGGAGGGATCAGATCCTCTAGGACAGGCTCCACCAGCCACTGGCTCAGGGGAAGTCTTAAGTTGTCCTCGTCCGTAGAAGAGGATTATGGTGTTTCCCTGCCTGAAACAGTTGACCTCTTACAAGGCCCCAATTTATCTTTTGACTTTTCTCTCACCCCTGAAAAATGTGGCCTTTGCTAATCAAACATGCTTACCGCTTCGGGTCGGGGCAGGGAGGTAAAGACCAGCTCCTGGAAGAAGAAGAAGGCTGCAGCCATGAAGGCCCCTGCGGGCCACGTGCGGAAGGGGCCTGGCTGGAGGGGCCATGGGTCACCTGTGAGAGGGCATGGCCCAGACTTGGCCTGACCCTGGAACTGTGGCCACACTGAATCAGACTGAACAGGAAAATCCTAATAAGCTCGGGTAGAAAGGTCTAGAACTCCTCTTGTGTGCTCGGGAGCCCGGAGAAGCAACAAGGAGGCTTTGCACGATCTCCATGTCCTCAGGATGTCATCTGTCCCTCCCCCTGTCTCCAGGGATTGAAAATACCCCTGGCTGCTGGGTATCAGCAGGGGTGATATTTGAATAACTGGTGGAGAACTGGCCCCCACCAAGCAGAGCGCACACCAGCTGTGAACAGCTGGAACAGCTGGACTGGGACACAGCAGCCCCAGAGTCTCTTGAAGGAAGGTGATCTCTAAAGGCAAGATGGTCTCTCCAGATGGTAACTCGTGTAGTCAGTGAAGGATGCTAGCTGTGCTTCCCGCGCTACCTATTCAAGACAAACGCCATTCCAGATTTGCTTATTGTTGCTGAAATTGGGCTTTCTTGCATCCTAACCACAGAACAGCTCAGAGATAAAGGAGCTTGTTGCTCAGGCAGCAGATCTGGGACGTAGCTGCACCCTGAACTGCATGACAGAGGAGAAGGTATCCTAGATAACGAGACTATGGACCCAAGTGGACCACTGGAAGTCACCCTCGCTTGCTGCGCGCTGGATCACAGAGAAGAATTGCTTGATCATCCTGTAGGGTCCTGACAGCAGGTGATGGCGAGACCTTCTGGGAGGGCCCAGCCCGAAGAGAGTATCTGAGGGGGACTCAGAGGGTCTGAAATGTGTCATTGGCCAAGGTGGCTGGCAGTGCTGTGACATTGGTTAGGTGGATGTTGGCCCAGTCCGGGAAGGTGCCCAGCTGGAAGATGGTCTGTGCCCAAGTATTCATGGCCAAGCTGAGCAGCAGGACGCCCATCACGTTCATCAGGAGTCCCGTCCGCGCCTGCAATGGAGCCCAGAGTGAGGGGGGGTCTGCTCGAGGCCCATTATACAGATGGAAAAGCCCAGGCTCAGAGTCAGAAAGCCCTTCACCCAGGACTGCACAGCTGGGAAGTGATGGGGCCAGACACAAACCCAGGTTGGTCGATACCCAAGACCCTTCCGTCTTTACATGCCTTAGGCTGACCCTCAAGGAGCTGAAAATGTCCCCATTCACTGAGTGGTTTCTAGGTGCCAGGCACTGTGCCATGCAGTTGTCACAGAGCTATGCAATTTACCCTGAAAGCAACCCTGTGAGGGCTGTTATCATCATCATTATTCCCATTTTACAGAAGAGGAAAATGAGGCTCAGAGAATTGGGCTCACCCAGGATCACACAACCTAAAAATAATCTGCTTTGATCAGTAAACATACCCTCTGCCTTTCATTTACTGTCTCCCTCATAGAAGGCAACCTCCTTAGAGGCAGGCCTGTGTCTCCCCTACACTGCTCGACCCCCTGCCCGGAACATGGAATGTGCTCAGCAAATATCTGTGCAGTGAATGAACCCACAGTGGATGAACGTCTGTCTGCCTGGGTCCCTGCTGTCTCTTTGCTCTGTGATCTCTTTCTGCCTCTCACTGTCTCCATCTGTCCTGGGGGAACTCTGTGCCTGGAGAGCCTGCGTGGGTTGAGGACTGGTTAAGCAGATTCCCCCATCTCAGTTGCACCAGCTTAGGACCCCGAAGCTTAGGTCCCTGAGCACCCACGGTGCAGACACCCCAGGCAGCCAGTGGCGGGGGAAGGGCAGCAGGAAGCAGGCAGAGGAGGGGCCAGGAGCCGGTTCAGCAGGGGAGCCTGAGGGGGGCTCTGCCGAAAGCTGGAGGTTCCCCACCACTGCCACGACCCTCGGCCTCTGTCTCCTCTCCAGCAGGCTGGGCACCGAGGCCCGGCCCTAAGTCCCAGGTGTGGTCCGCTGCTCCTCTCCTAGAGACGCCGCCACCAGGCACAGAGTGCTTGGCCAAACAAGTCAGAAGACAGGGCGGTGCCCAGAGAGAGGGGAAGCCCCTCGTCTCTGAAGCAAACTTTGGAAAGTAGTCGCCGAGGCAGTGCTTCCTGAAGTTGCCTAAGCATCTCAGAGTGTTTGCTAAAAGGTATATTTCTGGTCCCACTCGGAAGGACCTATTCAGAAATTGCGGGATGCTGGGGGAAGCACAAGTCCTGCCTTGCCCACCCCTGGCGTCCACCCACCTCCCCGGACCTCTGCTAGAAAGTGCCCAGACTCACCATGTCTTTGACCAGCAAGTGTCCAGAGGCGAAGGCGATTGAGTTGGGGGGTGTCGAGACCGGAAGCATGAAGGCATAGGAGCAGCCGACTGTGCCGGGGATCATCAGGTACAGGGGGTGCACCCTCAGACGGATGGCCTGGGCCAGCAGGGGCGGGACAGACCGAGACCGAGAAACACAGAGAAACCACACGGGAGATGGAGACAGGTGGGGAGACAGAGATGCATGGAGAGAGATAGGCGAGTGAGAGAGAACGAGAGAAACAAACGGGAAGATGGATTTAAAGACACACAGAGAGAAATGCGGCCAGAACGGACACACAGGCAGAAATAGAGACAGACAGACAAGAAGAGAACCAGACCGAGGGAGATATGGAGAGAACATTCCTAGGTTAGCGACATTCCAAGCACATGCAGGTTCATCAGGGAGGATGGGCTGGGGAGATTATTCTAGAACACTCCCTCTTCCAACTTGAGTGCGTATCAGAATCACCTGGAGGGTTTGTTAAACCCCAGAGTGCTCTCGCCACCTCTTGCAGAGTTGCTGAGTCAGCAGGTCTAGGGCGGGGGGGGGGGCGGGGGTGGCAGGAATTTGCATTTCTAACAAGCCCCCAGGTGATGCTGATGCTTCTGGTCCAGAGACCACATCTTGAGAATCACGGCTCCAAAAAGCCTCAAGTCCCCTGCCTGGTCCTTCTCTCAGCCTAACGATCCAAACAGCTGGCCTCTGGGTACCTTTTGTTGGGGCCTCACTGGATTTCAGAGATAAAGAGAGCTCAAGGTAGCACCCGTCGGCACTCATTTCCAAATTTCTAAGACCGTGTGGATCAAAGGTGTCTGTGGGTTGGCCTCAGTTAGCAGACCACTGGTTCATCACCTCCCCCGAATGACATGTCCACCTGTAACTCATGTTGATCACTTCGCCAGCATTTTATTTTAAGGTAAGGATTTTTGGCCCCTCTAGGGAATTTTTGTAAACCAAAGCATATACATTCTCTCAAAAAGCACTAAGATCACCCCCTTGCATGTAAAATGTTTTGATTTTGATGATAAGCAACGTCTAGAAGAATAAATCATTTGCTAGTATCTTCTTCAGCGAAAGCTGTCCCTGCAGACCTGACTGGGTCTACTCTCCCTCCTCTCCCCCAGAGCACCCCCATCTCTCTCAACTGCCCGATCCATCAGATCCTGGGGAAGGGTGTGATAAAATCCAATCACACTTAGCAGGGCTACGGGGACCCCTACCCCACACTGCTGGTGGGAGTGGAAATGGCACGCCCACACTTGGGAGGGCAATTTGCCCATCTCTTACAAAATTCTAAATGCACGTGCTCTTTCACCCAGGGATCTCAGTTCCGGAGATCTAGGTGTATCTACATATAAAAAGGTGCTCAGACAAGGAGAGGCCAAGGCAGCATTGCTGGGAAATAGCAGAGGCTGGAAACAACCTCTGTGTTCATCAGTAGAAGATTGCTTAAACAAAATCAGCAGCTATGGATTCGTAATGGAATATTCTCTAGTCACTGAGGAAGAATAAAGTGTGCCTGTGTGTGCTAATACAGTGTGATATCCATTATAAATTGATGCATAAATAAACAAAGAAAAAGCAAAAAGTGATCCAGACAGTGTGCCTGGCATATCACTGTTTGCATACAAAGCATATGCTTGCAACGTTGATTTAATCTGATCACTTTGGTCTATGTTGAGATAATCATAATGGTCTGGTCTTCTTTAGTCTATTTAAATATAAAACTATACTGAGAGTGTCTATTAATCAGTTTGGAAATTTCTAGTAGGATTCACGTGACCTTGGATCCATTTTGTTATTCGCATCCTTGTTTACATGCGACATTGAGTTATAACTTTCTTTTCCTTTGCTCTCCTTCTGTTTTTGGTGTCAGGGTTTTGCTAACCTTGTACATTGATTGCACAGCTTTCTCGATCTTTCTGTGCTGGGGAACACTTGGGGTAAGTGGGGACTGTCTGCTCCTTGAAGGTTTGCTAGCTCTCACCTCAGACATCCCCCTGGGGCTAGTGATTTGTAGAGCAGTGCTTCTCAACCAGGGATAATTTTGTCTCCCCAGGAGACATTTGGCAACGTCTAGAGACATTTTGGATTGTCACAATTTAGGGGGGATGCCTTTGGTATCCAGTAGGTAGAGAACAGGGATGCTGCTAAACGTCCTACAATTCACAGGACAGCTTCACATAACAGAATTCTCTGGCCCAAAATGTCAATAGTGCTGAGAAACCCTGCTTTAGAGGGAAGCTAGAGCTTTGCCTACCATTAGAATTTCTCCTAAGGTTATCTGTCCATTCAGATTTTCTACTTCTTCTTAATCCATATTTGGCAATTCCTATTTTCCTAGAAAACTCTCCATGTCACCATGGGTTACTTTTCCCAAAGGAGGGAATTTGGTGCATTTGGAAAATATTTACTCTGTTTATGCATTTCTTAAAGAAAAAAACAGTATTCTTTTTTTAAAAAAAACATCATGGTTCTGACACTATCACGCATTTTGGACGAGAGCAATGACCAGCTGTGGCTCCTGGTGGAGTTCCCAGGAGCGAGAAAGAGATTTCTGAACGTGTGTTGGGGAGAGGTGTTTCCCTCCCGCCCCAGGACCCTATATGGACCCTCACCAGCTCCGCCAGGACAGGCAGAAAGATGATGATAGTGGCCGTGTTGCTGGCAAACTCCGTGAAGAAGGCGACAACCACAGTGATGAGCAGCACGGCCAGCGCCGGTGGCACCTTCTCCAGGGGGTGCAGCTGCCCACCAATCCACGCGGATAGCCCCGACTCCTGCAGAGGGGAGGAAGCAAGGACACCTCTTCACCCCCCCGCCCTCCAACAGCTGCCCCCACCCCCCCAAGCCTGGGCCAAGGGGGGAGGGTTAGGGTTGGCCACAGCAATGGCAACTACACCCTTTCACATACGGGTTGACTGAGGTTCAGAGAGGGTAAGTCACCTGCTCAAGGTCACATATTCCAGCCTGGACTTCAGTCAGCTTCTCTGCTTCCTGAGCTGCTCTGTACTCCATACTCTACAGGCCCAGGGCCCAAACCCCTGGATCCTCAAATAATCCATCTGGTTCTCCAAATAATCCATTTGGTTGTGGGACCCCCTAAACTTGAGTGGGAGAGGGGAACTGGACCCTGCATGCTAAATCTTCTCGTTCCTCCAGTGATGGTTGCTAATTACAAAAATATTAACACATTTATACAAAATATTCAATATTAATTTTATAATTATTATGTATTAATACATACCAAATATGTAATATATACAAGATATTATATATATCATATATAATAGGAAACGTGTCAGATATATATCAAATACAACACAATGAATAGGATTATCAATAATAAAAATATTTATACTGAGTATTACAATGGTGGTACCACAAACACTAACATTATTAACATATTATTCCTTATCATAAGAATCACCATCATTGAGGCTTTACAGGGTACCAGGCACCTGCCTGCATTACCTCCCTGACTCTTCCCAACCATCCAGCAAGGTAAGCATTCCTCCCCATGTTACAGAGAAGGAACCCTAACTTGGCAAAGTTTTTGTGATTTGCTCTAGGTCCCCAAAATAGTGACTAAGATGTATTTTGCACTCAGGGCCACGTACGTCAGTAAACTAACATTCTCCTGCAAAGTTCCTTGTCACTGGGCACCCTCCACTGTATACACCAGGCTGTCACTGCACCTCTTAATGAAGGGCAGTGCCCAGAGTGGACCACTGCCCTCCAGGACAGAGAAAAGACAAGGTAGATTGTCTCCTCCCTGGCTCCAGACTACACCTGCCACCAACGCTGCAGAATTACCTCCGAGCTCTCTCTCTGCTGAGTTCTCCAGGAATTACTGTACTTACGAGTATTTAATAATGATACTCTCCCCCACCTCTGTCCTCACCACTTCAAATGTATCCTTAACAACCCGGAATCCAATGCACCTTCATTAAAACCCCAAAGAGGAAAAACTGATGTAAAATTGTGCTCGATGCTGCCCCCTGGTGGTGCCATGCAGCAATATCTCATTAAAGCTGCAAGGGCGCTGCCTGTAGGTCGTTTTCTTAACACAGATAACAAAGCTGTAGGCTTAGGAGCTGATCAAGGGCAGAGTTGGATTAGACCCCTAACATTTAGAATCAAGTGTATGTCTACCATAGCCCTTTTATGGTAGACATACACTTGTATGTCTACGCAGTATCTTTTGGTACCAACAAACTCCGGTTTATCAGAGACAATTTACGCTCTTTTGTATTTAATAGAAAATTTGCTGCTTATTCCAGAAATTAAGCTTTCATAGTGGATTCTAGAATGCAGTATTCTGTTTTTACATAAATAAAATAATACATCTGTCGCTACGATATGACTTAAAAGTTACCTTCAAGGAATGAATAATACATGCTAGTTTTCCCTAGAAGAGACCTTATAAAATTAAGGTGCTTCTTTCATATCTGCACTGTTTGATAGCTTAGAAATTATAGTATATGGCAGAGTCGAGCCCCAGCCCCTCCTCTGGCCCAGGGAACACTGCAGGGAAAAATGGGTCCACTAGTTTTTCCCAGAGGCCACAGCTCTGGCAAAGAGACCGACAGCGTGTGTGCAATTAAATGGAGAGCGGCTGGAGAGAGGGAATATTAATGAATTGGATGAATGAGGAGCCAAGAGCTTCCCTGTAGCCGGGCCTCTGGGTGCCAGGCTTCCAGCCAGCGTCCCAGCAGCCACTCAGGGCCCTGGCTCAGCTTCCGTAGCCGGAGGGAGGCCTGGCAGCTTCCAGAGAGAGGAGACCCCCCAGCTGCTCTCAAGGGGACTCGAACGGGCTTCACCTGCCCTTTCCCATTCCCTTCGAATCAGAAGCTCTGTTTCCTTGGAAACACACAGCCACATGGTTTTCCCAGGGACTGGAGGACCAACAACAGGCAAGGTCAGAGGCAGCATGCCCAGGGCGTGAGGACAAGGGCTCTGGAATCAGATTAAGTTTGTCCCCCCACCTTAATCCATTCTAGCTGTGTCATCCTGGGCAAGTAACTTAACCTCTCTGTGCCTCACTTCCTTTTCTGTAAACTGAGATGTACCAGTCCCTGTCCCAGAGGGTTATTGTTGGGATAAAAGTAGCTAATCTGTAAAGCACTTAGAAAAGTGCTTGGGCACCGGGCAAGTGCCCAAAACATGCCAGCTGCCATTAGTGGCATCAAGTCATGAGATGTCAGAGGTGGCGGAACACTCAGAAATTGCCCCAGGCTGTGGTTGTCAAACTGTGCTCCTTACAGCCCCCACAGTTGCCAAGAGGTACCTGAGGCCACATCGCAGGATGGGAGGGAGAGGCTGAGCTGCCCCCTCTTCCTCCTCCTTTCCCAGTTCCAGGAGGTCCTCTCTCCCTGATCTCTCTGACATATAGTAGGGTCAGATCTTAAAGGAGGGTGTTATGGTACAAGTGGAATGTTTAAAGTTAAAATCTCTGGGATTTCCCTGGTGGCGCAGTGGATAAGAATCTGCCTGCCAATGCAGGGGACACGGGTTCGATCACTGGTCCGGGAAGATCCCACATGCCGCGGAGCAACTTAAGTCCGTGTGCCACAGCTACTGAGCATGCGCTCTAGAGCCGCCAGCCACAATTACCGAGCCTGCGCTCTACAGCCGCCAGCCACAACTACTGAGCCTGCGATCTAGAGCCTGTGAGCCACGACTACTGAGCCCGTGCGCCTAGAGCCCGGCTCCGCAACAAGGGAAGCCACCGCAATGAGAAGCCCGCGCACCGCAACGAAGAGTAGTAGCCTCCGCTCGCCGCAACTAGAGAAAGCCCGCGCGCAGCAATGAAGACCCAACGCAGCCATGAAGACCCAACGCAGCCATAAATAAATAATAAGTAATTCTTTTTTAAAAAGTTGAAATCTCAATAGAAAACCCTTGAAAATCTCTTTAAAATCCTCATAAAACACAATAGGCTCAGCTGTGTGTGTACAACTCTGTATAAGAATTCTTAGGTAGAGAGAGCCAGTCAATTTGATTAAAGGAAAGGAGGAAGACTTTATGCACATGTGTGAACATTCAAACCACTGTAATACTTACAAGCTGTGTGGCATTGGGCAAATTAATGAACGTCTCTGTTCCTTGATTTCTTCAAGGGGTTGTGGTGAGGCTTAAATGAGTACAGGTAGAAACGATTCCTCTATATAGTAAGTACTGAACAGGGCTTATTATTATTTATTTAACTTAACGAACACTTAATATAGTGCTCATTCTGTGCTGGGCACTCTTCTAAGTATTTTGTTAATGTTAACTTATTAATCTTCGAAACAACTCCATGAAGTAAGTAGTATAATTATCTGTATTTTATGGTTGAAGAAACTGAGGCACAAAGAGGTTGTGATTTGCCCAGATAAGTCAATTAAGTTTGGAATTTTGAGCCCAGGATCTGGCTCTTACTTCATCAGTCTACCTTGTCAATAAAATAACAACAACAGCAACAATAATAATAATAAGATAACTCTCCAGCAGGAAATGAGGGATTCAGGAGAATACACACGTTTCTACTTGCCTATAGGGTCTGTTCCACCCTGATTTAATACCAAGCTTGTATCACTGAATATATCTGTAGGTAAGTTTATTGTGGGTAGAGATTAAAAGAGATATAAATGAAGGTGTCAGAATAAGACCTTTTTTTATGAGATAGTAAAATTATAATAACAAGGAAAGTGGTGAGGTTGACATAGGCTGTTGGTTTTAACACCTGGTCTGTATCAGCCCTCTGCTAGGTACTTGCCATCCGTCATGTCATCAGTCCTCAAAACAGCCCATATTGTAGGTCTTGTCCAACAAATATTTATTACACGATCACGTTATGCACTAGGACTTTTCTAGATGCTTAGAACAGCAATGGATAAGACAGGTATGGTCCCTGCCCTTGTGGAGCTTACATTCTAGTAACAGAGATACCAATAAACAAACAAATGAATAGGATAACTTGGGGGTAGGTATGGTGTAAAGGAAATAAGTGGGGTGATAAGAGGGAGAGTGACTGTGAAGGGCAGATGCTACTTTAGACAGGGTGGTCAGGGATGGTCTCTCTGAGGACGTGACCTTGGAGCCGAGACCTGAGGGTAAGGACACAGAGATCTCAGGCAAGAGCAGTTGGCAGAGAGAAAGCAGATGCAAAGGTCCTGGGGTGCAAATGAGTCGTGTGGTTGAGGAACTTTAAGGGGCCAATGGGACTGGAGGGGAGCCCACAAGGGGATAGAGGTATGAGCTGACATCAGGAAGGTAGGCAGGGGCTGTCGTGTGTAGGCCAAGTCAAGCCATCAGACTAGAGTCTAATTATATGGGCAGTTTTGCAGCAGGAGAAATCTGCAGTGAGGACATCAAGTGGTCAAGCTCAGAGCAAGCACTGGGATCTGCTTCCAGCCCTTCAGAACCAGCAGGTGGGAGTCCAGTCCCAGTGCAAAGGCCTCTAAGCCCCAGGAGGCCTGGCTGTGACCTGGCGAGGGCACTGGGCAGGGCTAGGAAGCAGGACATGCCCTGAGCACTCTGGTCCCTCCTGCAGCAGGCCGCCTGTGGGGGGGGATGGTACGAGCAGGGGTTGGGGGAGGGAGCAGCTGTCACACAAAGTCCTTTTTGAACAGAAACCGCGGCCAGCTGCCCAAGGCTGGGCCAGGAGCCAGACTGGCATCCCGGCATGCTCCGTGGTCCTGCAGCCAGGCCCACTGAGAGCCAGTCTTTGTCCACCACTCCCTGAGCTTGGAGAAGCCTTTGGGGTGCAGGTCAGGCTCAGGGTGAGGCGAGGTTCATATCATCTCGATAAATGGCATCATTTCCACTGAGTTGCTCAGGGCAAGAACCTCCCCTTTTCCATAATATCTAATCATAATAAACAACTATGTCTGGCTATGTTCTAAGTTCTCCACATGTATTAATTCACTTAATAAATGTAACAACTCTATGAGATGGGCACCATTATTATGCCCATTTTACAGATTAGGAAATGGAGGCACACAGCTCAGAGGTGAAAGATTGACTCCAACCCAGATGGTCTGGGTCCACCACCCATGCTTTCTACCATTGCATTGCATGGCCTCCTCAAGGCCATGGCTAACATGCCACTTCCTCCCAGAAGCCTTCCCTGATACATCCCCAGTAGGAGGCAATAGTGAGAATAGTGAGAAGAGTCAGACAGATGCAAGTTCAAAGCCCAGCTCTGTTACCTACGAGCTGTGTTCCCTAGCATGAGTCACTTAACCTCTCTGGTCCTCAGGATTCCTAAAATGGAGACAAAAACAGTACTTTTGTTCATCGATCTTTTTGTTCCTTTTGAAGTCTGTACCTTTGTATGTGTCATTTATTGAAAAAAATGAACAAAATAAAAACACATTTCACATAAAAAGAGTAGCTATGTAGAGAAGCTGGATGTGCCCCCCGGTCCCCCTTCAGTGTGGCCTTGGTGTGGGGTCCATAGCGTGATGGTTCCGCTCTCGGGACTCTGAAGGCCTTTTGTCCCAGCGCAGGGAGTGCGGGCAGCAGACGGCCTTCACTGTCAGCCCCTGAGGGACCGGCTCAGACCGGAAGTTGTCCTGCCCGAGGTTATACCACTCTTGGGGCGGAGTCTCCCCACCTCTCCTGCTTCCTTCCCTCCCTTTCACAGGGCACAGCCTAATGCCTGCTCACTAATCCCCGCCTCAGAGTCAGCCTCCTGGAAGCTGAACCCGCAATCCCCATGGAGTGAATGTTTCAAGAGAACACACAGGGAGCTCTTGGCTCCTATTAGCGGTGTATCCCTTCATTTACTCTCTTCTTTAATTACTCCCAACAACCCCATAGAGTAAGAACTTCAAGCCCATTCATAGCTGAGAAAACTGGTGCCCAGAGGAGTTAAGGAACTTGCCTAAAGGGCCCCAGCAAGGAGTAGGATAGCTCGGATTTGAATCCAGGTACTCAGATCCCAAGCCTGGGTTTCCGTAACACTATTTGAAACTGATAATTAAAACTGAATTTTATAATGCCATTTGCAGCAACATGGATGGACCTAGAGATTATCATGCTAAGTGAAGGAAGTCAGAAAGAGAAAGACAAATATCGTATGATATCACTTATATTTGGAATCTAAAATATGACACACAAGGAACTTATTTACAAAACAGAAACAGACTCACAGACATAGAGAACAGACTTGTTGCCAAGGGGGAGAGGGGTGGTGGAGGGATGGATTGGGAGGTTAGGATTAGAAGATGCAAATTATTATATAGAGAATGGATAAACAACAAGGTCCTACTGTATAGCATAGGGAACTATATTCAATATCCAGTAATAAACCATAATGGAAAGAATTTGAAAATGAATGTGTATATATATAAAACAATCAATTTGCTGTACAGCAGAAACTAACACAGCATTGTAAATCAACTCTACTTCAATAAAATAAATTTTTTTAAAAACTGAATTTTCCTTTCCTTTTTTTGAATTTTATTTATTTTTATACAGCAGGTTCTTATTAGTTACCTATTTTATACATATTAGTGTATATATGTCAATCCCAATCTCCCAATTCATCCCACCACTCCCACCCTCCCACCCCACTTTACCCCCTTGGTGTCCAAACATTTGTTCTCTACATCTGTGTCTCTATTTCTGCCGTGCAAACACAAAACCGAATTTTAAAAAGTAAGCAATTTGAGAAGTAATTTCAGGTTTCCTTTACCTTAATTTCCCATTTGACCCTTAATTGGCTGTGGCCTCTCATACCTCGGCTTACATGGAGAAATTTAGGGGGGGTGGGGTGGGGCCCAGCTTCATGAGCTGTGGGTTCAAATCCCAGCTCTGCCTTCTGGCTGCACAAAAGTAGGCAACTTGTTTAGCCTCGAGTTGCCTCCATTTCCTCACCTTGGAAATGAGGACAGCAACAATATCTACTTCAACTGTGTCTTTGAAGATTAACAGAGTCAGTATTTGCAAAGTGCTTCCTGAGGTGCCTGGCACTTGGGAAGTTCTCAAGACTGAGCCGTTAGGAGGCTGGACTCTGAAATCAGATGGACTGGAGTTCGAACCCCACCCCTTAAGCAGAGGGCAACTGTATGACCTTAAGAGAATTGCTTCATTTTTCCAGGCCTCGGTTTTTCTACCTGGAAAATGGGTATAAAAATATTCCCGGGACTTCCCTGGTGGCGCAGTGGTTAAGAATCCGCCTGCCAGTGCAGGGGACATGGGTTCGAGCCCTGGTCCGGGAAGATCCCACATGCTGCAGAGCAACTAAGCCTGTGCGCCACAACTACTGAGCCTGCGCTCTAGAGCCCATGAGCCACAACTACTGAGCCCACGCACCTAGATCCCGTGCTCCGCAACAAGAGAAGCCACCGCGATGAGAAGCCCGCGCACCGCAACAAAGAGTAGCCCCCGCTCGCTGCAACTAGAGAAAGCCTGCGTGCAGCAACGAAGACCCAACACGGTCAAAAATAAAAAAAAAATAAAAAAATAAATATTCCCCAACCCTGAGAGCCAGTGTGAGGATTCAATGAGATAATATGTTATGACACATGTTGGACACTGAAGCTGCACTTCCTCTGAGCAGGGCTGGCTGTGCTGAGACTGCGTGCCTCCGGAAATTCTGCTCTGTCAGTGCCTCACTCGCCTCAGTCTAGTCCCGGCTCTGCCCCTGTGCTCACAGAGCCCTCTAGAATAACATTAATAGTAACACCAAGTAATTAATATTCACAACACCTAACATAGCGGTCAAGAGCATAGGCTCTAGAGCCAAACTACCTGGATTCTTATCCTGAGTACATAGCTGTGTGGCTTCAGGCAAGTTACTTTACCTCCCTGTGCCTCAGTTTCCTAATCTATAGAATGGGGATAACGATGGCATCTATCTCATAGGCTTGCTGGGAAGTTTAAATGAGATATGTGCAAAACAAGTTGAACAGTGCCTGGTACAGGGTGAGCCTGCTAGGGTGTTACTCCTCTGTGCTCACAGGACCCTCTAGTCATATTAGTAGTAGTACTAGTGTAATGCTCATTGCAAGCTCCTTGAGATTCTACATCGTGCCTTTTTTCTCTCTTTCTGGGCAGCGCCAGGCACAGCAGGGAGCTGTGAGGTGTCAACTACGATGACCCTCATGTGGCAGATGGGGAATCTGTGGTGCGCGCGGGGCCCGCGTAGTCTGCTGCCTCTGCTCTTGCACCTGCGGCTGCCCCGGGACCGGCACTCACCTCCCCAGGCTGCAGCCTGCCTGCTGCTCTTACCTCACAGCCTTTGGCCATGGCGAAGCCCCCTCCCAGGAGAAGGATGATGTTCCAGGGCACCGTGTCCTGAGCCTTCTTCCATGTCAACAAGGGCTCTGTCTCTGTGTTGGGAGCTGGGCAGAGAGAAGACACTTAGCCTGGGAGGGGACACCCTTCCCCTCCGGGCAGGGAGGGGACCCAACACACATTCAGGACAGTCAGCCGGAGGAGGAGATACCGGCCCCAGCAGCCCCATCTTGGTGGGGACACTCAGGGGTCTCCAGGAAGCCACAGTCTGGCTCCAGCGTCTGATTTGGGGCGTCTGCTCTACTCAGAATGCAGCTTGAGAATCTTCTGGAACTGGGCAGTCCACACGCAGAACATCCTTTACATCTCGTGACAAGCCCCTCTGGGTAAGTACTACTTTCACTCTGATTTACAAGAGAAAAGGCCCTCTTTGTAACTGAAGGTGTACGGGGGGGGGGGGGGGGGGGGGGAAGAGGAAGGAAATGCAGGAGGATAGAAACCAAGGGAATGTTTGGTCCACGGAAGTGCAGGATGATTTGTATTTCTTCAAAAGCAGCCACGTCTGCAGTAGTTAGAACAAGGGGTCGGCAAATGTCTTCTGTAGCGAGTTGGAGAGTGACTAATTTAGGCTTTGCAGGCCTCTGTTGCAGCGAGGCTGCCACGGTAGCATGAAAGCGCCACAGACAAAACGGACACACGTGGGTGTGGCAGTGTTTCCATGAAATTCTATTTACAGAGCGGGTGGCAGCCCGATTTGGCCCTCGGGCTATAGTTTGTCATCCCTGCATTGAGAGCATCCTCCTGGACCCTGTGTGCCCTTGAAACGTGACCTTGCCTCTAAGCCCCCATATCCTCAGCCAATACCCGACACAATAATAGTACCTGGGGGTTCTCGTGGGCACTGATGAAGCAGCGAGGGAGCTGTGAGTGGAGGGACGTTTCTGTTGAGTTTGCAGCCGTATCCCAGTGTCCCTGACACCTGGAAGTCACTCCATAAGTACTTGTCGAATAATATATTCAACTCACACAGCCCAGTGCCTGGTGCCGAATAAGCACTCCTGAACTGGCACTCTTCACCGCGGGCTGCCAGCGGCCTCTCTGGAGGAGGATGGGTCTGGCCCATTCACAGCAGTTCGCCCTCTGTCAGGACAGTTCCTGGTTTAGTGCCCATTGATATTTTGTTTCCCCTTTTCAGTGTTTTTCAAAATTGTACACCGTGGTTTTCTAAAACAAAAGTTAATAATTGGATAATAAAGACAATCAAAGCTACTTAATAAAGGCCCTCCCCTAGATAATTTGCAGCCCTTGGGTGTACCCAGGCGGTTCTGATGTCACACACTGCCAGGGGATTCTTGGGCCAAGCACAATGTATGATTTAAGCCCAGAACTAGAAGAGGCAGCTGGAGATGTCAGGAGGCCCAGCCCTCTGCCTTCAGGCAATAAAATAGCATTTCATTAAAGAGACAGCCAAGGTCTGAAAAAGTAAAGTGACTCACTTTTCAGGGTCGGACAGGGGAGGCAGAAGGCCCTGAGATGAGTTTAACATAATGCAGGTGAAGTGAGTTAAGTGGTGAGTGCTTATAAGACTGCTCACCATATGGTAATGGCAATTAACATTAGCTGCTATTGCCTTTATTATTTTCCCATCCAACCATGCCCTTGCCACTATTTCTCATAAGTGCAGCCTCTAACTGTCTAAATGTCTCACTTCCACGTTATGCCAGCTGCCTTCTAGAGCAGGAGCTGAAAGCACAGGCTTTGAGGTTGAACTAGAAAGAATTCAATCCTGGCTCTGCCGTTCGGCTATGTGACTTGGGCTAGTGGCTCTGCCTCTCTGAGGCTCAGTGCCCTTATCTGCAAAAGGGAGCAGCAGTACCTTCTCAGAGACCAACTGGGAAGATGACACGGGCCCATGTATGCAAAGGGCTCAGCCCAGGATGTGGCCCAGAGCAGGTCCTCGGTCATTTATTTAACAAGTGTATATTGGGGACCTACCATGTGTCAAGCACTCTTCTAGACACTGTGGATATGGGAGTGGTCAAAACAGAGAAAACCCTGCCCACTGGAAAACTTATATTCCAATAAGTGAGGCAGGTGATAAATCAATAAATGTATAATGTTGGGACACTGTATGTGCTATGAAGAAAAAGAAAATACAGGAAAGGGACGGAGTGACAAAGGAGGGGTGCTTTTATAGATGGTGTAGTCAGAGAAGGCTTCTCTGGAGATATCTGGAGGAAGGGCTTTTTGGGCAAAGAGGAAATGGAAGCTGTCATCATCCACATGGTGGTCATCTTCCTCCTCCTCCTCAACGACACCCTCCACCTCCTCTTCCTCCTCCTCACCGTCCACATCACCATCCACATCATCGTCATCAACATCAACAACATCGTCGTCATCCACAAGCACAGTGCCTGGCACATAGTAGGCAGAGCATCAATACTTGCTGAGAGACCATAAAGGGAGTTGCAAGTGCAACTCAGATCCATAGAAGAATGGAAGACAGTGGGTAAGATAAGAAAATCAAGGTTGGCTTGGATGTCTGGGTTCCACCCCCTGTCTCTTTTTAACTAGCTGTGTGACCTTGATCAAGTCACTTTCTCTCCATGGAAACTGACTGACCACTCTCTAAGGCCGCCTGTAAGACATGGGTGTTGAGTACTAGAAAGCATCATTTCGGCCAAGTCTGCACGGGCCCACTAGTTGCCGAAGGATGGGCAGCGCGGGTGGAATTCCCTCTCCCCACCCACTGGGCAACACTGAAAACTCCAGTTTAAAGAACCCTCAGCTGAGGCAGGATGCTACACTCCATGGGCCGGATCCAACCTAGAGATGTGTTTTAACACTACTGGATGGGCCCACGTAGTATTTGTTTTCCAGTGTTAGCTGCCAAAGTTTAAAATCAGGGAGATTTCATAAAATTCCAGATTCTCTGCTTCTCTTAAAAAATCAGCAAATCTGGCAAAACTAGTCGTGCTTTCCTACACGGGGACAGTCAGGGGAGACTGAGTAACAGCTGCCCCCTTTATTTGGACGTTGGCTTGGCTGTTTCCCACAGATCCCACCAGGCTCTGACACTGAAGGTCCTGCCAATTACCATCACCCTCTGCTGCTGTTTTCCCTGTAACACAGAAACTGTCCTGTTGCAAAAATGTGAAAGGAGAGACGGACAGGGAGGGCCAAGTTCCACCAAACACTTTCTCCTGCATCCAATCAGCGGCACACAAAAATGTTACGCGGCGTTTGAATTTGGACATGTCCTAGAGAACTGCTAAAGCCAGGGGTGAAAAGTGACTAAGGGCCCCACTCACTTCCTAACTGGGAAAGCAAGGCCCACAGGGTACAGGAACTTTCTCAAGGTCACCCAGCAAATTCGTAACAGAGCTGGGATTCCGCACGTGTATGCCATAGTGCCCTCCCCACAGTCCCAGCTGAGAGGAAGCTCTGGGCCTTATGAGCCCACCCACAGGTGACAGAACCATGGCTGGGCACCTGATCTAGAGCAGCCAGGCCACAGGCTGGCCAGGAAACTATGAGGCCACGAGGTGACACAGTAGGAAGCGATCTGCTTTTATAAGAACAAGCTGGACCAAGCAGTTTCTGACTCAGAAGCATCAGTAGGAAGTAGAGAGACAACTCGGTGAAGAGAAGTGATAACTGAAGATGCAAGAGCGGACAGAGAGAGAGGGCCGGGTGATATGGAGGCCGTGAGCGGGCTGAGTTCTGAGGAAGCAGAACGTGTGAGGAAATAGGTACTGTGAGGGGGCAGTGGCTGGAGGGAGCAGACACACCCGGAGACGGAGCAAAGCCTCTAAGAGAGTAGCTGCTACGAGGAAGCAGAAGGTGTGTGGGACTCGATGCTTCGAGAGACAGAAACAGGAGGCAGGAAGTAGCCGGAGCAGTGGGATTAGGTACTGTGAGGGAAAGGGCGCTACCCCACAAGGGAACAGAAGTTACAATGAAGCGGGAACTCGGATGAAGCAGAAGCCACCGAGATGCCACAACTCAGAAGCAGTAGAAACTCTGAACAGACCAAGAAATGATACCGAGAGTGGATGGTGAGGAAAGCTGGCTGGCCACAAGACAGAGAAGCAGAGAGGAATGGCTGGCCACAAGACAGAGAAGCAGAGAGGAAGAGAATAACTGAATCCCGTTCAGTGGCAGAGCCTCAGGGGCCACAGCCTAAGCCTCCTCGAGGTCCAGCTCTGCTACAGTCTGTGCGTCCCTGGGAAATCGGCTCCCTACTGGTCCGTACGCTGCACTGCACACGCACAAAACCCCACTCCTCCTGGAAACCGGAGCTGTCCTGTGTAATACGCTATTCTTTTCCAACAACAGAAGATAGTTGGATTACGACCTCCTAGTTCCTGACTCCTGGTCCAGAGCTCATCCCACTGCCCCAGATGGAGATGGGCCAGTCACAGCCTCTGTCACAGGTGGCAGGCGTTGGCACCTTCTTCTGCAGACACCGGCTGGAATTCCGGTGGGGTCACAGATTGGTGATCTGAAGGCCAGCCTACAGGCAGGTTGGTGTGGAGGGCTCAGTGATTCCCTGAGGCTGAATTTGAATGCCTATAGCCAGTTTTGCCTCAGTTCCCCCACCACTTGCTATCCATTTAAACCCAGCTTGAGGTTTTCATCTCCGGGCCCTTAGGCAACTGACTTGCAACTCCTGCTTTGGGCCCAGAGTTTTTCTGGGCAAAGTCGAGCCTACTGTATAGGTACTTATATGACTAAAGAAAATATTAATAGATGTCCGCAAACCTCTTATTGAAGAAATGAAAAACATTTTATCTGTGGACACAAATTTGAATTTCATGCCACGTTCACGAGTCATGAAATATTTTTCTTTTGATTCTTTTCAACCATTTTAAGAATGTGAAAGCCATTATTCTTAGCTCACAGGCTGTATAAGCACAGCCAGCCAGCTGGATCTGGCCCATGGACTATAATTGCTAATCCCTGCCCTGGACTGTCACCTCTGGCAGACATGGTAAATGCTCAGACGGGGAAAGGGAAGAAGCAGCACCACGTGATTAGTACAATAGGGCTGTCAGTCCCAGGAGGGCCCCACCTTCAGGCCACTGATGACCACGCTCCAGGCCACCGACACCCCAGCCTTGCCCACCTTACCTTTAAAGTCAAACCACCACTTGAGAGATGGCTTTTGGGACGGGAAGAAGAACAAGACGGTGACAATGGACACGCCAGTGACAGCATCAGAAATAAACCTACAATGACAAGGCCCCAAAGCATGTGACCCTGGGCATCTCAGCAGGCCAAGGTTTGGCAGATTTGCAAATGAGGATCTGTCGAAGGGAATTAGGCCCACCGTGAAGGGAACATTGTTGGAGGCCACCGGATTCTGTTCTGCACTGCAGTCAGCAGGGATGCAACCACCCATGGATGCAGAAGCTCTTTATCCACTGCTCCCTGGGGCATTTAGACTCTGCTTGAGCCAAACAAATGTTTATCCTCCCATTTCAAGGACCCTAGGAAGAGGGACTTGATCAAAGAGGGGAGAATCTGAGAGCCACAGAAGGTTGGGGTCTATGGTACCCCCATGCATCACCATAACCGGGGCTCCTGTAACAGTCCTGTATGTATTTGTTCAGCTCCTGCTTGCATTCCTCCTGGGATGGGCAGCTTAGTACATGGAGATGCAGCCCATTCACACCAGCAGAGCTCAGATGGAGCCCACCTCATAGCCCCTCAAAACCTCACTACCACCTTCCAAGGATCCACAACATGTCCTATGGAGACATTAAGCCCACAGAAGTCTTAGAAACAGCCCTTGAGGGCAGGCATCTTCCATTTCAGATGAGGAATCTGAGGCTCAAAGAGCAATAGCAACTTGCTCAGGGCCAGACCATAGTCTGTAGAGGAGATGGCCTTGAACTCAGATATATCTGGCTCCAAGTTCAATGAGGCACAGAGCCAAGTGCCAACAAAAGGGCTTTCAGCCCACATATTTGGGAATAAGAGTATTCAAACAGCCAAGAAACTGGAAAAGATGGCCCATATCACTGTAATAGAGAAATACAGATCAAAACACATGCTAACAGACAGGCAAAACGTGAAGAGGGTGATAATATCTAATGAGGATGTTGAGAAACACATGCTGGCAATACATTTCAAAACTTTACATATGAATACCCCTTAATCCAGTTGTTGTACCTCTAGGAATTTATCCACAGGAAATAATTGGGCTCTTGTACACAGATTATGTACCGGGACGTTCATTATTGATAAGATTAGAAAAAAATGGAGGATTTTTAGTAGGGACATGTTTAAATACATTGTGTATTATAATATATATAATGAAATACCCCTCAGCTGTTCAAAAAAAGGATAAAAGATATTATCAATTGTTACATTTGACATGGAAATACAACCAAGTTACCTTGTAAATTAAAAAAAAAAAGCAAGTTTTTATCTGCAGTATTGGACACGATCCAAAAAGGATTTAATTGGTTAAATAAATTAAGATGGGCCCGTTCTATAGACTACAATGCACTGTTTAAAAAGAATGAAGTGGGTCAGAAATAGCAGGTTGTCTATGATCTCATTATTGTATTTTCCAATTTTTTGTTATATGTAAACATATATGTATGTGTGTATATATTAATATAGGTTGTGTGTGTGTATCTGAAATGTTATACACCAAACTGTTAATTGTGATAATCTCTGGGGAATGAAGGAAAACTAACTTTTACTTTTTCAATTTAGCATTGTTTGAGTTTTTTATAATGAGCATAATTTTGTAACTAAACAACAAAGAAAAAAGCAGATCACAAATACTATGTTTCATGTATATGTATAACTAAATCACTTTGCTGTACACCTGATACTATCACAACATCGTTAATCATCTCTACTCTAATATACAATAAAAAGTTAAAAAAAACAACAAATACTATGTTTACTGCAATCACATTTCTGTTGAAAAAATTCTTGTGTTTGCTAGGCTTCTTTTTAGTGAGTTTGCATGTGTTTTAAAATTAGTTGTATTGAGGTATAATTAACATGCCATAAAATGCACCCATTTTAAGGATACAGTTCAATGAGTTCTGACTAATGTATACGGTCCTGTAACCACCAATGCGATCAAGATGTAGAACAGTTCCCAGACAGGCATTTTTTAAGTCAGAAAAAAGACATACATCAGAACTGCAAATTGAGGTTCTAAGTGATTTTCACTATTGTTGGAATGGTTTATAACACCAGATTTCATTTGAAAAAAAACCCAAAGTACCTACATTTTGGAAAAATAAAAGAATGGTAATAAGAGCCACTTCTTTTGGCTCCATGATATTATATTGTTTCTTCCTCATAAGAACCCTCACGAAATTGGAACGTGTATCCCCCACTTTACCAGGGGTGGGGGGAGTCTGAGGCTCAGAGGGTGAAGTGTGTAGGGCTGCTCTATCCAGTATGGTCACCATGAGCCACATGTGTCTAGTGGACACTTGAAATGTGACAAGACTAAATGTGGCAAGTGTAAGACACACATCAGATTTTGAAGATTTAGTGTAGAAAAAAGAATGTAAAATAGCTCAACAATAATTTATTGTATGGATTACATATTGAAATGATATAGCGTTAAATAAAATCCATTATTCAAATTAATTTCATCTGTTTGTTTGTTTTTTTTACTTTTTTATGTGACTACTAAAAAATTTAAAATCACATTTGTGGTTCACATAACATCTCTATTGGATGGTGCCGATCAAAATCATCAGAGCTCGCCAAATCCAGAGGACGTATCTTCCATCTAATCGTGTTCTAACTAGATCACACCAGATTTTGACATATTTCCCACTCACTCCTTCCTTAAACACTCCTCTCTCTTGGCCTGTGCTAGTCCGTTGCTCCAGCGTTTCCCCCTACCTCGCTGACTGCTTCTTCTCCATTTTCTCTAATGGGATCATTCTCTACCCAGCTCCTAAACGTTGGGGATCCTCAGTCTTCTCTATGCTCCTATATGCTTTCCCTGGCTGAGCCCATCAATTCCTAGGGATTTAAATTGGAAATTTATATGGTGACCCCCAGATTTATATCTGCAACCTGACTCCTCTGAGCTTCAGGCTTGCGCATCCAACTACCCTTTGCAGTATTTGAAAAGCATTTTACACTTGGCACGTCTAAAACAACTCCAAAATGGAATTGTTGATAAGCCACCCCCAACCCCCTAAAGAAATGTTATTCTCCAACTACCCACCTATGCAGGTAACTCCTTTCCCTCATGCCCCCAAATCCCACCCAGTAGCAAGTCCTATCATTTCCAACTTTGAAATATATCTTGTCTGCTCCATCTCCATTGCCCCCACTCTCATTCAAGCCATCGAAGCTTTCGTCCCCAACCAGGGCTCAGTAAACATCTCCTATAAAGGGCACACAATACGAAAACAGCCACAGACAATAGGTAAATGAATAGGTGTGGCTGTGTTCCAATAAAACTTTATTTGTAGATACTGAAATTTGAATTTCATATAATATTCATGTGCCACAAAATGTTTCCCCTAGCCACTTAAAAACATTAAAAAAAATTCAAAACCAAGCGGCGGACCAGATTTGGTCCATGAGCCTTGGTTTGACAACCGCTGGGGTCATCTAGGTGGTGCTATAGCTCCTAACTGTTCTCCCCACCTATATTTTGCCCCCACTATCCATTCCCTAATAAATACAGCTAATATGTGATTGAGCTCTTTCTAGGTGCCTGTCTAATCACTTGACATGTATTAACTCACTGCTCCTTAGAACAATTCAATGAGAATTGGACTATTTACAACACCATTTTACAGATGAGAACGCTGAGGCACAGAGAGATTAAGTACCTTAAAACCCTCCAATAGCTTGCTACTGATCTCCCATTAAAAAAAAACAACAAAACAAGACCAAAACTCTTAGCATGTCCAACAAGACCCTTCATGGTCTGGTCCTCACCTGCCCTTCCAGTCACATGTCTGCCAATTTTCCTCCCTCCCACCAGGCCCTGGTTACAATGGGCTTCTTTCAGTTCTTCAAATGTTGATTTCCACCTCAGGCTTTTAGTAGATATTCCCAGTGTGTCTCTAATTTTTACTCTTCCTAAACTTTGGTTCTTTCCAGAGCTAACCAAAGTCAATGCCCCCTACTCCATTCTTTGAGAGTATAACCCTCTCACTCCTTCTTTCATAGCACTCGTTACAATTTGCAGTTATTTTGTTGTCTATTTGTTTTTATCTCTGTCCCCAGCTGCTGGCATAATGTTTAACAAAAAATAGGTGCTCAATAAAAGTTGTTTGAGTGAATGAATGAATGAATGACGTGCTCAGGGTTGCACAGTTTGTAAGTGGCGGAGCTGGCATTCGAACCCAGTTCTGTCTGATTCCAAAGGCAAAGCTCTTAACACAGGAGACGCTAAATGTTTTATCATCCAAACCTAAACTCTTTTGAGGGCAAAAGAAGGAACTGTTAATAATTACATGGGATGAGAGGTGGAAACATAGCCCAGTTCTCCCCAGCTACACTGCCTCCTCAGCCCCAGCGGCCCAGCCCCGAGTCTTCCCTGTTGGACTCCATCCCATGGGTCCCCAGAGTCTCACCCAGGGGTGAAGAGGCTGGCCCAGCCAGGGATGAACTTCGGGTCCCGGGAGAAGAGGAGGATGGCGAATATGCAGAAAAGGATGAACACGGCCTGTTCGGCAAACCTGTGGCACAGAGATGCAGACAGCATTGTGACCGTGGGCTGTGGCTGGACCACAGCACAGGAAGCCCTCAGGCAGGGGCCCACTGGGTGTGACTGGGCCAGGCCCTACCTCTGAAAGCTGGAAGTAGTGCACTCCCCAGGTGGTCCCGAGAGTAAGGGGAGTGGTGTCCCAGGTGTAAGTGATTCCTTTCCTGGGGCTCCCATGCTGCCCTAGGATCCTTCCTGAGCATAAGGCACCCTTCCCCACAAACCATTCATATCACTCGCGCTGGGAATTTCCCATAGTCCTAGGGACAATCCAGAGAGAGAAAGAAGTGAAACAGAGACAGAGTCAGAAAAGCAGAGAGAAAGGAAACAGACAGAAACAGAGAGGTAGGCAAAGAGAGAGGAACAGTCATACATACAGAGGGGGACAGACACAGAGAGGGACAGACATGGAGAGAGCGGTAGACAGAGGCAGAAAGAGAGAATCCCTAAATGTTGCAGCAAATATCTACCCAATGTGCCCATTTCACAGATCAGGGAGCAGGGCCCAGAGAGGGTTAGTGCCTTGCCCAAGGCTACACAAAAAATTAGTGGCAGAGTCAGACCTTGTGTGAAGGCCTGCTAACTCTTAGTTATTTTCACTACGTGAGAAATGTGTGCGAAACAAGCTTCTGGAAGCCACCCAAGGCAGCATCCCATATTCCATGAACCAGGAAGGAAAGTGCGCATTAGGCGGGAAGGTGACAGGTTCCCCCTCCAAGTTCAACCTGAGAGGCTTACTGGTCCTCAGGGTATCTACCCCAGCGACAGGGCAAGAGCTGACTGTGTAAGTCATCTCCCTACTCTCCATCTCTAGGCTCCCAGGCCGTTGGTCCTGAAATCCCCTTGGGACTCAGTCTCCAAGGGGGTCAGGGATTAAGTCAAGAGGTAGCTGTCTTGAAAGTCTAGTACCTGGCTCTCTCCCCACCCTGAAAACCCCTGTGCCACATACTTGATGGGCCCCAGGTTCTGGAATTCCTCCTGAATCATGGCTCGAGCCCTATTTTCTGCGTCACTTCTGATCTCAGATTTCTTCTTCCTCCAGCCCCTGAAACAGAAAGTGGGGAGGTTAGGAGTGGCCACTGCAGTCTAACTAGCGTCTCATCTACCCCACCACCATCTGGCCAGGTCTCACTATCTCTGTTTTGGAGACTCTGCAACAGCCTGCTGAGTGGTCGGCCTGCCTCTATGTTCCCTTTCTAAAATCTGTTCTGCCCACCTATAGCCTGGATAGTCTTCTAAAAATGTGAATCTGATCATATGGCTCCCAGGCTTAAAATCCTTTAGGGGGTCAAACAGACTCATGAATAAACAGATAAACCAAGGAAATAAAATAGAAAGTCCAGAAATAGACAAAACTATAAATGGGGATTCAATCTATGATAAAGTTGGTATCCCAGCTTGGTGTAGAAAAGATGACCTATTCAGTCATTGATGTTAGACATATAGATCAATGGAATCGAATTGAGAGTCCAGAAATAAACCCACATTTCTATGGTCAATTGATTTTTGATAAGGGTACCAACACCATTCAATGGGGAAAGAATAGTCTTTCATCAAATGGTGTTAAGACAACTGGATAGCCACATGCAAAAAGATGAGCGTGGACCCCTACCTCATACCACATACAAAATTTAACTCAAAATGGATCAAAGACCTAAATAGAAGAAGAGCTAGACCTGTAACATTTTTTCGAAGAAAACATAAGGGTAAATTTTCATGGCTTCAGATTAGGCAAATACCTCTTAGACATGATACGAAAAGCACAAGCAACCAAAAATAGATAAATTGACTTCATTAAAATTAAAAACGTTTGTGTGTCAGTAAATGGTATCAGGACAACTGGATGGCCATCTGGAACAAAAAAAAAAGTTGGATCCAAACCTGTACCCCCAAGGTTGGATCCTTACACTGCACCCTAAGGATAAGCTCCAAATAGATAAAAAATTTAAACATAAAAAATATTAAAATACTAGAAGAAAACATGGGATTATTCTTTTATAACTCCTATAATGGAAAGACCTTTCTAACTGTAATTGAAAATTCAGAAGACACATAAGAAAAGATTGATAAGTTCATCTACATAAAATGTTTCTAAACAATTCTGCATGGAAGAAAGCACTATAAGCAAAGTAAAAAATCAGGAAAAAATATTTGCAACTCATACTCAAAATAAGCACTAATCTTTCAATATAGAAAGAGTACTCGAAATCAATAAAACCAAGACCAACAATCAATTTTTTAAATGTACAAAAGATATAAACACACAGTTTAACAATTCACAGGAAAGGAAATACCAGGGTCTCCCATGAATATATGAAAAGTTTTCATATTGCTCCTCAATATGAAAAGTCTCTCAAAATTACTTCTAAAATAAACGCAAATTATTTTTCTCTTATCAGATTGGCAAAAATCCACTTTGCTGCATGGAAACAGACACTCTCATACATTGTAAATGGGGGAACAAATTAGTGCAATTCCTACGGAGAACGACTGGACAATATCTATTAAAATAAAGTGTTTATTCTCTGACCCAGAAATCCCTCCTATGGGGCTTCCCTGGTGGCACAGTGGTTGAGAATCCGCCTGCCAATGCAGGGGACACGGGTTTGAGCCCTGGTCCGGGAAGATCCCACAAGCCGCGGAGCAGCTAAGCCTGTGCGCCACAACTACTGAGCCTGCGCTCTAGAGCCCGTGAGCCACAACTACTGAACCCGCGTGCCACAACTACTGAAGCTCACACACCTAGAGCCCGTGCTCCGCAACAAGAGAAGCCACCCCAATGAGAAGCCCGCGCACCGCAATGAAGAGTAACTCCTGGTCGACGCAACTAGAGGAAAGCCCGCGCTCAGCAACAAGGACCCAATGCAGCCAAAAATAAATAAATAAATTAAAAAAAAAAAAAAAAAAGAAATCCCTCCTATGGAAATCTACCTTACAAAAATACCTGTTACTATACAAAATGGTATCTGTCAGGGAGACCAGTCACCAGAAAATATATAGTATCTGCTTGTATTTGCTTATGGAAACTCTGGAAGATTACCCGAGAAACCAATAAAAGTGGATACCTGTTTGGGAGGGATGTATTGGGTGACTGGGTAATCGAAGGCATGGTTGGGAAGAATTCTCACTGCATACCTCTTTGTATTGTTTTTGATTTTTGAACCGTGTGTATGTGTTGCTTATCCAAATTAAAAAAATAAATGCTTTTTAAAAAACTCACAACGGTTCTTTTTTGTGAAGATCCATGTCCCACAAGGCCCTCAGTGATCTAACCCAGGGTTTCTCAGTCTTGGAGCTCTTGACAATATTGGGGCAGGATCATTCTTTGTTGTGAGGTGGGATAATTCTTTGGGGTAGGGGGTTGACTTGTATGTTGTAGAATGTTTCGCAGCACCTCTGGCCTCTACCCCATGGACCCCAGGAGTACTTCCTTGGCTGTGACAAGCAAGATGTCTCCAGACGTTGCCAAAAGTCCCTGGGTCGGGGTGAGGTGGGGGGACGTAAAATCATGCCCAGTTGATCATTTTGTCTCATTGCCCACACATCTCCCTCACACCCTGAACTCAGTCCCTTTAACCTTTTTTCATTTGCAGAAGACCCCTTGCTACCTCTGGCCTGGGGGCCTTTGCACTCATTGCTCTATCTGCCCGGAATGCTCTTCATCACCCCCATCTCCTTCTCCCCTTTACTGAGTTAATCTATTCATTCTTCCTATTCCTGCTCCAAACGCACTTTCCCAAGGAAGCTCTCCTGCCCTCCCAGTAAGGTGAGAGCCCTCTAGCGTGCACCCTCAGATCTCACCATCCATTTCCCTCCCAGCACTAACCATGACTGGTATTTCTGCTTTGATTAGTTGTTCACTGTCCGCCTCCCCCGACCTAGACTGCAAGCTCCCCAAGGGCAGGAGCGCCGCAGCCTTGCCCAGGGGCTGCCTCCTCAGCACCTGTGTGGCAGCATCAGGCACGTAGCAGATGCTCGGTGGATACCTGCTGAAGGAAGGCGGTGTCATGGGATTGGCCGGAACCTTTCCTGCTACCCACCCAGAAACGCCTCTCTCACTGGGCTTCCCTCCACTTGCACTTCCTTCATCACAGCCTCCTCCGAGACCAAGTATTGCAGATGTCCAAGGAACAGGCAGACAGGAGAAAGGGGCTCTGTTTCAGGCTCAGCACTGGGGAGTTTTCGCACTCTCCCTCATTTAGACTTTATTTTAGCTTTAGCTCATTATTATCCCCCAACTAAAAGTGAAGAAATTAAAGAAGTAAAGGCTCAGGGAGGTGACAGAGTTGCTCAAGCTCATGCAGAACCATGATGTGAACTCTGGTTTATCTGAGTCCAATGTCTGGGCTTGCTTCTCTCGGCTAAGCTGGGCTTTGAACCCTGAGTTTCTGCTCTGAGGGATCAAGGAACACCACGATCAGAGCCTTTCTATTCTCAAGGTGTTTTCACATCTCTTTGATCCAGAGTAGCTGTTACTGGTCCCATTTTACAGATGAGAAAAATTAAGGCCCAGAGAGGTGAGGGGACTGAGTCAGAGAATGACTTTATGACATGCTTGCTACCCCAGCCCTGAGCTGCAGCTCCTATTTTAGTATTCCCCAAACTCCAGGCATTCATAACCTACTTTCACAAACGTTCGTATAGCCACATACCACGGGGCTCGTGTTTCCTTAACATTTTCCTCCAACTAGACTCAGCATTTTTATTAAAGAAATGTATTTAAATGGAAAACTTTCTATCGCTCCCATACGTAGAAAACAAGAATCACTTGTCATACATAGAAAGCACCCACAGGGCTTCCCTGGTGGCGCAGTGGTTGAGAGTCCGCCTGCCGATGCAGGGGACACGGGTTCGTGCCCCGGTCCGGGAAGATCCCTCATGCCGCGGAGCGGCTGGGCCCGTGAGCCATGGCCGCTGAGCCTGCGCGTCCGGAGCCTGTGCTCCGCAACAGGAGAGGCCACAACAGTGAGAGGCCTGTGTACCGCAAAAAAAAAAAAAAAAAAGAGTACCCACAGAAATAAAGACATGAAAGCAAAGCAAAATGGCTAGATACCACTGCTGGCTGTAGTCTCTGGGCCTGAGGCTTGCTCTTTCTTTTTTAAAAGGCTAATTTGGAAAGGTTAGAGAGTTAAAGTTTTTCCTCACCCTACTGAAACTTTCTCCCCAGCATAAGCAGATCGATTCTACATGAGTCGATAAAGGAATATTTTTCTCACTGTCTGAGTCAATGTTATTTGATACCTTGTCCTCATGACCCCCCAGACTCTCTCCTGTACTGAGGCCCTGTGAAATGGGAAACGCTGCACATCTGCTCCTCTGATATGAGTGTGTACCTTACTTAAGTAACAACACTGTTAGTAATTATTGATGGTGAGCGACATTCACTGAGGGCTTGGGCTTAGCAGGCGAGTTCCCACAGCACCTGTAATCCCCACATCCCTGGGAGGCGAGGAGGACTACAGGCGCCACATCTGACATGAAACTGTAACGACTTAGGACAGCCACCGCATCATCCCGCCGCAAAGCTCAGGTGAAACACCAGGGTACCTCAGGGTTATCCCTCCATACAGGAAGGAGATCCAGAGCCAGCCCACCAACAGGAACATCAGCATAAGAGGGAAGGCGAAGACGAACCAGGAGCCGAAATTCACCACGTCGCACTGTGGGAAGAAACTGGAGAAAAGAGGGAGGTGAGAGCCCGCCGAGGTCAGCCACGCCGATGGATGCACATATACTTACAGACGAAAACTAAAGGAAGTATGCTAAATATTAATAGTGGGATTGAACGTCGTTCAAATGTTTTTTTCTGTATTTTCTGAGTGTTCTATAATGTGTCTATATCGTGCATGATCAGAATAAACTCATAAAATGTATTTGCGGAGCAAAGGCCAAGGAGAACATTCAGGGCAGCCATTTCCCTGTCTCCCCAGGTTCCCCGATGGGGATTCAGAACCCCATATTAACCCCATATTCCTTTCAAATACCCTCCTTCCTGACCAGAAGGTCCTAGCTTGTGCAATTAAATGTTGTATATGATTTGCACGTAGTTTGCGTGCACTTTACTCAAAAGCCTTCATGTTTGATACTTTTACTTACAGCTCCAGCATTTCCCCCCTAATTTCTTTTCAAGTCGGAACAAAGGCTTGCTCACATCAGAGCAGACAGGCAGCCTAAAAACCCTCTGATAGCAAATGCCCTCCCATTCTCCCCAACCCCCAACTCAGGACCAGCCCCTGAGGCCCCCAGAGTCCACGTCTTTCCCGTCCAGCCCTGGGGATGTGCTCCAGCAAGAACTAATACCCAATACTCTGCTTTGTCCTCCCAGTCAACTGCCCCTTTGCTGGCACTTCCTGCTAAGGGAGGAGACTAAAGGGTCAGCCCAGATCGTCCCTACATCTGAAGCAGGGCCATCTCGGCTTCTGGTTTTCCAGTCTCACAGCCAAGTCTTGCTCAAAGAATGGAGACAAAAAGACACCGAAGGTTTGCAGTGGGCTGAAATCAATTGGGGAAATACTGCTACCTCCTGAATCAGAATCTCTGCAACCGAGATCCAAGCATATTTTTTTCACCTTCCCTGGAGACTCTAAAATGCACCCATGGCTGAGAATCACTGTTTTTCATCATACTCTTAAAATCAAAGGATTTGCGAACCTGAGAATGTGGTGCAGGGTTAAGGTTTTAAAATTGGTTCATGAGGTAAGACATGGGTGTACTTAAGTTTTCTCATGAAAATAACTTTGACTACCCGCAAGTATAGTACTGATTTATGTATACCAAGCCCACTCTCAGGAAGACCAACCGAACCAGCTTTCCCTCCATCATCCCAGTAAGTCCTTGATTCTTTGGTTGAATACCAGATAAAGAAGCTGGCCAGCACATGTGGCCATGTTGAATATCAAATAGTTTTGTTGCTGTTTGTTTGTCAAATACTTACAATCATAGATTAAATGCATCTCCACTGCAATGAAATCTTAGAAACCCCACCTCTCAGAATCCTGGAATCTGAAAATACTTAGAATCTTGAAGGATTCTAAGGATTTTTTAAATCTTCAGACTAAGAGGTTTGGAATAATGGAATCAACGACAAGCCACCTTGTCGAATCCTTCTCTGATTCTCATGCCCTGACAGATGGCCACCCAGCCTCTGCTTGAACAGTTTCAGCGATGGGGAGATTTCACTTCTTGGCAGAATCCACTCCACTGCTGGCCCGTGTGGCTGGTTGCAAAGCTTCTCACAGCACATCACAGCCACACACCAACACCCCCCACCAGGGTTGGTTTTAGAAGCAGATGTCATATCGTGTCACCCCTCGGCTCTCAGCTCTCCTCTGACTCCCCATCCCACTTTTAGGAAGAGCCGCGTCCTTACAATTGTTGCCTTAGTCTGGCCTCTTCTTACCTTATCCCCTTCTGAACCCCAGCCTGGCTGGGCTTTGTGCTGTTCCCCAGGACAGTCCCACCTTTGTACAAGCTATTCCCTCTGTCTGGGTTGCTCTTCCCTCCTGTGTCCACAGAGTTCACCCCCTCACTTCTAGGTCTCTGCTCAAATGTCACCATTATCAGAGAGATCACACATCCATGACCAACCTACATAAAACAGCATCACTCCTGTCACCTCTACTCCACTATCCTGCTTTATTTCATAACTCGTCACACTAACATATTATATATTCTTTTGCTTTTTCCTGTATTGCTTGTCTCTCCCACCAGAATGGAAGTGCCCCAGAGTAAGGACTTTGCTGGGGTTTGTGCATCGCTGGGTCCCCGGAGCCTGGCCAATAGAAGACATTCAACAGACACCCCTGAATGTTGGATGAAGGAGGAGGAGAAGAATAGAAGGAACAGAAACCCCAGTGCTGGGGAGTGGGTGGGGCACTGGCTTTTACCTCTTGAGCTGGCCAAGCAGGATGAGGTTGGGGGCCGTGCCCGTGAGGGTGGCGGTGCCCCCGATGCTGGCCGAGTAGGGGATGGAGATGAGGAAGCCCTTCCAGATGTTCCTGCGATATTCCTCCTCCTTCTTAGAGTTAGCCTGGAGATCCATTGGAGCCTCTGCCTCCTCAGGACAGTCTTTGCTTTAAACAAATCCAAAGAGAAGCCATTCAGAAGACACTCAGAATTCCTGGCCTTATGGGGAAACACACTGCCCAGGACGGGAGAGCTAAGTGAACTTTCCAGAAGGCAACTGGCACAGGCTCCAAAAACCTCTAAAAATGTGCAACCCTTCAGCTTAAGTGTTCTACTCTAAGAAGTTGTCCTAAAGTAATAATTGGAATTAAATATAATTTAAATGGAAAACAAACTAAATATCCATCAAAAAGGGATTTGGCTAAAAAAGATGATCCTCTTTCTGGATGGAATACCAACGCAGCTATTAAAAATGGTGATGTAGATGGGTGTTTATTAAAATGGAAGATGTCCATTATATAAAGTGAAAAGGTAGGAAACAGCACTACTTAGTTTTTTATTTTAAAAATATGCACATATTTCATGAATATATGAATATTAATAAAAGTCTAGAATGGTATACACAAAGTTGTTTTGGTGCCTTTCTTGGGGACGGAATTATGGATTTTTTTCCCTCTTTTAGTTTTTATTTGTACTATCTGGGTTATTTTCCTGGTATAGTTGAGGAGTTTGGGGAAAAAATAAAATTAAGAATTGTTAATTATATGGTTAAAAGATAATGATGTTGACACAAATTTATTGAGGTGAAAAGATGTCCACTACGCTCCATTAAGTGAGATGATGCATTATAAAGGGGCATATGTAGCATGATCAATTTTTTTAAATAAAGAAATGCACTTATGTATATAGAGAGATATCAAGAAACAGTCTAGAATCGTATTTACTTAACTGTTCTAACCTATCTTTGGGAGTGAGATACTGAGAACATTTTTCTTTTTGTTTAAGAGGTTTTTTTCTTTTTACTTGTGCAATTATAAAATGTTTACAAGCGAATAAAACTAAGAATTGTCCCCGCGTAACAAATCAATTTCTTTTAAAGAATGAAAGTTCAAATATCTTAAGGCCTTAATTACTAACATGAGGGGCCCCTTCTCCAGAGGGCAGTGGGGATGTGATCTGGGTCTGAAAGGAAGACAACGGCTGGAAGCAGCTGGAGACAGATGCCTTGGCCTGACTTTTCAGGGTGAGAGGCCTGGTCAGGAATCTGTGGCCTCCCTCAGACCTGGGGCCCCAACCAGACTGAGCCTCACAGGAGAATGAGAGAGGGGAAGGGCCCTCACGCTCATCTCGTTCACTCCCTCCCTCGTTTGGATGGGAAACGGAGGCCCGGAGTGGGGCTGGGGACTGCATCCAGTGGACATGGAGTTCCAGAGAGTGGGGATCAGCTCTTTTCCAAAAGACTCAGCACAAGCTCTGCATGGGCAGGTGGTTCCCAGGTTGCATGGTAGTGAGTAGCTGGGCCAACTATAGAACCCATATCTCAAAGCTGGACTCAAAGCCCCCAAACAAGGTGCCAGGAAGGAGCGCAGGCCATGGGATAAGATAAACTCAGGTAAAATCAGGTCCCTCCTCTGCTAGAACCCTCCACCAGCTCCCATCTCATTCAAACTCAAAGCTACCTCAATGGCCGATGAGGTCCCACATGCTCTGTCCCTCTACCATTATCTTCCTGCCACACAAGCAATCTCTCTGACCCCCAGGTCCAGCCACACTGGCTTCCTGGCTGCTTTGAACTCTCAGGACTTTTGCACCTGCTGGTCCTTCTGCTGAGAACCCTGTTCCCACAGATCCTTCACCTCCCACAGCCGTTTGCTCAAGAATGACTTCCTTAGTGAGGCCTTCCCTGACCACACATTTAAAAACTGCCCTTTACCCCAACCCCATCCCTAGCCTGCTTTCCTGCTTTGTTCTCCTGCAGAGCACTCACCAACCTTCTGACACACTATGGATTTTACTGTGTATTTGTCTCTCCGCAAGGGCAGGGTTCTTTTCTGTTTGTTGCTGTATCCCTGACAGTACCTGGCTCATCGTAAGCTCTCTATAAATACTTGTTGAATGAACGAAACAGACCTGACCGATGCCCAGCAATGCCTTGAGCAAGTCACTTTACTTCCTGCTGTTTGTTTCATCACCATTAAATCGAGATAACAATGCCATTAATAACAAGCATTACCATCCGTGCATGGAAGGCCCAGAAACCTGCTTTAGCTACATGTTCTCATTTAATATCAAAACAGCCCTATAAGGTGGGTTCTGACATCATGTCCAGTTGGTAAGTGAAACTAACTGAGGTTCAGAGAGGTTAAGTGACTTGTCCAAATCACAGAGCCGGTAAGCGGCAAAGCCAGGCTTCAAAGCCAGGTCTGCATGGTTCTAAGCACCCAGATCTTATCCACACTGCCATATACAAAAGACACCAAAGACTAAATGTGCTGTCAGTGTCAAGATACTTCTCAAGTCACACAAGTGCGAAGGGTGTCTCAGGATATTTTTGTCTTTGGAGCCGCTTGGCCTGGTACACCCTCTCCTCCACGACTGTCGTGTGGCTTGTGCCTCCTGTTCTTCTGGTCCCTCCTTCTAGACACTGCACCTCAGCAGACCTTTAGGGATTTAATGTGCTCCCCTGCCCTTCCTACATTTGCTTTTTTCAAGGAGCCTGGAGCCAAAGCTATAAATGGTGGAAACTTGGGCATTAGGTCATCTGGAGAAAAACTGGGGGGTAGGCGGAGGATTGCTTGGAGCATTGAATTCCTGTTCATCATCTCCTTGGATCAAGCACTGGCTCCTCTGTGAATTCCACCAGGGACTCACTCTTCTGTGCCGGCAATAAACTGCATCTCCGTGGGCACAGCATGCAGGCCGTTTTTCCGCACAGCAGCTAGGAGGAAAGAACACGACGTCTTTAGTGTGATGTAGTAAATGGGACAGGAGTGTCCCATTCTTGTGCAGTCAATCAGAGTGCTTCCTCAGGTCCTGACCTATACTAGTCATTGGATCCAAAAAAAAAAAAAAAAAAAAAGATACTCAAAATTCCATCCATCCCTTTTTGGAGAGGGCTTCAGGCCCGTGGGCAGGGAGTTCACTGCAAGGCTGCTTGACAACCCATAACTCAAGCCTAGGCTAACCTGAGCTGTCATTGTCAAAGGGATGTTTGGGAAAGACTAGCTCTGAGTGGTAATGGGTCAGCAATGGGATGGGTGACCCCAGTCTGCCATACATTCAAAAAGCATTTATTGAGCACCTGCTGTGTACTATTGACTATGAGCTTGGGGAGCACAGTGAATAATATAGGACAGTGTCCTTGCTCCCATGAAAGTTATATTCTAGAAAGGGAGACAGACAATAACCAAATAAAGAAAACTTCCAGTTGTGATGAAAGTGACAGAGGAAATGAAACTGGGCAACGTGATGGAAAGTGACTGCAGCGTGGGGAGGAGGAGCAGGGGGACTATTATGATCAGGTCAACAGAGCAGACATATGAGCTGATGGCACTTGAGCGGACACCTCAAGGATAAAAAGGAGCCAATCATCTGAAGACTTGTGGGAAGAGGGGCGGGGGCAACAGGAACAGCAAGTGCAAAGGCCCTGAAGTGAGAGTGTGTCTGGTGTGTTGGGAAGCAGGAAGGAGATCAGTGGGGCTGGAGGGGCATGAAGGAGGAGGAGAGGTGGGAGAAGTGGCAGGAGTGAGGCAGCAGGAAGTGGTGTGGATCACACAGAGGTCTTGGGGCTCACAGTAAGGACTTTAGCTTCTCCTCTGAGCCAGATGGGAGTGGAGCCAGGGGAGTGTTTGAGCAGAGGAGAGTCAGGACAGGATCTGACTTCATTTTTAAAGAAGCCCTTGCTTGATAGGCCAGTCTCCCCGCAGGAGCCTTGGAGTGTCGTGGAGACAACTGAAGGGATTAAAAGTTTCGGCAGCTGAAACCATCACCGAGAGCAAAATAATCCATCCCAGGGCATTGGAAGTGTGACTGGTAGCTGAACACATGGGTTCAGGGTTCAAGTCCTAGCTCCATCACTTGCTTTGCGACCTTAGATCAGTGTGGCTCCCACCTGGGGTCGATTCTGCCTCCAGGGGATATTGGACAATGTCTGGAGACATTTCTGGTTGTTGCAACTGGGATGGGGGGAGTTGGGGTGCTACTGGTCAGAGGTCAGGGATGCTGCTAAACATCTTATAGGACGTAAGTCAGCCCCCACAAGAAAGAATTATCCTACCTAAAATGTCAAATAGTGCCAAAGTTAAGAAACTCTGGCTTAGATAAATCCCTTGATCTCCTTGAACATCTTTAATTCATAAAATGGAAGTAATAATTCCCCTAGGGTTATCAAGAGGATTAAAGAGTTGACTTATTTGCTATAGACAGAATGTTTTCATCACCCCCAAAATTCATATGTTGAAACCTAATCCCTAATGCGATGGTATTAACAGGTGGAGTTTTGGGGAGGTGATTAGGTCATAAGGGAGGAGCCCTCATGAATGGGATTAGTGCCCTTATAAAAGAGACCCCACAGAGCTCCCTTGCCTTTTCCACCATGTGAGGACACAGTGAGAAGATGGCTGTCTACAAACCAGAAAAAGGCCCTCAACAGACACCGGATCTGCTGACGCCTTGATCTTGTACTTTGCAGCCTCCAAAACTGGGAGAAATAAATACCCAGTCTCTGGTATTTTTGTCATAGCAACCTGAACAACTAAAACGTCATTTAAAGCAGGGATTAGCAAACTTATTCTGTAAAAGGCCAGTAGTAAATATGAAAAGCCATATGATCTCTGTTGTAACCACTCAAATCTGCCATGATATCATGAAAGCAGCCGTAGACAATACAGAAATGACTAGTGTGACTAAACATTTATTTTTGGATACTGAAACTGAATTTCATATAATCTTCACATGTCACAAAATCTTCTTCTTCTTTTGATTTATCCAACCATTTAAAAACATAAAAACTATGCTTAGCTTGCAGGCTGCATGAAAAACAGGCAGCAGTCTAGATTTGGTGGGCCCAAGTTTGCCAGCCCCTGATTTTAAAAATTTAACAGGAATCTGAGCACTAGTGGGGATTTAGAAAATGTGGGTTACTACCAAGAAAGAATAAAAGAGTGGCCCCTGAAGTCTGGAACTGGTCTGACCCAGATACGACAGACACATCATTCTCTTGTTGGACCTAAACAATCTCACACATCACCGACTTCAGACAAAGTCACTCTGAGACTGATAAAATGAGCCAGAGCAAGGACACCTCATAATCTCGTTTAAGTGCAAAGCCACTTGCCACCCACAAAATATCAAGCTTCCACTTCTCTTGCTAAATAAGTGGTTACTTCTTGCCTAATCACAGAATCGTCCCCAGTCTCTGACAGCACCCAATCTAGAGCAAACCCTACTTTCTTAGCCCCCATCCCCACCCAAAATGACCCAGCCAAAGCCCAAATCCTATGAGAGGTGCTTTCTAGCACCCTCTGAGTTGACTGTAGTTGCCCGTGGTGTGTGTACTCCCTCACTGCAGCAACGATAGCAAACTCAACCTGTTTAACTACAGATGTATTCCTGGGGGGCTTTGGCCACGTGGACTGGATGGAAGGGTCTAGACTCCAGCCTCAGTTCTTTCCCTGTCTCACCAGGGGGCTTGGGGAAGTCCCTTCCCTTCTCCACTCTGGGCTGTTCTTTTCCTGCTGGTACCACGAGGGAGCAGCATTCCATGGTGGCTGACTGGGTCATTTTTACTGTGCCTGAGGCTGGCCCTGCTGACCACCAGCAGTGGTCTGAAGGCTAAATTCACATCAGCTCACCCTGGGCCGTGGGGACAAGGGCTTCAGGGCTCCCGTGATGGGAACACACGTCCACATGCAACACACGGGGCCGGAGGCCGGGGCACTGAAGCAGGAAGTGAAGGGCTGTTAATAGGACACTGATGCTGGTGGGCAAAGTCACTCCCCAGGGGATGGCCAGACAGGAAGAACCCTGACCCAGTGACTCCCTACCCCCCACCCATCTCTAGCTCTCTCTGTACCCTTCTCACCCGGGTTGGGAATGGCTGTCACGCAGCATCAGATGTCTGCAGAGCTCACCAGCATCTCGGGTATAACAATAGGCCACCTTCCTCAGCCCTGGATGAACATTAGAATTTGCTGAGAATGCCCAGGTCCCACTCTGGAGGTTCTGGTTTAGAGGCTCTGGGGACTCAGTACTTTTAAAAGCTCTGTAGGTCATTCTTTTGGGCAGGCAGGGTTGAGAAGGCTCCCCTGAAGTTAGAGATGGGGAACTGAAGCCTCCAGTGGCCGCCCACGACCTTAGAGGGGGTGAGTGCTCCCCAGTTTGCCACAGTCCTCACCTGGCCGCTTTTCTCAGCCATGCAAGCTGGCTGCTGCCAGCATCGGAGTTGGAGAGCCCTGATACAAAACTGTACGTGCTATAGACGAGGCAGAGGAAGCTATACATACACACACGGCTATGAACAGTAATTATCTGTAGCAATTAAAATTAGGAAGGAGGGAGTTTCACTTTTTCTTTATGCAAATTAGTAATGTGAAAAAATTTGATACCAAGCATTATTTTTTTCTAACGATGATGATAAAACCAATGAAGATGAAGTTGAAAAAAACTTGGAAAACCAAGGTGCTACTCAGCCCCTAGCAGCTCAGCTACTCTTAACCATTTATCCCGGGTCATCCCTGTACTTCCTGTGACCACGGTGACCCAAGTGACCACACGAAAACAGGCCAAAGTCTCCAAAGGTTCTGACTTCCCCGGGTCCAGAAATCGCAGGCTGGTTAGGTGCTCGGTGTTTACGTAAGATCTTATTCAAATAATAACAATCCCTGAGTTTATATCGGGTGGGGGAGCTGAGAACTTTCACATTTGTAATCTTACAGCAGCCTCAAAACAGACTGGGAGAGCTGGGCAGGGGTTATTACCTTCCTCTTTACACCTCGGGAAACTGAGGCCCGGAGACACGGGGGAAGCGTGGGATAAAGATGACTCACTGGGTAAATGGCAGAGTCGGCTTGTTCCCAGGACTACTGATTCCCCACCCCTTGAATCTCACCCCACCTCCAAAGGCACCCACCTGGCTCTGACCTGGAACAGCTGACTCTAATTGAACCTCCCTGGTATGACTGAAATGTTCTTGAAGTTTGGCACACAGAAGGCTCTCAGGAAAGAGTTCTTGTATCAGATTAGGTAAATAGCACCCCAGGGGAAGTCAAAGGTCCCCAGGATAGGCAGTTTTACATCCATTCATTTACTTAGTTCCCACAGCCGCCTGGGCGGTAAGGATTAATGTCCCCATTTTATATATGAGGAAACAGGCGTAGAGCAGTTCAGTAACTGGTTTGTTTACTTATTTATTTATTTCACACACTTATTGATTATCCACTACGTGCCAAACAGTGTTCTAGGTGAACAATGCTATAGTTCACAGCAATGAGAAAGATTGACACAAGCTCCCACGGAACTTGGAGTCCACGGAGGAGACGGGTAATAAATCCTTCTCAACTAGCAGTCATAGGAAACTTCAACCTGAATCAAGGTGTAGGGTCTTATTACCCACTCTTTCCAATTCCTGGAACTCTTATACTGGTTTTTATATAATAGCAATAGTATCACTGCCACGTATTAATCATGTCTATGTGCCAGGCTCTCATTTCTCATGTAAGCCTGACAACGATATGTACGAAATGGGTGGTTTTGTCCTCATTTTATAGATGAGAGAAGAGCCTCAGGAAGAGGCCCCCTCTCGCAGCCTCATGAATGAAGAGGGAAGAGGAGGACAATGCTTAACTCAGCTGACAGACCGCTTCTGGAATGAGAGCGTCTTGGGCATTCTTAAAGGAAACGCATGGGTGGCAGCCTAGCCTTCTCTGGGCAGAAAAAAGGAGGGGGGAGAGTGGAAGAGTTTAGATTCAAAAGCCAAATGGGCCCCTTACTGGCTGAGGGACTTTGGGCAAATACTTCGCCACTCCGTGCATCAGTTTCCTCCTCTGTAAAACAGGCATGATGACAGGGCCACCCCTGAAGGGCTGAAGTAGAGGATCGAATGAGAACATGCATGTAGAAGGAGAAGCCACCACCCATGTGGCCCTGGTCCCCCAGGCAGTACAAGGAGCAGAGTGTGTAAAAGAACTGAAGAGAAGCAGCAGGGCTGCCCTCCAAGGCTGAGGATCCCTAGGGTGTTGTCCAGCGAGCCCCGTCCTGCCCCAGGCTCTATCTTGTTCTGGCTTGTAAGCACAGATTCCAGATTCAGAGAAAGCTCAGCAACTAACTCACCATGTTGCTTTGGGCAAAGCATTTTGCCTCTCTGACCCTCAGTCTCTTTGTCTGTAATATGGGTGTCATCTACTTCATAGTACTGTTATGAAGATTAAATCAGCTAATGGGTATGAAAAATTTAGCACAGCGTCTGGCATAGGGTGGGTCTTCAGGAAATGGTAGCTCACATCATCCTTATAGTTGCTGCTCTGGGTGTCCCTCAGGGACTTAAAGCCTCCAGGAAAGCCTCCAGGAGCCTCCTCGCCCCTATCCTGGCCCATAAACAGAGTCTCCACTCCCTCCACTCCTGTCCTTACCTCCTGCCACCAGGACAGAGCACAGAAACTGGATGAAAGAGAACATCTCTCTTTGCACTGGAATTACCCATTTTAGGTCTTGGGGCTGATCATTAACTAATCCCCGATCTCTGATCCTGCCGCCTATGAAAGCAGAGGTCTGCCCCAGCCTCTCAGGGTCTCCTGCCTCCTGACATCCTGCAGCATAAGGGGAAAGACTCTGGATTTCGCATGACGCTGTGTGTGACCTTGGGCAAGTCCCTTCCCCTTCTCGAGTCTCAGGTTTTTCATCTTCTTTCATATAATGAGGGAACTGGCTTTCATACCTTTTTTTCTTTTTTTTTTTTTGTCACTAAACTCTTAGAAAAAACATCTTCTATGGGAGGCAGAACAACAGAGGTTAAGAGTACAGGCGCTAAAGTCAACCCACCTGGATTCAAAATACCAGAGCTGCTGTTTTGGAATTATGTGACCTTGGGGACTACTTTAACCACTTTTTAAATTTCTTCCTCCATTCCCATTGCTCTAAATGAGGTCAAAGCTAGCTCCACGTCATTCAGATGTAAGGCCCTTAGATGAGACCTTGCATAAAAGTAAGTACTCAGTAAACATCGGTGATTGTTACTTGGAAGCTCAGAGTAGGTAAAGTGGGGGCAGCTGGGTTGAAATGAGAACGCAGAGTTAACTGCTTGCTGCCACCCCAAGGTGACCAGGAGGTATTCTCTTGGAGCCCCAAGACTCAGGGTGCGGCAGCCATTTTGCAACCACGAGGGAAAGACCAAGGGAATCACAGAGATACCAGTGAACAGCCCTGACATCCTTGTGCCTCTGAAATGACCCTGGAACTGCCCTTCTCTGACTTTTTGACATTTGAGGAAAATAACCCTTGTTCTTTAAGTCACTGGCAGACAGGCATCCTTTTACCTGCAGCCAAAAGAATTCTCACTGATGCAGCCGATTTCACGCGGAAGAGGGTGGGCTCTGCAGCCAGACTGCCTGGGTGCAAAGTTGGGCTCTACCATTTGCTCGTTGTGTGACTTGGAGAAGTCAGTTCCCCTCTCTGAGCTCTCATTTAGTCACTTAAAAACATGGCAGCTACTTGTGTTTTGTTTTCTTTAGAACACAGTTTCAGAGATTTAAGTGAATCCAATCCCTCATTTCACGGCACATTCTCACTACCTGTTGCACAAGGCCACTCTTTTTGTTTTATTTATGAATTTGGTCCCTTTTACCCCCATTTCCCAATCCCATCCTTCCCAGAGCAACCACTGGGATGCGTTTAATGTATAGCTTTTCCTTTGTTTATGTTCTTGCAAACGTTTTGTCTTTTGTGAGTATTTTTAATTTACATAACGATATTGTGCTCTATATCTCCTTCTGGCTTTTCCAATCACAACTAAGTTTTATGAGATTTATTTCTATAACTATATGTCCCTCTAATTCTTTGTTCCTAAAAGCAGCATAGTGCTCGGTGATGCACCCACCACACTCAATCTCCTCCTTCACTGGCGATGGTGGCCATACCACAACCCTAAACCTAACCCGAACCTGAACCCTAACCAGCATACCACAGGGAATGCTGCACTAAACATGGTCACGTGTGTCTCCTCATGAACCCATGTCAGAATGCCTTTAGCACTTGCATTCAGGGCCAAACTTCTGGGTTCCAGGGTATACGCACTCTTAGTTTGATCAAATATTTGTAGAATGCCCTTAAGAAAGGCTGACTGTCCACACTGCCTAGCAGCGCACAGAGTTCCACTGGCTCCCATTCCTGCCAACACTGGGCACTATCCAGCTTTCTTATTTTTGCCAATCTCATTGAAATAAATCTCATCATTGTTTCAAGTTGCATAGTACCTACTTCATGAGGCTGTTTTGAGACGCCAAGGAGTTAATGTATGTAAAGTGTTTAACTCATTGCTTAGTACACAGTAAATGCTCAATAAATGCAAATTTTTAAAAAAGGTACCATGGTTTGACTTAGTGAATTCTCAGTTACTATTATTAAACTTGGCACATAGTAGGTGCTCAATAAGTGCATTCCCTTGGCCTTCCCCAACACCCTCTGGATGTCCCCACTCCCACTCTTCCACCTTGGTGGAGTTCCTCCCAGTCCCTTCCCACAGACTCACCTGCTTTCTCTTCACTCTCCCAGCTGAGGTCTTTATGAACCTCCTGGCCAAAGAGACTCTTCAGGATGGCGCTGGCGATGGGCAGCATCATGGCAGTGGAGGCCGTGTTGCTCAGCCACATGGACAGAAAGGAGGTGGTCACCATCATCCCTAGGATGAGCCTGGGAACAGAGGGAGTTAGAGGCCGATCTAGAACTGGGGCCTCTGGTTTGTATCCCACCTGTTTACACATGGAAAGTTAAGGCCCAGAGAGGACAAGCTAGTGACCAAGTGGGAACCAAATCCATTCACCACGCTTATTCTAGATCTAAGGAAACTGACTCAGTGTATGTAAGTGAACTGACCTCAGGTGCCCAAGGTAAATTAGTTCTAAAGACACACCAACCCTGACATTTTCTCTCCTTTGCCCACAAATCCTGGATAGCTCCCATTGCAGAATAAAGGTGTCTTGGTTTGGCACCAAGACTCTCCACTGTTTCACCCTAAGTGGCCTTCCCAGCCTCCTCTCTCCCCCTTCCCTTCCCACTCCTCCCAGGCACCCCTGCTCAGGCTCTGCTGAGTTTCTCGCCAGCTCCCAAACACGCCTTGATGTCCTGCCTGCCTGCCATTGCTTGGTCCCTCCCACCAACAGGAATCTAAGTTTAGTGATTTGCTTTTCTTTACATTGAACTCTTAATCCACCTGGAATTAATTTAGTTGTATAGAACAAAGTCGGATCTAAGTAGAATTTTTTCCTAAAGAATACACAAATTATTCCAACACCCACCACTTCTTGAATCCTTCCCTTTCCCACGGATTTCAGTTTCTTCCAGATTATTTATTCTGTGTTTTAAAAATCTATTTCTGAGCTAGTGTCATACCGTTTTCATTTTTGTAACTTTAAAACATGTTTGACAGCAGCCTCATCCATTCTTCAAGGCCAAATGTAACCTCCTCCAAGAAGTCACCCAATATCTCTCATGTGGGCTCATATTGCACCATGTGTCCCTTAGGTATTAAATTCTGCTCTGTGTTGGGATCAGTTCTATAGATGGAATCTCTCCCATAGGACTGACAGTTCCTCCATGAGGAAACAGCTACAGAGCCTAGCAGAATGCCTGGCCCAGAGCAGACGCTAGAAAACCATGAGTTATTCAGAACCTCCTTCTCCCTCATCGCCACCCCCATCCCCACCACAAAAAGAGCTCTCAAACCTATCCATTCAGCCCATCTCCACTGCCACCACCCTAGTCCAAGGTGGCACCATCTCTCATCTGGATCCCCAGAACAGTCTCTTACCTGGGCTGCATCTGGCTTCTCACCTTCATCTGATCCCCTCATGGCAGCCAAGAGGAATTTTTTAAAAAATGCAAATCTGGTCATGTCACTCCCCAGCTTAGAATTCTTTAAAGCAGAGATTGATAACCAGGGGGGCCATAGATATAATTCAGAATGGACATGATAGGGGAAAATATACCTCTATTTTACTAACATCTAATAGAAATTAAATATTTCCTTCAGTGATAAACATAGGCAAAAAAGTTCAGTATTATTAGAAGGGGAGGACTTCCCTGGTGGTGCAGTGGTTAAGAATCCACCTGCCAATGCAGGGGACACGGGTTCGAGCCCTGGTCCAGGAAGATCCCACATGTTGGGGAGCAACTAAGCCCGTGAGCCACAACTACTGAGTCTGTACTCTAGAGCCCATGAGCCACAACTACTGAGCCCGCATGCCACAACTACTGAAGCCCGCGCGCCTAGAGCCTGTGCTCCACAACAAGAGAAGCCACCACAGTGAGAAGCCCGCACACCACAATGAAGAGTAGCCCCCGCTCGCCACAACTAGAGAAAGCCCGCGTGCAGCGACGAAGACCCAATGCAGCCAAAAATAAATAAATTAATTAATTAATTAAAAATTTTTTTTCTCTGTTAGAAGGGGAGTTGGTTACCAGTAAAGATCACAGACACTTCTATATCACATTATAATAGTTGAGACATCTTGGAATATCACTGACACTCAGAACTGCCTCAAAACTACAGTTATGAGGCTGTTGCTAGATCTCATCATTTATTGTGTTAATAAAGAAGTACATATAGTATTCTTACAAATTTGTGTGGTTTTAAAAAATTGTTTGGATAAGTGCATTTTGCTGTAATTGTTGTGGTTGTTGTTTTAAATCCTATGTGTTGTGCTTTATGAATTTAAAAACATTACTGGGAAGGAATCCTTAAGATTCAACAAATTGCAAAAAAAAAAAAGATTAAAAGAACAACAATGACCTTATTTTAAAGGCCATTCAATCATCTTGAAATAAAAGTTGGAATCCTAGCTAGGGGGCCCAAGGCCCTTAGGAATGGACCCTACCTCCCTGCCTCTCCAAGGCCATCTTTCCATCCACTCTCCACCCACCATGTCACCTTGGCTGGTAAACAGAAAACCAGGACGATAACAGCCAGCATTTACTGTGCAGGTCCAAGCTACTGTATCATCATTTTACAGGCAAAGAGAGCCTAAGTCACCTCCCAGAGCAGGAAAGGTGGGATTCAGCCACAAGTAGTCTGAGTCAAACTGCTAATATGGCCCCCTCTAAAACTACTGGACAGGAATCCCTGGGGGTGAGGTCTGGGAATCAGCATTTCAACTGATTCCCATGTGATTCTTACATACTTTCGAGAACTGCCCAAGGGCCTAGCACTGTGTCTGGCACACAGAGCGGCTCACTAAATATTTGAGAAATGAATAAACAAGTGGATGGTGGGACAGGATGAGTTTGTTGCCCTGGATGACCAGAGCAGGAAGAGTGGGTTTAAGCTCCAAGAGATGTGGTCCCTCTGCCTCGCCACCTCTGGGCTGTACCCATTACCTGGCCTTACCTGGCCGGCTGGACCCCAGTGAGCATCAGGACCTTGAGGGCAATTCTCCGGTGCAGGTTCCACTCCTCGATGGCGCTGGCCATGATCAGACCGCTGAGGAAGAGGAAGTTGGTGTCCAGGAAGTACTGGGCGCAGACCTTGTTGGAGGGCAGGATGCCCAAGAAGGGGAAGAGGATGATGGGCAGCAAGGCCGTCACCGAGAGGGGCAGGGCCTCTGTGCACCAGTACACCGCCATGAGCAGGATGACGAACAGGCAGCGACCTTCCTGCAGGGGGGAGATGCAGGCTCAGGAGGGTCAGCAGAGCTTTGGGTGGCAGAGGGAGAAGAGGTCCTGGAGCAGGGCCCATCAGGGCCCATTCCTCGGGGAGGCAGTGGAGAGGGTAAGTGCCCAAGGCTCAGACTTTGAGCCGGTGCTGTCACCTATCTGAGCCTCATTTTGCTCAACTATAAAATGGGGAAGCTATATCTGTCCATTTTATAGGATTGTTTGACGATAAAATGAAATACCCCATTGTCTTAGAAGTAGACCCTGAGATGAGCATGAGAGGGAAAAGTAGTTTGCTCGACAGGGAATCTCAGAAAGTTCTGGAAGGGCAGTGAGGAAGTGAAACAGAGAAGGACGCCAAGACAGTGTATTAACAAGAAGGTTACTACGGAGGGCAGCTGGGGCTCAATCTTGATGGGGACCCTAGAAGACAGTGGAGATCATGCCTCAGAGTAGTCCCCCTGGGAGGCAAGGAAGCTGCTATTTATCTGCCAGCTCTTGGTCATCACTGGTTGAGGGCTGCTCATGGGAGCGTTAACTCCCCAGCATTTCGACCTGCCCAGTGCAGCAGCCAAATTAACAAGTTCATGCAGAGCATCCAGGGCTCTGCAAGAAGCTATTGGCATGTGCAGAATGGTAACCGCCAACAGGGACGTGGACAGAGCACCAGTAGCAACGGCCGCATCCATACATGGCATTTAGCACAACGTCCAACACTTGGTACCCACTCTATAAATAGTAATAATAATTACTGATATTTATTGGGCTAGTAGGTACCAGCTATTGTTTATTCATCACAAAATCCCAGTGAAGTACGTATAATTATTATGACCATTTGGTGGATTGGGAAACTGAGATTCCAGGAGGTCAGTAGCAAGGCAATGGTTGTGCAAACAAGACAATCTACCTCCAGAGCCAACTCTCTTAACCAAGTACCCCACAGCTGTTACCAGCTGAATGCTAGAATCTATGCCTTCAGGTTGACAATGCAATTTCAAAGATTCAAAACAAAACGGATCTGTGGTTGCCAAGGCTGGGGTTAGGATGTTTGTGTTTTGCGGGGGTGGGGGGAGCTGCAAAGAAGCACAAAGGAAACTACTGGGGCGACAGAAATGTTCTAGACCTCGATTGGGGTGGTGGTTGCATGGGTTTGTACATTTGTCAAAACTTGTGAAACTATTCACCTGCTGATGAAACAAGAGCGCAGTAATGGTAACATCTTCTGATACATCAGTGTCCCTCAGGGTCCATAACAAATAGTGTCTTATTATTCCCATAGTCACTATTTAAATAAAACTGCCTACTGCCCTGACCTTGCTTTCTTATATTCTCTCAAGGCAATGATCTTGTGTGTACAGACTACTTCTTGGATTTGGTGCTGTCTGATGCCATTTATTCTCCTTACTTCTTACATAGTAGGTTTTGTTGACTTTATTCAGTGTCCACAGCACACTGAACTGAATTCCATCCTAACAAGCACCATCCTAATAGAACATATTCTCAGCTACACAGGACAGGCATCAAACTATGTGCAGACACTACAATTAGTTAATCCATCTAAAGGGGCAAGGTCCAATGGTCCAGGGAGACCAATGAGATGGCTTTGGCAATAATCCAAGCAACAGATACTGGCAGCTAGGGTCTGATGGGAGCAGTGGAGGTAACAAGTCGTCAAATTCTGGATCTATTTCTAAGATAGCTTTGCCAAGGATCTGTTATGATGTGTAAGGCAAAGAGAGAAGCCCAGGGTAATTCTAGTTGTTGGCCTCAATGGAAGAATGAGATTTTCCCTTACTGAGAGAGGGAAGACTGTAAGACACACCTACATCCATTTCCAAACCTTGAAAACACATCCTGAGACTCTGCTTAACACGCCCAACATAGGAGAATTTCCATTTCCCAAGTGCCTTAGCTTTTGTACCAGTGTTTACATTCTCTCATGCAATTTACAGACCTACAAAAAGTCTCTTGCAGAGAGAATTTTTGTAAAACAAATCCTCTTTTCCCATTTGTCTATTTTTTCTTTTGTTGCCTGTGCCTTTGGTGTCATATCCGAGAAATCATTGCCAAATCCAATGTCCTGAAGTTTTTGTCTTATGTTTTCTTCTTAGATTTTTATAGTTTTAGGTCTTATGTTTAGATCATGAGCACATTTTGAGTTCATTTTTGTATGTGATGTTAGATAAAGGTCTAACTTCATTCTTTTGCACATGAATATCCAGTTTTCCCAGCACAATTTGGTGAAAAGATTGTCCTTTCCCCATTGAATGGTCTTGGGACCCTCTCCAAAAATCATTTGACCATACACGTGAGGGTTTATTTCTGGGCTTTCTATTCTGTTCCATTGGTTTATATCTGTCTTTTTGCCAGTACCACACTGTTCTGATTACTGCAGCTTTGTAGTAAGTTTTGAAATCAGGAAAACTTCTGAGTCCTCCAGCTTTGTTCTTTTTCAAGATTGTTTTGGCTATTTGGGGTCCCTTGAGATTCCACATGAATTGTAGGATGGGTTTTCTATTTCCACACAAAAAATCACTGGGGTTTTGATAGGGATTGCACTGACTCTTTAGATCACTTTGGGTAGTATTGATATCTTAACAATATTAAGTTTTCCAACCCATGAACACAAGATATGTTTCCACTTACAGTCAGTCCCCTATTTCTGATGGTTCAACTTAACAATTTTTTAAACTTTATGATGGTGCAAAAGTGATATGCATTCAGCAGAATTTTGAAGTTTGATCTTTTTCCAGGCTAGCAATATGCAGTCTGATCCTCTCTCCTGATGCTGGGCAGTGGCAGCGAGCCTCAGCTCCCAGCCAACCACACCATCATGAGGGTAAACAACCGATATACTTACAAGCATTCTGTACCCAGGCAACCATTCCGCTCTTCACTTTCAGTACAGCATTCAATAAATTACATGAGATATTCAACACTTTATTATAAAATAGGCTTTGCGTTAGATGATTTTTGCCCAACTGTAGGCTAATGTAAGTGAGCACATTTAAGGTAGGCTAGGCTAAACTATGATGTTGAGTAGGTTAGGTGTATCAAATGCATTTTTGACTTATGATATTTTTAATTTACAATGTGCTTATTGGGATGTAACCCCATTGCAAGTTGAGGAAGATCTGTATTTATGTCTTTCATTTCTTTCAGCCATGTTTTGTAGTTTTCATTGTACATGTCTTTCACCTCCTTGGTTAATTCCTAAGTATCTTATCCTTTTTGATGCTATTGTAAATGAATTATTTTCTTAATTTCCTTTTTAGATTGTATAGAAATGCAACTGATTTTTGTGTGTTGACTTTGTATCCTGCTACTTTGCTGAATTCATTTATTAGTTCTCACAGTTTTGAGTTGTTGGGGTCAGGGAAGAATAATTGTAAAACAAATCAACACTGCTTGAAACAAATATTTTAAGAGGTCAGACTATTGGACACACATTTTAAAGATCGAAAGCAAAAGCGATAATATGGAATCAAATACCACGACTAAAAATTGCCTAAGTTTTGATTTCCTAACATCTTTTTGGTTCCTATACCAGGCAGATTCCTACATATCAGGGATGAGAGATCTTAGATAATCACAGATTTATAAGTATTTATAACTTCCAGCCCTTTGTCCAAGCAAAATTGTATATTGAATCACAATATAAAACAGACAAACCTTGAGAGTAAAATTTAGTTAAAAGGAGTTTTTCCGGGAGAAGTGGGATGAGGAGCTCCCTACTGGGCCCCCTGTTCACTCCCTCCCTCCCACCTACCCTGGCAAACCTAATACCTCCCTGATCCAGGAATTCAATGGAGGACAGTCAGACCATCGCCAAGCCCCCTGCTTTACGGATATGAACACTGAGACCAGAGAGGCAACAGATAGGTGTCAGGCATGTTTCTAGAACCCCAAACTGGGGTTTCCCAGGCAGCTGAGATCCTGCGCTGCATCTGTTATAGAAAAGGACCTCTTTGTCTCAATGGGTGCTTGGAGCCAAAAGCCATCGTTCCAGGGTTCCACAGAGGCAAACAAAGGGGCAGACCCAACCCAGGTACTCCTAGTACAGCAAACAAAGATGCAGGAAAGTGGCAACACAATAAACAGCACCCCATTTACAGAAGCTTCTGGAATGCCCACGTTCTGCCAGGGGAGTTTCAGGGACCACCCTGGAAGCCAATGAATCCAAAGGTTCAGGCCACAAAAAAGCAAATTTGGCCAACAAGGTCTTCTTAGGGCTTGGAACCTGTGAGTCCACAAATGGACCCGAATATCAGCTAGAGACAGTTTTCATAGCTCAGAGAGGTCAAGTGACTACTCTGAAGACACACAGCTTCCTAGAGATGGAGCCAGGTTTTAAGTAGAAGGCCATGTCCTGGCTCCTTGTGTGGCAGAAGCGTGATACCACTTGTCTCCATCCCCTTATCCTGCTTCATTTTTCTTCATATAACCAAGTGCTGCCACCTGTTTTAGTCAGTGTTCCCCAGAGAGAGAATGGATAGGACATATCTAGATACATGTAAGAGGAGACCTGTGATAGGATTTGGCTCCCACAGTTATGGAGGCCAGGAAGTCTCACGATTTTCCATCTGCGAGCAGGAGAACCAGGAGAGCTGGTGGTGTAATTCAGTCCAAGGTCAAAGCCCTGAGAAGCAGGGGACTGCTGGTGTAGGTTCCAATCTGAGTCCAAAAGCCCAAGAACCGGAAGCACCGATGTCCGAGGGCAGGAGAAAATGGATGGCTCAGACAGAGCGGAAGGGAATTTGCCCTCCCTCCACCCTTTTGTTCTATTCAAGCCCTCAGCTGATTGGATGATGCCCAACACATTGGTGAGGGCAGGTCTCAGTCTACTGATTTAAATGCAATCTCTTCCAGAGACATCCTCACAGATACACTAAGAAATAATGTTTCACCAACTAACTAGGCATCTCTTAGCCTAGTCAAGGTGACATAAAATTAACCTGAATGCAGACTTTGTACTTTACTGGTTTTCTCTTCCACTAGAATGTAAGCTCTAGGAGGGCAGGGATTGTGTCCCTGAAGCCAAGAACAGTGCCTGGCACATAGTAGCAACCCAAAATATTTATTGAATAACTAATACGTGCTTCTGCAACTCAGACAGTGCTTACAACATGTTCACTATCATCCATTCAGCAAACATTATTCCTGACCACGTGCTAAGCACCAGACTGGGAGTTGAGACTACGAAAATGACTGAGACATAGTCACGGCACTTTTACCAGGAAATCTGACAGTGCCAATCATAGGACCATTCTCAATGGCTAGTTCTCCTCAAACTCAAATGACCTTATCAGACTCTACCCACCAAATATCCCTCAAGTGGTGTGCTGGTAAATGTTTAACAACTGGCTCTCTGAAAAAACTGTGGGTGTATATGTTTGTGTGTGTGTGTAAAAGTTCTTGATTATTATTCAGTTCAGCTAAGAAGCCACTCATGTCATTGACCACTGAGTTTAGTTCCACTATGAATGCCGGTTATGTTTTAATTTACATTAATTATTAAGACAAAACAGACACAATGAAGGAACATGTCAGGACGTCACTTGCTTACCAATGGTGTGTCTTCTTTACTGTATCAAATGATGGTTTTCAAATACCAGAAGAATAGTTCCTCATTTTTTGTGCTAGTCACAATATAACAGCTATAGACAACACATTTTAAGTGTGATCTGTATTACTAACTTTTCCCATTACCTTCTCTTTTTTTTTGCGGTACGCGGGCCTCCCACTGTTGTGGCCTCTCCCGTTGCAGAGCACAGGCTCCGGATGCGCAGGCTCAGTGGCCACGGCCCACGGGCGCAGCCGCTCCGCAGCACGCGGGATCCTCCCGGACTGGGGCACGAACCCACGCCCCCTGCATCGGCAGGCGGACTCCCAACCATCGCGCCACCAGGGAAGCCCTCCCATTACCTTCTTAAGTCTAGACAAGCAACCAAACAATGAGCTAAGCCCTGATTTGTAGTGTTTACTGATTTCTATGGTGTAAATATGCCCACATGGCTGATTTCAAGCCACCAAGTTACATCACTGAGCACAGTGTTGGAAAGAGATGGACTGTATCACAACACTCCACAGTATTTCCTCCGCACACATAGATGTAAATAACAGTAGATGTAAATAATCCCAAGACCATAGATAATAGTAAAACAATTAGGAAGCGATGAGTTTTGACTATCTATTACCTTTGTTTTGATGTAACTTTTTAACCCCAATTAATAAAATTTCATTTTAAATAGTATCTATGTTTAACAACTAGCTAGCAAAATTCGTGAAATGTAACCATTAGGTCTTGTGAGCCAGTATATGGGCTCCAGTCACTCTGTGGGCCTCCAGGCAGAAGAACATCCATGGAAAGCCCCCAAGGAATCTGGGTCACATTCTGGTGCAAACTCGACATTCTTCAACCCATGTGTGGTATCATGCTCCATAATGCATCCATTGTTTAAAAATATACAATTATTTGCTGTCAAAGTTGGAAACTTGCTGCTGGCTTTGGAAGACACAACTATCCTGTTTTATGCGCCACCTGACAGACCGATAGGTATTCCAGTTTGAAGAATATATGTCTGTCTTTATCAGCTCAGGTTGCTACAAGCAAATACCAGAGACTGGGTGGCGTAAACAGCAGACATTTATTTCTCACAGTCCTGGAGACCTGGAGGATCTAAGATCCAGGTGTCAGCAGATTTGGACTGTGTGGAGAGCTCTCTTCCTGGCTTACAGACGGCTGTCTTTTCCTTATGTCCCCACGTGGTCCTTCCTTGGTGCCAGGCATGCAGAGACAAGCTCTCTTCTTGTAAGGGCTATAATTCCATCATGGGCCCCCCCCCCCCCGCCCTCATGAACTAATCTAATCTTACAGCTTAGAAAGGATACTAAATGGATAGTATGAACTACTTTATACCAATAAATTTGATAACTCAGAGGAAACAGAAAAACTTCTTGAAAAACATAACTTATTCAACAATCAGAAAAAGAAAGGCTGAATATTTCATTGTCTATTAAAGAGAATCAATCATTTAAAAACTCCCCTCAAAAAACAACAACAAAAAAAAAACCCTCTAAGCCCTGCTGACCTCGATGGTAATTCTACTAAACATTTAAGGACTAAGTAATACCCATCTTACACAAACCCTTCCAGAGAACAGAGAAAAGAGGAGCATTTCCCAATTCATTTTGTGAGGCCACGGTAACCCTGCTACCTGAGTTATCCTTACGAGGGCATGAAAAGAAAAGAAAAGAAAAGAGAATATTATAATGGTCGAGGTCAGTGGCATGAAAAGCCACCTAGTAAATCTGAACCCTAAGAAGCTCTGTTCAGAGCTGCCTTTTCTATCCTGCCTCACATCACCATGCAGGAGAATAATTATGATAATAATGACAACCAAAACCACCAACATGTTTTGAGTACTTATTAAGTTCCAGGTATTTTACATGTATTAATTCATTTAATGAGAGGTCCTATTATTTTTCAGAGGAGATTATAAATGACATCGATTTAGTCATGCATGTAAAGCTATGACCCAGGTAATTCAGTCCCAGGGTAGTGTTGCTGCTCATGAACTGCATATCTAAACAGAAATTCTAATCTTTAAACTCTCTTCCCCTAAACATTTAAAGGGCTCCGAGTATAATGAGAGTTAATGAACAAGTGCTTACAACCGGCCAGGTACTTTTCCTAGTAATTTACATGCATTAACTCATTCCGTTCCACAGCCATGCTTGGAGGCAGATATTATTGTCTCCATTTTAGCGATGGGACAACTGAGGCAAAGAGGGTAAGTCAGGTAACCTGCCCGAGGATGCTGAGGCAGAGACCGGGTTTGAACCCAAGGCGATCCGACTACAGAGTTTGCACTCCGTACCACTCCGCATCTCTGCATGATCCATGGGTGCCCTTGCCACATTCCTGCAGCCTCTAACTCTCTAGCATCCCTGGAATCTCTCGCATTCCTAGACCAAAAGAAACCCTCTCAAGCCTGGCCTTGCCATCTACCTCCCTCCATCACCTCTCGTCTGTGCCCCCACTGCCTCCAAAGGGCATGCTTTTAATAATCACCATGTCCCCTCCCAATTCTCCCATCCAGGAGCCTCATCCTTCTTTCCATTTTGGCTCCTTTTCTCTAGAAAATAATCTAACTGGAAGCTGTAGTCCTCCCTCTCTTCATAGGATAGCAACCACAACCACAATAAGACTACTAAGACCCAACATTTACTGAGAATGTACTATGTGCCGGACACCATTCCAACTACTGTCCCTGCGTTATCTCAGTTTAGTTGTGATTGTCACAACAGCCTTATGAAGCAGGTCCCGTGATTATCTCCATTTAACAGATAAGGAAACTAATACACAGAGTGATTAAGTAACCTGGCCAAGGTCACAAGGGCAGCCTACTGGATAAAACAGGCAGGTTCCCGGGCCTCCACTTAGCATTACGTCAGTACAGAAGTAGGAGGTGGGGAGAAGCTAAGCAGGTTACTTCCAAATGTCCAATCAGCATCTGGATGAATAGCAATGAATGAATTTTTCAGCCTAAGTATAACCCATGTAACATTTGGGACATACTTATACTAAAAGAATTATTCACTGTTCATCTGAAACTCAAAGTGAACTGGGCACCCTGTATTTTATCTGGCAACCCTAGCTGGACAAATACTCCAAAGATGTGAGGAGGAAAATCCCGAGTGTTCCTTGAGGACCAGAGGTGGGTCACCAGGGCCACTTTAAATCCTAAGAAGTCTGCTTCTATGTAGGACCCCCTCAAAAGTTCACACAGAGCAAACCAATGGAAAACCAGGCACTGGAAGGGCGCAGCCTATCAGATAAAATGTATCCCATAAGGAAAGTGTTCCTGGAGTGGGGACCCTCTACTCCCCCACCTCCTGCGATGCTCGCAAGACAATGTGTCAGAGGACATACCAGGCCCCCAGTGGGGGAAGCCAGCTGAACAGAGGAGCCAGCAAGCACTCACTTGCTCCCCAGGTGTCTCCTGCCCTCCTGGCTTCTCTCACACTGGATGTCAGAGACCTCTCTCTAGAACACGAGGAAGAGGAAAAACTTAAGGGGGAGTCCGGGAGAGAAGGATCTTCCTCTCAGTGGCTCCCAGCCCGTGGAGCACCCAGGTAGGGGAGCGAAAAAGACTTCTTCGAACCAAGTTCCACATTTTGATCCTTGCCTGGAACTGAACACTGACTTTCTGAATAGAGATCGTGTTTGTATATTCAAGTAACTGGAGGATTTTAATTACTTCTCAAGAGTGATGGGGAAAGTCATGGTCTGCAGGAGTTTTAGTCCAGGTTATAGGGGAAGAACGTCCCCTACTGAATACATTTTAGAGAAATAGCTGGAGAGAAAAATAAACATGACTTTTAAAAAAAAATTAGCTTTATGAGCTATAGTTTACGTACAATAAAATGCGTCCATTGTAAGTGTACAGTTTGCATTTCAACAAATGTATGTACCCATACAACCACCATGCCAATCAAGACAGAACATTTCCAATAAAGAAATATACATACAAAGGAATATTACTCAGCCACAAGAAAAGAATGAAATAATGCCATATGCAGCAACATGAATGGATGTACAGATTATTATACTATATGAAGTAAGTCAGATAGAGAAAGACAAATATATGATATCACTTATATGTGGAATCTAAAAAAATGATACAAATGAACTTAGTTACAAAACAGAAACACACTCACAGACATAGAAAACAAACTTATCAAAGGGGAAAGGTTGGGGGGATAAATTAGCAGTTTGGGATTAGCAGATACAAACTACCATATATAAAATAGAGGACCTACTGCATAGCCCAGGGACCTATATTCAATATCTTATAATAAACTATAATGGAAAAGAACCTGAGAAAGAATATATATATGTATATACGTATAACTGAATCACTTTGCTGTACACCAGAAACTAACAGAACATTGTAAATCAACTATAGTTTAAAAAAAAAGGTATAGAATATTTCCATCCCCCAGAAAGTTCCCCTTAGCCCCTTTCAGGTCAATCCTCACACCCCCTCCAAAACACTGCTGTGCTTTCCATTGCTAGAGATTGGTTTCTCCTGTTCTTGGACTTTACTTAAATGAAATGATGTACTTTTGTATTTTCTGCTCAGTATAATGCCTGTGGATTCATCCATGAAATTGCATGTATCAGCAGTTAATTCTTTTTTACTACTGCCTAGTATTTCATCCTGTAAATATACCACTCTTTCTTTGTACATCTTCTTGCTGGTGGAAAGTGGAGTGTTTCCATTTTGGCATTATTATGAATAAAGCTGCTGTAAATATTCAAGGACTTCTGCTTCGGGGGTGACATCCTGCCAGTTCTTTAGTGCAATGTATTAATTCTGCACATTATAGAATGGGGGGGAGGGGGAGAAGTGCTGGTAAATTCTGGCTGCAAGTGTTGCCTTTCAAAGGCCTTGAGTCCCAGGCATGCATTCTCCCTCTCCCTCTTTCCTCTCTTTTCTCTCTCCCTCTGTTTCTCTCGCTCCCTCCTGTTCCCTCCTCGCTCTCTGGGTGCTCTTGCCGGGATGTCAACATCAATCCTTTGTGGAGGAATGATTCCAGATACAGCATGTGTCAGCCAGGGAGGTGATGTGAGGGAAATGGCAAGAGTTGGGAAGTCGATCCTTGGCCCACACGGGGCTTGGGCAGTGAGTGGGTCAAGAGTGTTTCATTACCTTGCTGGTTAGGGATTGCAGCAGGGCCGAGGTGACCCCAAATAGCTTCCCTGCCCCAGCTGAGCTTCCTGTGGGCAAACTGGATTCAGAACTGCCATCTGGATGCCAGACATCTGGTGAGGAATTAATAAAGTACTACTGCCCCTCACCCCCACCCCTCCACCCCAGTGGGCCTCGAGGACAAAAACTGGCTTCCGGAGAGCAAAAGTCTCCCAGGAGGCATGGAGGCAGGGACCAGAGAGCTGGCCTGTGGACAGTAAGCGGTGGGCTCTCAGAGATCCAGCGGGCCAAGCCCGTTCCCACCTCCAGGTCTTTGCACCTGCTGTCTCCTCTGCCTGGCCCTCACTCCTTGATCTCTGGCCCCTTGATCTCTGCCCAGCTCACTCCTTCTTGTTGTTTGGCCTCATCTCAAAGGTCTCCTCTTCACAGACCACGCTATTGTCTGTGGTCTGATCTCCACCATCCAGCCTTCTTGTCAAGAACTTACCAATGGCCAAAGTATTTCTTGTTTGTTCACTTATCATTAGCTCTCTTCCCACCAGACTGTAAGCTCCACACAAACAGGGCCCTTGTCTGTGTTTGTTCACCTCTATCTTCAGGGCCTCGATGGACATTTGTTAAATGAATGATTAAGTACTCTAAATCAGGCATCACAAACTCAAATGCAAGGGACAATTTAAAGAACGAAGTGGGCTGGCATAAGAAATATCACCTTGTTTTCTCAAGTCTGATTTGCAATTCTGACAGTGTTGTGGGTACAGAAAACCATCCTTTTAGCAGGGAAAAAAATGCCCAAGTTTAATGATAAATTACAGCTGGCACTGGGCTTTAGTGTCATGGGTGCAATAGGGAGGAGTGGGGACTGTGGTGAAGTGGGGAACATAGGCCCCTTGGAAACAGCACCTGCTGCTCAGCTCCTGACTGTTGCCATGGGGAAACGTGGGGCCCATGATGCCAGATCTCCTGTTTTTTCAAGAGAAGCTTGAAATTGTGCTTTTATGTGAAATCTCACCATTTTAAATGATTTGCCTATTAAAAGGAAAGTGTGGGCCAAAAAGTACATCTGCAAAATGCATCAGACCCATGGTCACCACTTTATGACCTCTCGTCTAAGTGGTTTTAATTAGTGGAAAATCCCAGAAAAGTGCTCACACATACACAACTTGGAATCTAATGTGAAGTTGTTCACAGATTACTAGGAATCAGGATGCTCTGTGAAAAATCCCTGTTCTGTCTTAAAATACCCATTTTACAGGTACAGAAACTGAGGTCACAGGAGGAGTGATCTCTTCAGGACCGCACAGAGCACAAGAGAAGATCTCATGGCTCCCAGTCCAAATAGTGGATCAGGGAGTGGGGTCCAGTGAATCCATGATTTTACTCCAGTGCACAGCACGTCTGACCCACCTCTACCTCTGGGCTCCCTGTTTGGTGAACTCAGAGCAGCCACATGGACACAGGGAGAGTCAGTCTGCGTGTCTGCAGAATGGAATCTTCCTTTGATCCTTCAAGGGCAGATTAGGGTAGAAGGAGGGTAGAAGGCTAGAGTCACATGATCCTGAGACCCTGTTCCTTTGAATTTTAACTTCTGGAGTCCAGAGGTGGGGGAAAGTGTCTGATCTTGCAGGCTCACTTTCTGGGTCATCTCAAGAGTCAGCAGTCTGCCACTTTGCCACTTTGTTCTGTCCAGAGGCTCAGCTTCAGGAAGGGGAATCTTGCTGAGGTGGCCCAGGGTAGACGGAGTCGTGGCTCCAGGTGAAACATCTCTCACATTCCCAGCCTGTCCCCTCTGCCAGCAGAAGCTGGAGTGACTCAGCTAAAACCTCCAGGGGTGGACAAGCCCGAAGGAGACTGCAGCCCGAGAAGACAGGGGCCAGAAGCCAGAAGGCTGGTCCTCACTATGAGGGCTGATTGATCCCAGAGGCCAGGATTTGGCAGAACTTGATGTGGATGTGCTTGGGAGATGGCTGAAATGGAAAGTGGTCAGCTTTCTTTTTCAGAAGGGAAAAGAATGCCAAGGAAATCTCTAGAGCTGGGCTGTCCAAATGTAGTAGCTTCGGGCCACCTGTGGCTATGTAAATTTGAATTAATTAAAGTTAAATGATATTTAGAATCCCAGTTTCTCGGTCACATGAGTCACATTTCAAGTGTCCCATAGCTATGTGAGACTAGTGTCTACCTTTCTCAATGGAGCAGATCTAGAACATCCCCATCACCACAGAAAGTTCTGTTGGACAGAGCTACTCTAGAGAATTTGGGACTGAGGGCCAGGAAGTCTGGGTGTAGTGGTTTGGCCACTGAATTCTTGTGTCAAGTCACTGAGTTCATTCATCTGCAAATTGGAAATAATAATTTTGCGATGTCTACGTCACAGAGGATCCCATTAGAATGAGTGCACGTGAAAGCATTTTGAAATATGTACTTGACAGGCAGACTATTTTAGGAGTGAGATTATGAATAAATGTGTTCATTACATGCTCTGCTTTTCCAAATTTCAACAATATGTATTTTTTTAAAGTAGACGTTCCCTGAATACACAGTTAATATATCTGTAAAATTCTGGGGTTACGCTTTCTTTTTCTGAGAATTAGGAGATATTTCACTGTGCAGAAATTTGAGGCCAGCCTGATTTCTTCCCTCTTACAGCTCATCATATTTTTTACCTGGATAGCCATAAGATTTTTTGGTTGAATCCTCAAGTTCATTCATGTTACCATGATATAGCTCAGGGTCGATGAGTAGAAGTTTTTTTCTAGGAGACAGAAAATTTGCACATGTTTTAAGTTCGCTTGGTTTCAGAGACGTTTTCTACTATTAAAGATTCCAATATTGTTTTGTTTTACTTGTCTGATTTCTTTTTCTTTCTTCTTCAGCAATACCAATTATGCAGAAGTTGGATTTCCTTTGTCCCCCCTATTGGTCATTTTGCTTTCATCCTTTCTTACTCTTTCTTTCCCACTTCATTTTGTTCAATCTTCTTTCGCCTGTGTAACACGTCCTTGATTACGTTTTTAATATTTTCCATTTTGCTGTTTCTAAAAGAGCTTTTATAATAGAGTGGCTTCACTTTTATCCTCCCTCCACTTCCAGAAGACTGCTTTTTTCATCTCCGTCTACCTTTTATTATCTCTTCTTTGACCCTTTTTTTTTTTTTTTTTTTTTTGCGGTATGAGGGCCTCTCACTGTTGTGACCTCTCCCGTTGCGGAGCACAGGCTCCGGACGCGCAGGCTCAGCGGCCATGGCTCACGGGCCCAGCCGCTCCACGGCATGTGGGATCTTCCTGGACCGGGGCACGAACCCGTGTGCCCTGCATCGGCAGGCGGACTCTCAACCACTGCGCCACCAGGGAAGCCCTTCTTTGACCCTTTTAGTTCTCATCTTGAGATTTATTTTAGGAAGGCCATCATTTCTTTAATTTTTTGTGTATTTCACAGAGAAATGTCTGTTCAGTAGTTTCTCTTCATTACACAACTCTTCCAGTATTTATTCTTTGTCTACTATTCATTTGATGTTCCCTTTCTTCTTATTTCTCACACAGTCTTTTTGTAGGTCCCATGCTGGCTACTTATCACAGTTCTTTGTTAAAAGAAAGTGTGGGGAGAGGGGCTAGGAGGAAGCTGGGGCAGCAGGTGTGTCTATGCAGTAGCCCTGTGGATTATCTCAGAACCCTTTCTCACCACCACTGCCCTGAAATATATCTCTACTCTAAGCAATAGACTTAGTGTGGAGATTAAGTGTAAAGACCCAAGAATGTCACAGTTCTTCAGTATCTCCTTGAGTAAGTCTCTTCGACTTACTGAGAGAGAAAATTAGAACCCTTACAACCATATGGTTGATCGTTATCCATCCTTCTCTCACCTGCCACTTTAACATCCTGCTTCTTACCAATGGTCTTCGAGCTTCTTCATCCAGTTCATCTGAACTCTGAACTGTCACATGCATTTCAGTGACTCTCCCTTCCCGTGTGCATGCTTCAGGCTTTGCTGGGATTAGGAAGGGCTCATAGAGTTGAAAAATACTTCTGGAGAATTCTGCCTCCTGCCCAGGGGCTGCAGAAGCTCTTGGTTCCCTCCTGCAATTTGGTCCAAATCCCACCACCATTGTCAGCTCTTCTTCACAAACCAAGGGTGGGATTGTGGTCTGCCCTTCTTTCCTCAGAGATGGCATTTTCTTCTCCATTTGTTGCTTTTTGTTGCTGTTTTCAGACTGCTTCAGAAAGGTGAATGAAATAGAAAAGTCTGGACTCCACCAACTTAAACCAGAAGTGCCTTCCACCTAATAATTTTGTCATCAGAAAATACTATATCTCCTTTTGTTTATCTGTATTTTCTAATCTTCCTTCAATAAGCATGCACTGTAGAAACAGTATGGGCTTTGGAATCAGACAATCCTGAGCTATAAACTCAATCCTTCCACACTCTAGCTGTGTGACCTAGTTATTTAACTGCCCTCGCCCTCAGTCTCCCTGTGTGCTGTAGGCACATAATAATAGTACCTACCTCGGAGAGTGATTTATTTCATATAAAATAACCACTGACCCAGTGATGGACACGTGGGAATGCTCAACAAATATGACCTATTGTTACGTTGTAATAATTATTAAAAATCATATATTAATGTTACTTTATTCTTAATAATACAAGTTTAACTCCTTAAATGCTGAGCTTCAAATACATTGTACTTAAATCTTTAAATAAATCCTAAAATATCAGAGCCAGAATGAACCTGAGATGACTTAATCTAGTGGTTCTCAATAGGGGATGATTTTGACCTCCAGGGGACAAAGGGACATTTTGGGGTGATTGGAGGGGATGATGCTAGTGGCATCTAGTGGGTAGAGGCAAGGGATGCTACTAAACATCCTACAGTGCCCCACAACAGAAAATCATTTGTTCCCAGTAGGATCAATGTCACCAGTGCTGAGGCTGAGAAACCCTGGTCTAATTTAACCCCTAATACAATGACTGCCCAGAGAAGGAAAGTGGCTTGCCTGAGGTCACACAGCAAGTCAGAAGTAAGGACTTGTTTTACCTTGTTTCATAGAAAGACCATTGCGCCCTGAGGTTTATCAGACAGCAGGAGTTGGGAGCTGGGCTGGGACCAGGGTGAGGCAGGTGCATGACCCTGACAGTGAGTCCCTCCTTAAACTTTGTTCCCAGGGTGCCTCGCCTGGCCCTCCCTAGTCCTGACCCTGGTTGGGAGCAAGAATTGGGCCAGGGGTCCCCTTAGTCCCTGACCAGCCTGATTCATGCCAACCCAATCCAGACATTTCTTACAGGAAGCTTTCTAATCCCCCCACCAAAGAAATCCCAGCTTCTCAGGCTCAGCCAATCCATAACCACGGGGATTAAAGTCTGCAGGCAAAACACGCAGAGGTGACAGGGGAGAAAGAAGAAAGTGCCATGTCAGGCGGTTAATTTTTGAGCTGGGGAATGATTTCCAGGCAGACACACGGCAACTTTTCCCCCATTGCCCCTAAGTCTGCCCCCCTCACTCAGGAAAAGAAAGAAAGAGAAATGGTGTGTTCTCTGAGCCCAGGGCAGGAGCTGTCCGGAAGTTGCATCCATCACCACCTTCCCTCCTGTGCCCCATCTCCCTGCTGGGCTGAGTTTTTGTCAAGGCACTGGGCTGTGACCAGGCTCTCAGCAGGCACTGGAGGCTCCATGCCAGGCCCTTCAGGGAGCAGGACCAGGGCCAGCTGCCCACAGTGGTGCCCTCCTGCTGCCCACTAGAGGCCCATTCCCCAGGAGTGTCCAGGGCCAGGGCTGTGGGAAGCCCTGAACATTGAACTCCAGAAAGGCCAAAGCCATGCCTTAAACCTCTCAGTATCCCCTCATCACCCCCAGCCCAAGGCTGGGCCTACACAGTGGTCAAAACCCCTGGGGCCACTCAGGGCTTGAAACACGGTGGCTCAGGCATCCATGACTGGTGTGAGTGGCCTTGGGCAGGCTCGGAGCTGTTTGCTCACAGATAACCCAGGAACGATGGCATCTCAGAGTCACAGTGGTACAGCACCTGGAAAATGACCAGTTCCCAAGAAGCTGGAGCTGTTGGGATCAGCAGAAAGAGCAGTGGACAGGGAGCTAGGAGACGGGGGCTGAAATCAGGACCTGATGCCAAGAAGCAGAGGAGCCTGAGTCACGAGCTTGGCTTTCAGTGCCAGAGTGCCTGGGCTTGAATCCTGCCTCTACCGCTTCCTAGAAAAGTGACTTAACTCTGTGCCTCAGTTTTCTCATCTGTAAAATGGGGATGATGGTAATGATGATAAGAATTTCAACCTCATAGAGTTATTGCTATGGGGATTGATTAAATAAAGTGAATGTAGGTTGAGTGCTGGGAGCAGAGCGCTGGTAGAGTAAGGAATATATATAAAATGTTACCTCCTACTGATGGAATCTGTTACTTTTGCACATTTCTTGCCCTCTTTATATCAGAAGTTTCATCTCAGTGATCCCTAAAGCACTTCCAGTCTGCCATGTGGGGATGAAGGCAATGATGCTAGGTAGATATTGACCCCAAAAGGAAAGGAGTTTGGAGCACACACAGCAGGCCCAAGCAAAGGACCCAGCAAGACGAGACAACCCAGGAGAAACCCTCTCCGCTGAGGCCAAGAGGCACTGAGGCATGAGCCTCCACTTGCAAAAAGGGAGTTAAGTAAGGCCAGCTGAGGCTCTGGGTGCAAGGCCACTAGGAGTCACAGAGTTGCCGGTGCAAATCCTGGTCTACCACCTACAAGCTTCAAGCTTTGGAAGGACCGGTGGCCTTTTTGAGCCTCTGCGTCCTCATCCGTAAATCAGGATGCTTATTACGCCATCCTGAGAGAGCTGGGAAGGAGATCAAAGAGAACATGGATGGATGTGGCCGTTCTTTGGAAGCCCTGCAACGCTGGCAGCAGCTCTCTCCGTGGTCTCCCGAGCAGCTGTCCCTCATGGGCTCAGAACAGCAGCACTGTTATTCAAGATGGCTGCCCACATTGAGCACTTACTATGTGCCAGGCACGGTTCGTGGATTCCCTCATTCAACTCTACCCACAGCCCCACGAGGTAGCTACGACCGCTGTTCCGTTTGGCTCAGAGAGCTTGAGTGACTGGCCCAAGTTCACACTGCCTCAGCGTGAATGACAGGTGAGAATAATAAAGCTACCGTTCATTGAGGGCTTACTATGACCAGGCACCGAGCCTTGCCTGCATTAGCTCACCTGCTCGTCTCACAACCCTGTTTAGAAATGAGAAACTGGAGGCACACAGGGGTCCAGCAACTTCTTCATCCATGTGTGCATCTCCAGCAAAGGATGAAGCCGTGATTTCAGCATAGTGGTCCGAGCTCAGGGCAGTGGTCCTGATCCCCTGGGCCCTGGTCCTGGGCTCAGTGAGGAGAGTAACAGTAGTGATGGTAACAGCCAGCATTTACTGAGACTCACTATGTACAGGTGCTCAGCTAAGCCTTTTACACTTATTGTGACTTTTGCTCCTCCCACACTCTGGTAGTTTCTGGAAATGGAAGGACAGATATTCAACAGCAAAGCACTTTACAGGCCCTTTCCCATCCTCTCTGGATCTGTTCAGTCTTGAGGATAAGCCCGGCTGATCTTAGTGCCCACCTTCTGGAGGAGACAGGCATGGAGGGTTAAGACTGAAACGAGCCCAGGGTGACCCAGAGGGAAATAGTTGAGACAGCGCACATGTCTAGTCTCTGATTTCCAGGCAGGGCTCCCTCCTACCCTCTCTTCTGAGAAAGCAGTTAGGAGCCACCTGTGTCTATCTGCGCTCAAGACTCAATGGGGGAAAGAGGAGAAAGTGGAGGGGGTGACTTGTCCCAGGAGACCTCTGAGGCAGCCACTCTATCCTCCTACCCTTTCCTCTGGAACGGACTGTGTTAGACCCCTGGACTTACTAGCAGGTGTTGTCACAAGGTAAAGTTCTTCGAGCCATTCATTAAAAGCGTTCCTGGAGCAGCTCACACCCCACTGCTGCCCAGGCCTCGCTAATCATTCATGAGCCAGACAGGCAGCTGGGGGCAGGGTGGCAGCTGCATGGGACCCTGGAGTCCCCAGCGGCCTGGCTCTACCAGAGGAGGACAGAACATGTTCTTCTGAAAAAGAGGCCAACTGACTGTGTGACCTTGAAGGGCAGCTTCTTCTTCTCTGTGGGCCTCAGTCTCCCCATCTGTGCAAAGGGCCCTTCAGTTCCCAACATGGGTGGCGGGTGTGCTTAAAGCCCGCTCAGGGCTTCTCCACCTCTCGCCGCTCCTGACAGCCTGTCCCACACCTTTGGAGGCCTGGTGTGGGAAGGAAGACTTTCTCTGCTTGAAGTAAAATCCAGCCTGAAGGCATTATGGTGGGATCTGTCTTTAAATCCCATCTAAGATCTTCAACTTAGCTTCCCTATGTTCAGGGGTTCAGGGGTCAGTCTCCTGGAAGGGCTGTCACGAGGACCCAGGAAGACCATTTGATATTTCTTGAACACTCTCCATGCTCCCACCTCAGGACCTTTGACTTGCTGTCCCCTCGCCTGGAATGCTCTTCCTCTATATGCGCTCAGGGCTCCTTCCTTCACCTCCTTCAAGTCTTTGCTCCAATGTCATCTCCCTCAGGTATTTGTTCAAATGTTCCCTTCTCGAAATCTTCCTGACTCTAAAATTGCACTTAGCTCCATTCCAGGCTCCCTGCCTTCTCTGATTTTATTCTCCACAGCACTTATCAACATCTGACATACTACAGATCTTACTTATCTGCTTGCTTTGTTTGTTTGTTTTTAATGTTTACCCCTCTAAAATGTCAGCTCCTTAAGTATAAGGATTTGTGACTATTTGGTTCATTGCCATGTTCCTCTAGAATAGTAGCTGGCATGTAGTAGGTGCTCAATTAATACTTTTAAACTCAATGTAATAATCACTTAGGGACAGTGTCTGGCACACAGGAAACACTAAAGAAATGCTGTTTTGATTCTGTATTCATTCTGGACATACTTATTAAGCACCCTGTTTGCCTAGTGCTAGGGGTATATTAGTGAACAAGATGGGCAGGATCCCTAATTGTACTTTACTATTTGCAGGGTACTTCACTGTTTACAAAGTGCTTGGTTTCCCTGGCTCCTCCCCACAGCCCCATGAGGCAAGCGGGTGCATGAGACAGATGAGGAAACTAAGGCTGGCAAGGGAAGTGTCTTGCTTCCCCCCACAGAGCAAGTTCTTGGCAGGGATCCATCCTGGATCATCTGAGGCTGCATCCTGTGTGCCCACCACTTAGCCTAACTTCTCCTGGGCACTGAGGTCTGCCCTGCCCCCGATATTTTCAATTCTCTACCGTTTACCATCATCCCATCTCCACTCTGGTCCAGCTGGCCCTGCCCCAGGCATCCTGGGAGCTGATGCAGTGGGGGATGGGAAAGCTGACCCCTGCTGTTAAGGCCTGACCTGTGGAGCTTCCAAGCCGTTCTTGACTATGACCCTCCACTGCCCACAATCCCTCACTTCTTAGGCCTTTGGGGCTCTGGGCTTCAGGGCAAGAATAAGAATGGCAAGGGAGGACTTCCCTGGTGGCGCAGTAATTGGGAATCCGCCTGCCAATGCAGGGCACACAGGTTCGAGCCCTGGTCCAGGAAGATCCCACATGCCACGGAGCAACTAAGCCCGTGCGCCACAACTACTGAGCCTGTGCTCTAGAGCCCATGAGCCACAACTACTGAGCTCACGTGCCACAACTACTGAAGCCCGTGCGCCTACAGCCCGTGCTCCACAACAAAGAGAAGCCACCGCAAAGAGAAGCCTGTGCACTGCAACGACGAGTAGCCCCCACTCACCACAACTAGAGAAAGCCCGCGTGCAGCAACGAAGACTCAATGCAGCCAAAAATTAAATAAATTAAATAAATAAATTAAAAAAAAAAAGAATGGAAAGGGAACTTTCACTGGGATTTTTCTCTGAATAAGCACTATCTCATTTAATCTTCCCAGCAGCTCCTAGGAGATGAGCTTTACTCCATATACAGTGGAGGAAATGGAGGCTCAGAGAACCCAAGAACCTACACAGAGAGTAAAGGGAAGAAGCCAGTAGGATGCAGAAGAAAGTCTCATCCCCTATAAAGCACTTCCACGGGCTCCACGGGCTCATTTGTAATGCAAATAACAATACTACTACTGCCAACCATAGTAACAACAGACATTTACCTAATACCTCTTATGATCAGGAGCAGCCCAGAGTATTTTAGGTATCTAAGCCAATCTTCACAACACCCCTCCAAGGTAGGTCCCATTAGTGCACCTCATTTCACAGAGGAGGAAAATGAGGCACAGAGAGGCTAAGTAACTTGCCCAAGGTCACACAGCCAGGAAGTGGGGGAGCTGTCCTGGAGTCCAGGAAATCTGGTGCTAGAGTTCATACTCTCATGATGTTGCCCCCTCCCCCTCAGAAAGTGATTCTGGGGGACAAACCAGCCCAGTGATTCTGGGCAGACCCCTTGTCCAGAGGAGGAAAGCCAAGGTCTGAAGGAGGTCCAGATCCCGCAGAAGATCAGGAGCAGGAAAGGAAGCCAGGCCTCCCAGGTAGATGGCCAGTTTAGTGGAGGTAGGAAGAGCCTCTCAGGACAGCCTCAGTTTCCCCAACAAGAGGTGGGAGCTGGGTCGCGGGCAGGGCCCTGCATCAGGCCTCTGCCAGCTCCCCCAGGCCTGGAGACCCCACATTCTAGTCCCAGATGTCGGCACAGCAGACCACGTTCCCAGGACTCATGTCTCAGGAAACTGCCTACACTTCTGTTTTTTGGACCCTGTGCTGTAAAATGCCCTGCTCGGGCACCAGGAGAAGTTTTGCTGAGTCCCAGCCCTTTCCAGAGAAATCCAAGGGGGCTCCAGACAGGGGCAGGAAATGGCTAAAAGGAGCAGGAAGACTTTTCCTTCCTTTTCCCACTCTCCAGGCCTCCCAAGCCAGCCAGCAAAGTGGATTGTCATGAGAGTAAGGTGCAAGCAGCATGTGAAATCGAGGGGACAATCCGGGCTGTGGGTGGCAGCAAACAAGGGCCTCTCTTGTTATTTCTCCCAACCAAGGGAAAGGAGGCTGTTCCCGCCCGCTGACAGCCCAGAGGGCAGAGGGAACGCGTCAGCTCCATGCAGCAGAGCCCGGAACAGGGCTGGAGGGCCAGGGGGTGTTTTGTCTCGCCTGGAACGCCCTCCATTTCCAAATCCCCTCCACCCTGGGAGGCCTTCTGTGGCCAGGCTGTGTGTCCACAGGCAAGCACTTCCCCTCTCTGGGACACAGTGTCCCTGACAGAAAATTGGACTTGACTCTGCCTGCCTCACAGCCTGCTGGGGGATGAAACAAGCTAACGCATTGAAGGCAGAGGTTCTCAACCTCAGCACCACTAACATTTGCGGCCCAAGAATTCTTTGTTGTGGGGACCATCCTGTGTACTGTAGGATGTTTAGCAGCGTCCCTAGATGCCGGTAGCAGCTCCTTCCAGCTAAGACCATCAAAAATGTCTCCAGGCACTGCCAAATGTCTCCTGGGGAGCAAAATGCTTAAGAACCCTGATTTAAAGGACTTCCCAGAGCCCAGGACACAGGCACTGATTTATCCATGAAGGCAGGCAACATCTGTTGAGCCCTTTACAAGCATCATTAATTATTATCATACCCATTCACAGATGAGAAAACTGAGCACAGAGAAGTTAAGTAACTGGCCCAAGGTCACACAGCATATTAAAAAGCCAGGATTTGAACCCAAGCACCCAAATCCAAGCTCCTACCTATCATGTTTGACCAGCCACATTAGTTCCTATCTTCAGGTCCCTCTGAGACCTCCAAACTCCCACCCCAGTGTCAGAATGACAGGTCTCTCCTCTGGGAAGCCTTTCTTAATGTCCCCCACCGCACCCAGCACAATCACTCCTTTCCCCGTTGCCTCCACTGAACCATGAAGGAGTGTGGGCTTTCAACAAGGCAGGCGTAGGCTCAACTGGCAGCCTCACTACTCATTCAATGGCCGTGAGGTGGCAGGTGACTTCACCTCTCTGAGCCTCAGCCTTCTCATTTGTAAACTGGGTCCATCACCCTTGTGTCACACAGCAACTAAAAGCACAGACTCTGGGGCTTGAATGCCAGAGTCGGAATCCCAGCTCTGCCACATCCAAAACGTGGGAGCTTGGGCAAGTGACTGAACCATTCTGTGACTCGGTCTCCTCATCTATGAATGTGGATGATAGCAGCACCTGCGCCAGAGCCAGGGCAAGCATAAACGAGCTAGCAAACATATCTTGAGTGCTTTGAACCGTGCCTGGCACTTCATAAATGCTAGAGAGGTGTTGACTATGGCTCTTAGGAGGCCTCTTGGGGGACAGAGGAGAGAGTATGAATAAGGCATGTGGCCCAGGACATCAACAAACTTGAATTCACTTCCTGAGCCTCCCAGGGACCAGCACATTCCTGTAAGAGAGCTTAATACAGCTGAAATCAAATCCCTCTTTCAGCCCAGACTGAAAGAGGACCCCACAGGAGAGTAGAGCAAAAGGAACTGGGCAGGGGGACCACTGGGCTGGCCAGGAGGGGCATGCTGGCCTCACCAGACCTTTTCCAACGTCTTCATCGACTGGGGATCACTGTTCTGTCCTGTGTATCAGTCCTCCTGCCTTCCTCCGGCCCCCACCCAGCACAGGCTCCATCCCATTGGCTGCCCCTCCCCCTATGAATTTCAGGGACAAGTACATAGAGCTGAGAGCCTGGTACCCCTATTTTGCAGATAATAGAAAGGGCCGCAATTCTTTATCAAGTACCTACTATGTCAGGCACTGTCAAGTCTTCCAAGCAGGTGGGTTTCATTATGCCCATTTCTGAGATGAGGAAATGGAGGCTTGCCAGAGATGGCCTGGCCTTGTGTATCTCTCTCGTCCCTAGTGCATCTCCGCTGGAGAGAGCAGTTTGGGCACACCTGTGTCACTTGTTCCAGGCCCTGGCCAGGTCCAGCCTAGCTAGGATGCTGACTTTGTGTCTGCAAGGTCTGAGGGTGTCTGAAATCCTGCTCATCAGTCCAGAGGGCATTGTCCTGCCGAGTTAGGCCAGGAAACACAATCTTGCTCCCCGCCGCATCACCAGGAATCGCACTGGCCTGTTTATACACCTGGCAGGAGCTCCGGGAAAGTGGAAAGTTGGCTGGACCTCAGAGGAGCGTTTCCAAGGCCAAGGGGTCTGTGTGGGCAACGGGTGAAACCTGGCAGGAGAGCATGGATGGGGAACAGATGAGGGCTCTGGGACCACCTGGCTGGGAGGGGCTGGGAAAGTCCCTCCATGTGCCCTCTGGGCCTCAGTCTTCCCAACTGAAAAACGAAAGGGCTGGAGACACCGATTCCAGCTCAAATCTTCCACAAATGAGTAGCAGTCTGCGGTTTTAGAAAGTGCATGTCTTCTGAAATCAGAGATACCTGAGTTCAAATGCAAATTCATTCATTCACTTGTTTACCGAGTACCTACTATGTGTGAGACACTGTCTTAGGCACTGGGGATGCTGCAGGGAACAAGACAGACACGGGTCTTGCCCTTACATCACTCACAGCCTAGTGGTGGAGGCAGACAGTGAACAGATAATGAACACTTCATTATCTGAAGTGAATGCCATGAAAGAAAAAAATAGGAAGCTGTTTTAGAGAGTGCTTTGTACGGTGAGGAGAGTAAGTGTTCTTGAGAAAAGGTAATCAAGGAGGACTCCTTGGAGGAGGTGCCTTTGGAGCTAAGACCCAAATGACCAGACAGATCCAGCTGTGGAAGATCAGGGGCAAGAGCATCCCAGGCAGAGAACAGCAAGTGCAAAGGCCCTGAGGCAGCAACAAGCTTGGCAGGTTTAAAGAACCAAAAGAAGGCCTATGAGGCTGGACCATAGTGAGAGAAGAGGAGTATGGGAGATTGTAACAACCATGTTTGCAAGTTTCTGAATCTGATGCTCTGGCATCTTGGGACCTTGCTAAATAAGCCTGGAGTGTCTGCCTCTCCTAGGGCTAGCGAAGTCCTAGAGATAGTAAACAACTCACCTGTGCATCAGTTTTTCAAATGTAAACCAGCCAATCCAGAGCCCACACCCCCAACCACCTCCTTTATTGGGCTCTCTCACTCCAGGCCACGATTCGCCTGCTGTAATCATCCAGGGCCAGCGACCAAACAACTAGGGACAGTCTCTATGTCCCGGAGCCCACTGAAATTATTTGAACTAGCCAGTCCTAGGTCTGCTTACTCTGACTTGTCCGTTCCTTAAACATATAATATATTGGCAGATAGCGATGAAGACCACGAAGTAAGATAAGGCAGAGAAGAAAGTGTAAAGGGTTTTCTGTATTCTATGTTAGATAGGGTGGCCAGGGAAGGCCTTTGAGGATGGTCATCTTTGAACTAAGATGAATGAAGTGAGGGAGAAAGGCTTGCAGACACCTGGGGGGAAGAGCAGTTCAGACAGAGGGAACAGTAAGTGCAAAGGCCCTGGGGTGAGAGCAATCTTGGGATATTTAAGGAACACCAAGAAGGCCAGTGTGGCTGGTGCAGAGGGAGAGAGGGGGCCTGAGCTTCTAGTAAGTAATCAATAAATATTAGCTGGTCCTATCCTTTCTTGAGGGCTTACTATAATCTGAACGGAAATAAGGGAGCTTGACCTCTGCTTCCCCGCATCCCTAATCTAGAAGTTAGGCTTCAGAGATTAATTGAAATGTCGATAGAATAAAACAGTGATGACTGGGAGCCTGAGATGGGGGAATCACTGGACAAGAAGAGGGAGATGGAGGCACTCACCCCCGCCCTGCCACTCACAGCTCCCTGTGAGGCTTCAGGCAACTTCCTTCCTTCTCTGGGCCTCACCTTCCTCATCTGTAAAAATGGGGATAATCATTATTCCCACTTCTTAAGGCTGATGTGAAGAGTAAATGAACTAAAATGTGAAAGGCATGTAAAACAGTGTGGGGCAAATAGAAAAAATTTTTATCAATTATTAGTATTATAAACTCCCACCACGTTTGACACGGCACTGGACAATTTCTGTATCTTCTCTTAGTTAAGTCCCATAGTAGCCCTATGGGAAGCACGTGAGTTCTCCCCACTTCACAAGTGAGGAAACCGAGGGTCAGAAATGTGAAATCTCCAACCCAAGCTCCCTGACTCACAGTTTCAGAACCAAGACCCAAACCCAGGTCTTCCCAGCTCCAAGGCCCATGCTATTTCGATCATCTTACTTCTGAGTCTCAGTTTCCTCATCTGCAAAATAGGCGAGTTAAAACGCATCTAGAGCGTTGGGTAAAAAAGTAAGAAGTGATGGTGCAAGTATAACACACGATTTCACTGGGCCCAGATAATAACCAGGGAGGAAGGTGATGTATGGGCATGGTATCAATGAAGAAACTGAGGCCCAGAGAAGCCAAATGACTTGCTCAAGGTCACAGAGCAATGATGTGGAATGAGAATCCAGTTCTGATTCCAAAGACTCAAAACTGGGAATGAAATAACCATTGTCCTGGTCACCCACCTGAATTTCCCCCACCCAAGAATTAAGCATATGCAAAAAAAAAGTGGGCCTCTGACTTCACAGATGTACTACCGCCCCAGAACAAGTGTGCTGCTAGCCAGACTTGATGCCTTTGTGCAAACTGGGAAAAGGGGCTCTTCCTCAGGTGGATCCAGCACTGCACCAGAGTACACAGCTTGGCATGTGGAGTGCGGGTTGGTTCAGTCTCATTTTGCCTCCTCAGGTCTCCTTGTGCAGTGCACAGCCTGTAGGACACTCTGCAGCAGTCCTGCCCAGAGCACCCCCTCCCCCAAACTCCTCCTGCTCAAAGCATCCTTAGAAAGAGTCACCTATGAGTACCCACTGTAAGAACGCATCTTGGCCAGATGGTCAGTCCAGCTAAATTTGCTTTCAGTGGGTGTAGGAAGGGAAAGGAGGCAAGATTTCTCTGCAAACACAAGGGACTGGTGCAGATCTCATCCGTCCCCTCTAGCTGCCCAAGGCCGGTCCTCTAATATCCACCTCCCAAGATGCCCATTCTTGGAAAACTTTGAGGTGGTCCCTCCGGCAGTGTCCTGACTTCCTTAGGCTCTGGCACTCTTTGTGGCAAGAGCCATGATCCCCAGTGGCCCTGGAAATTGCAGCCACTGCATTCCAGAAGGGCATCCCACTCCTTTTCACCCCTGCTGACAGGGTTCCAAGCCAGGAGGACATAATGTAAGAATTGTTCCCATCCCCTGCCATCCCCACCCCTTGGCTCTACCCTTCAGATTAACCCCAGCCTCCCTGCAGCCTCCCTCACCAGTCGCCAGGGGACAGGTGTATGAGAACCAACCCTTTCGATCACACAGTCTTCTAGAACATCAGAGCAGCAATGGCCTGTAGACCTTATCAAGCTGGAAAAACAGAACCCAGCAAGGGGCAAACGATCAGTGCCAAGGATCTCAAACTTCTTTCCCGATACCTACAATTTTGCAAAAGTTTTTGGGAACCCAGGTGTACCCTATGACCGGCATTGGTGGCTCCAGAGTTTCCAGGTGAGAGCGGCTTAGAAGCAGCAATCTGATGTTGGGGGTGGGGTAGACACAGAGGACACTTGCCTTGAAGCTTCATTTGCACAGAAAGCACAATGTTTTTTTAGACTGCCAGCCTTTGTTTGGGGAGGTTATCACGGGATTAAAACTGGTTACGATTACAGGAATTGTCTTGAAACTATGTGTGCAGAGCACACCCACTCTGTTTGCTTTAAATGTATGTCACAGATCAATAAAAACAGCAATTTTCTCTGTTCATTATTCTCTAAGGATGCTTTTATTCACATTGTACATTAAGAGACATGTCAGTTATTAATATCCAAGGATATAATAATAATATAATATGATAAATACATGCATATTACATGGAGGAGGGGGCTTTGAGTGTGCCGACAGAGATTTTGAGGGAGGCTAATAAGATCTCCCAAGAAGTCAGACCTGCCTCCTGGGAGGAGGCCCTGGCTTATCAGCCACTTTAAAAGGTAGTGACATCTAGGGCGACACCAAGAGTACCCACCAGGGATCTGTAGGGAAACAGGAGAGGTTCTTAGTCAATTATAACGAAAGAAAGAGTATAAAATGCAGCTGTTAGAAGTACAGACACTGCATTCTGGCTTTGTACTGGCTGTGTGGCCTTGGGCAAGTCACCTAACCCTGCTGAGCTTCCATTTCCTCACCTGTACTATAGGGATGCTAACAGCAGCTGCCTCCCTGATTATGTGGACATTATGTAGGACAATGCCTGAGAAACTCTTAGCATGGAGCCTGGCACATGAGAAGAGTGAAGCACTCAATGAAACACTTTATTTATTAGGCTCACCACCATCGCAGAGGGTCAGGCATTCGCTGTTACACGTGCACACTGGGGACCATATGGAAGTGGATTCTCTGTGAAGCTAATGAAGTTTAAGCTTCAGAGCCACTCCCAAACCCTGTACTGAATTTTGTATCTGTAAATCTGTAAGCTTTTTCTTAAAGAGAGCCCCTTAAAAAGTACATGCTTCAGGCCCCGTAACACTTGGACCTGCCCCTGGGTTCACAAACCTTGCTAGAGGGCAGAGCGGAGAGAAGCTTTCAGAACACCCTGCTGAGGAGAGAGACTCTGTGTGTTTCATCACTTCTTCCCCAGAGCTCTGCCTGGGACCTCCCAGACCCATCTAGCCTTCCACCGGTGATGCTTCACAAAGCGAAGCAACTTCCTTACTCAGCCCCTCACATCAAATCTCAGAAGCTAGCATGGAGGTCGCTCCATTTTATAGACAAAGAAAGGGAGACCCAAAGAAGAAAGGAGATTGGTCCAAGGTCCTGAAGTCAGCGAGTGGTCTGGGGTGGGCTAGTTTTTGAATAAGCAACCTAATCCTTACACCAGGATTTATTGTTTTTCTCTTGCATGTCAAGAAAGTCTAATTGCTTGGATAATTCCACACCAAAGAACTTGCCCTGGATCTCCTGACACCATCTCCTTCGTATAACTTCCTCACCCCCTGGGCCCAAGGAGGGCTCCTTCCTCCAGGCATCCCTCTCTGAACACCTCTCCCAGCTCCCCTGGTCTCTGCTGGTGGTGCTGGGTAATCCGCCACTAAGTTACACACTCTCTTTACTTTTACTTCTATGAACATTTACTATCACATTGAGGGATAGTGAAACAACTTCCTGGAGGTAGAAGCCTTGTCTAATGAGCCTAGTGCCCTCCCATGATGCTGCAAATGGGCTGAGCAGAGGTGAGGGACCCAACAGGGACCTGCAGTACCATCTCCTTCCAGCTCCCATTGGTGGTGACTTTTATCATGACACTCCTGGCCTCAATCTGCAGCCTTTGATCTTCTAGGGATTACTTTCTTTGAGAGTCTAGAAACAGGTCATGTTCTGGATTCTGATAAGCCAGGGATTGAATCCCACTCAGCTGTTTGCTATGTGACTGTGAGCAAGTCACTTCTCTCCGAGCCTCAGTTTTCTCCTCTGGAAAATGGGGCAAATGATCCTCCCCCTCTGAGGGGCACTTTCAGTCTGGATTAAATAAGACGATGCACATAAAGCAAATTTTAGCACTGCACCTTGCTCCCGGCAAGCGTTTATTAAATCTTGGCCATCCCCATCATATGAGGCGCGTGGAAATAAGACCAGCCTGTGCGTTCTTAGGCACTTACTGTGTATCAGGCTCAGTTCTAAGAGATTTACATAGATTGCCTCATTTAATATTCACCACAACCCAGTGGATTGGCATTATCGTTTCCCCTATGTTTACAAATGAGTAAACTGAAGTTCAGAGAGGTTAAATGACTTGCCCCAGGTTACACAGCTTGGCATTCATCAAGCGTTCCTTGTGATTATCAAGTGAAATGTGCAACACAGCGCCAAGCACATAGTTAGAGCTCAATAAAAAGAAATCATGCCTGTAGAAGTGAGAAGATCCAGAAGGCTAGGTGGGACCCAGGCTCCAAGGAGCAGCTAGAAAAGGGGAACTGCGGCAAGAGGTGTTCACAGCAGGCCAAGGCAGGGTAAAGGGGGGACGGTTGAGGGGGTCTGGTGAAATCTGTCTAGACTGGGACCTCAGCGGTGTTCCGCCTCAGAGGCTCGGGAGGAGAGGGTCCTGCCTGTTGCACGGCCGCCCAGGGCGCGGAACGGGGGGGCCCACAGGCAAAGGAGGCGTTACCTTGGGCGGGAGGGCGAAGACCACCGGCAGCAGCGCGAGCGGCGTGAACAGCAGCACCAGCAGCCGCCGCGCGCTCCACACCTTCTTAGCCACTGTCGCCAGCGCCGCCATCTGCGCGATCGCCCCGCGGAGCGGGCCAGTCCGGGACTGCCCGCGCCTGGCCCCCCGGCTCCGGCTTATAGCCTGGGGGAGGGTTTGGGGAGGGGACTGCGCTTGGGGACCCGCCCTCTCCCTGCGCCTCCCGGAGGAAAAGGGTGGTGCCTGCTCCCCTGGGACTGGGCGAAAGAGACCCGGGAAAGTTAGGAAAAGTTCGACCCTAGCACTAAGGAACAGGACTCCAGCCCAGAAGGCAGAGTAGCCTCCGGTTTAAACCTCCTGACTTTCCAGCTATGTGGCCTGGGGCAACGGGCTGAACCCTTCCTTACTCTCCCGTGGAAAGGGACATACTGACAACTGGAAGATTAAATCACTTACTAGTAATAAGTGGGTTCAGGTACTGGCTCTGCCACATACTAGCTGCGTGGCCTTGACAACTGCCTCTGAACCTCAGTCTTCTCAACCACAAAGTGGGGGCGATGACAGTGACGGTCTCCACTAGACAAGAGGTCTGTTGGTAGCTATTGCTGTTGAGATTGTTTTTCTTATTCTCTCCCGCGGTGGGTCAGTCACCTGTGGGTTGGCGCCTGGAGGGGTCTTTTTGTTCCTCTTGGATAAACGCACAGGAGTACAATCCTGGATTGTATGGTAGTTGCACCCTTGGTTTTTGAAGAAACCGCCATGCAATTTTCCAGTGTTAGCACTGTTTTACATTTCTGTTAGCCACGTATGAGTGAGCCAGTTTCCCCACGTCCTTGCCAGCATTGGGGTGGTATTTTTTATTTTAGCCATTCTGATAGGGGTGTAGAGGTGTCTCACTGTGGTTTTTTGTTTTTGTTTCTGTTTTTTTTTTGCGGTACGCGGGCCTCTCACCGTTGTGGCCTCTCCCGCTGCGGAGCACAGGCTCTGGACACGCAGGCCCAGCGGCCATGACCCACGGGCCCAACCGCTCCGCGGCATGCAGGATCCTCCCGGACAGGGGCACGAACCCACGTCCCCTGCATCCGCAGGTGGACTCCTAACCACTGTGCCACCAGGGAAGCCCTCACTGTGGTTTTAATCTGCATTTTCTTAACGGCTAATGATGTTTAACTTCTTTTCACGTGCTTCTTTGCCATCTGTATATCCTCTTTGGGGGAAATTATTTCCTCCTGTTGTTTGCCCATTTTCTCAGTGGACCGTTTTTTCTGCTGTTGAGTTTTGAGAGTACTTTATATAGTCTAGATACCAGTCCTTTGACAAATACGTCGTCTGCAAAAATTTTCTCCCAGTCTATGGCTTGGCTTTTCATCCTCTTAACAGACTTTTCAAAGAGCAAACATTTGTAATTTTGGTGGAGTCAAATTTATCAAATTTTCCCTTTTTTGGATCATGCTTTTGGTGTCAAACTCTTTGCACAGCCCTAGATCCTGAAGATTTTTCTCACATTTTTTTCTAGAAGTTTGATAGTTTATAGTTTTATGTTTATATTTAAGTCCATGAGTTAATTTTTATATCAGGTATGAGGTTTAGATTGAGGTTCTTTTTTTTTTTTGCCTATCAATTTGCCTACCAATTGCTACAGCTTCACTTGTTTAAGAAGTTATCTTTATTCCATTGAATTGCTTTTGCACTTTTGTCAAAAATCAATTGGGCATATTTGGTGGATCTATTTCTGGTTTCCCTATTCTGTTCCATTGATCTAATTGTCTATCCCTCTACCAATACCACACTGTCTTAATGACTGTAACTGTATAATAAGTCCTGAAAATAGGGACAGTGATTCCTCCCACTTTATCCTTCTTTTTCAAAATTGTTTCAGATATTCTGGTTTCTTTGCATTTCTATGTAAATTCTTAGAATATTATCTATATCTACAAAAATTAAACCTGCATATCGATTTGGAGATAACTGACATCTTTACTCTGTTGGCTCTTCTAATCCATGAACGTGGTATGTCTCTCCATTTATTTAGATCTTCTTTGATTTCTTTGATCAGCATTTTATAATTTTCAGCCTAAAAGTCCTATACATGTTTTGTTAGATTTGCACATAAGTACTGCATTTTTGAGCAATGTAAATGGTATTCTATTTTTTTCAGGATCCATATATTCACTGCTAGTATACAGAAATAAAATTGAATTTTGTATGTTTATCTTATGTCCTAAAATCTTGCTCAATTCATTAATTAGTTCTAGGAGGTTTTTTTTTTTTTTCTCAAATCCTTCTGACTTCTATATAGACAATCATGTCATCTACAAATAAGAACTGGTTTATTTCTTCCTTTCAGATCTGTATGTCTTGTATTTACTTTTCTTGCCTTACTGCACTGGCTAGAACTTCAGGCACTATGGTTGAATAAGAGTTTGAGAAAGGACATTCATACATGATTCACAATCTCAGGGAGAAAGCATTCAATCTTTCACTATTAACTATAATGTTAGCTGTAGGTGTTTTGCAAATGCTCCTTTTCAAATTGAGAAAGTTCCCATCTATTTTTATTTTTCTGAGAGTTCTTATCATGGATGAGTGTTGAATTTTATCAAATGCTTTGGGAGGGGGCATCAATTAATATGATCAAATTATTTTTCTTCTTTAGCCTATTAATATGATGGATTACAGTGATTGGTATTCAAGTAGTGAGCCAGCTTTGTATCCCTGGGGAATATGCCACTTGATCATGATGTATAATTATTTTTATATTTTGTTGAATTCTATTTGCTAATATTTTATTAAAGATTTTTACATCTATAATCATGAGGGATATTGTCTGTAGTTTTTCTTTTTTTATTGCCTTTGTCTGGTTTTGGTATCTGGATAATACCAGCCTCATAAATGAATTGGGAATTGTTCCCTTCTCGTCTAGTTTCTAGAAGAGATTGCATGGAATTGGTGTTAATTCTTGTTTAAGTGTTTGGTATTATTTCCCACTGAAACCATCTAGGCCTATAGATTTTTTTATTTTTTGCAAAATTTTATATTTAATTTTCTTAATAGTTATAGGGCTATTTGAATTATCTACTTCATACTGAGTACATTGTGGTACTTTTTATTTTCTGAGGAGTTGGTCTGTTTCATCTAAATTGTTAAATGTTTGCATGTAGAGTTTCTAGTACTCCCTTTTGATGTCTGCAGGTTCTATAGTGATATCCTTGATTCATTCATCCATTCCTGATTCATTCATTTGGTAACCTGCATCTTTTCTCTCTCTTTTTGTCAGTCTTACTAGAGATTTTAAAATTTAATCCTCTTTTCAAAGAACCAATGCTTGGAGGTTGTTTTTCTGTTTTCAATTTCATTGATTTCTAGGCCTATCTTTCTTTTTTCCATGCTTCTCTTTCTTTTTTCTTTTTTTCTACTCTTCTTTTTCTAGGATATTGAAGTGGGAGCTTAGATTATTGATTTGAGATCTTTTTCACCTTTTCAAATGTATACATTTAATGATAAAAATTCCCCCTCTCTGCACTGGTTTAGCTGTGTCTCACAAATCTTATGTGGTGTATTTTCATTATCATTCAGTTCAATGTATTTTTTATTTTCCCTTGAGATGCCTTCTTTGACCCGTGGATTATTTAGAAGTGAGGTGTTTAGTTTCTAAGTGTTTGGAGATTTTCCTATGATCTTTCTGTTATTGATTTTTTAATTTGATTCCACTATGGTCAAAGAACCATAACCTTGTATAATTTCAATTCTTTTAACTTTCTTGAGGTTTGTATTACGGTCCAGCATAACTATCTTTCTATATGTTCTATAGTCACTTGAAAGAATGTGTATTTTGCTGTTGCTGGGTGGACTGTTCTATAAACGTCAACTAGATTCTGTTGTTTGATGGTATTGTCAAGTTCTTCTATAGCCTTGCTGATTCTCTGTTTACTTATTCTATCAATTATTGAGTCAAGGGTGTTGAAGTCTCTATAAATGTAGATTTGTCTATTTCTCTTTTCAGTTCTATCAGTTTTTGCTTCACATATTTTGTAGCTCTGTTGCTTGGCATATACACATTTAAGATTGCTAAATTTTTTAGTGTATTGACTCCTTCATTATTATATAATGTCCCTCTATGTCTCTGGGAACTTTCTTTGTTCTAAAGTCTACCTTCTTTGATATTAATATAGACACTTATGATTTCTTTTGACTACCGTTTGCCATATATATATTTTTATCCTTTTACTTTCAATATGCATATATCATTTTTTTTTTTTTGCGGTACGCGGGCCTCTCACTGTTGTGGCCTCTCCCGTTGCAGAGCACAGGCTCTGGATGCACAGGCTCAGCGGCCATGGCTCATGGGCCCAGCCGCTCCGCGGCATGTGGGATCTTCCCTGACCAGGGCACGAACCCGTGTCCCCTGCATCAGCAGGCGGACTCTCAACCACTGCGCCACCAGGGAAGCCCTATATTTGAAGTGAGTTTCTTACAGACAGCATACAGTTGGGTCATGCTTTTAAAAACTCCACTCTGCTAGGCTCTGTCTTTTAATTAGTGTTTTTAGACCATTTACATTTAACATAATTGTTGATATATTAGGGCTTAAATCTGCCATTCTGTTTTCTATATGTTCTCTATCTATTCTCTATCTCTCTTATTTCTCTGTTTTCTTTTTCCTGCCTTCCTGTGGATTACTTGAACATTTTTTAGAATTCCATTTTGATTTTTACATAGTGATTTTGAGTGCATTTATTAGTATGGAGTTTTTAGTGCTTATTCTAGTTATTACATTGTATGTACATAACTCAGCACAGTCTACTGGTACCAATTTCAGTAAAGTATAGGTACCTTATCTCCCTTTATGTCCCTTTACTTTACCTGTTTTAGTATTATTATCTTGTATTTCCTCCTCACACATTTAGAACCACATCAGACAATGTCATAATTTTGGCCTCAACCATTAAACATAATTTAGAAAACCCAAGAGGAAAACAGTTTATTGCAGTAACCTATATTTTTGCTTGCTGTGTTCTTTCTTCCTTCCTGATATTCAAATATTCCTTTATCATTTCCTTTTGGTTTAGAGAACTTCCTTTAGTCATTCTTTTAGAGTAGGTCCAATGGCAACAAACTCTCTTAGGTTTTCTTCATCTGAGAAGGTCTTGACTTCCCCTTTGTTCCTAAAGGATATTTTCACTGGATATAGGATTCTGAGTTGACAGTTTCTTCTTTCAGCACTTGACAAACATTATGCCACTTTTTTCTGGACTTCATGAATTTTGGTGAGAAATTCGCTGTCATTTGAATTGCTTTTCCTCTAGAGGTAAGATGTCATTTCTCTCTCACTGCTTGCAAGGTGTTTTTCTTTGTCTTTGGTTTTCAGAAGTTTGACTATATGCCTTGGTGTAGTTTCTTTTAGTTATCTTGTTTGGAGTTAACTCAGCCTCTTGAGTCTGTACGTTTATTCTTTTGCCAAATTTGAGAAGTTTTCAGCCATTATTTCTTTGAATACTTTTATGCTCCTTCCTCTTTTTCCTCTATTTTCAGAACTCCAATGACACAAATGTTAGACCATTTGTTATAACCCCACAGATTCTTGAGGGTCTGTTCATTTTTTCAGTCTATTTTCTCTCTGGTGTTCAGATTATGTAATTTCTATAGTTCTATCTATATATTTTTTAAAACTATGATTTTCTAAAAATATGAATAAGAAATAAACTAAATTCCATGGGGTCAGCACTTTTGTAACCTGTCTTGGTGTAAGAGTATGCATGAGTTTCATCCACAATGAATCTGTTTATACTTGGTCTACTAGTTTTTATATATATATATTTATTTATTTAATTTATTTATTTTCCTTATTTTTTTTTTGGCTGTGTCGGGTCTTAGTCGCAGCACACGGGATCTTTGTTGAGGCACGCGGGATCTTTGCGTCATGGCTCACGGTCTGCTCGGGCTTCTCTCTAGTTGCAGCGCGCGGACTTCTCTCTAGTTGTGGCATGCGGGTTTTCTCTCTCTAGTTGTGGCACGCGGGCTCCAGGGCGCATGAGCTCTGTAGTTTGTGGCACTCGGGCTCTCTCATTGAGGCATGTGAGCTCAATAGTTGAGGCACATGAGCTCAATAGTCGTGGCACGTGGGTTTAGTTGCCCCTCGGCACATGGGATCTTAGTTCCCCTACCAGGGATCGAACACACGTCCCCTGCATTCCCCTGTACCACCAAGGAAGTCCCTGGTCTACCGTTTAATATGCTTGAACCATTCAAAAGAATCAGATTTACTAAAATGTATAATTGCAGTTTATACTGTTCAAGGGAATTTAATCAAATTAGTGATCTATGTCAAATGCTCAAGGAATGTTGGCTTCATACCTTACTTATTAATGAATAATAACAGCCAACATTCACTGAGTACTTACTCTGTGCCAGGCCCTGTTCTAAGAGCTTTATATGATTTAACTCACTGAACACAAAAATGACCTTATGCAGTAGATGCTAATATATTCCCATTTTGCAGAGGAGGAAACTGAGGTACAGAGAGCTTGAGTAGCTTATCCAAGGACACACAGCTATTAAGGAGGATTCAAATCCCAGTAGTCTAGCTCCAGAGTCCCCATGCCTAACCACGACATAGTAATGACTCAGAGTATATGTTTTATTAGATATGTTTCATTAGATGTGTTTATTAGATATAAGAAATATGACTTTTACGGTGAACATTAAAGTAAAATAACACCTCATCCCCTCAAATATTTGAGAGTTGTCAACAATTTGAGTGTATGCACTCAAGAAGCTGTTTCCTAATACTCAGTACCATCAGATAACAAGGGTCATCAACACTCCTCTAACCATCTAACACAGTGGTTCTCAACCCTGGCTGCACTTGGAATCACCTGGGACGCTTTAAAAATGCTGACGCCCAGGCACTGCCCTTAGAGAGTCTGATTTAATTGTCTGGGATGTGGCCTGAACATCAGGATTTTTAAGAGCCCCCAGCAGATTCTATTGTGCAGCTGGGGTTGAGAGCCACTTTTGGAACAACTCCACTGCTTTCCAACTCCCCACACCCCTAAAAGCTAATCCATCTTTTGTCAGATTCTGGTGGAATCATTTCCCTGATGCAAAATCTGAGTTGGCTTCTATAACTTCATATCTAGAGACTTCAATCCGGTTCTCATGGCCCTCCTGAGTTCTACCAAAATTTTGCCACTTAATATCTCCAGGGCCTGGGCGTGGTCTGTGGTAGGTGCTCTGTCAATGTTTACTAAATGAATATTTAAACACCAGACTTGGTTTTCCTCACCATTAAACTTGGGGCTAATCATACACACCTTTCATTATTCCTTTTATTCAATAAATATTGACTGCATAGCAACTATATACCAGGCTATGAATACAATCATAATAAGACCAAAAATTTAAAATCTCTGCCTACCTGGAACTTTCATTTAGTTGGCGGGGGATGGAGTTGGAGGAGACAAATGATAAACAAATGAGTAAAATGTATTATGGCATAAAGATGAGAAGATGACAAGTGCTACGGAGGAAAATGAGGCAGGAGAGGGAGATGGCTTGTGATGGGGGGCGGGGGTACCATTTCAGATAAGGTGGTCAGGGAAGCCCTGGATGACTAGGTGACTAAGGGCCTTAAGCTAAGCAGAGACCCAAGGAAAGTGGGTGAGTGGACCCTCTGAGTATGTGAAGGAAGCATTCCAAGAGGAAGGAAAAGCCAAGTGCAATGGCTCTGAGGCAAGAGCAAGCAAGACCTGGCTTAGAGTCATCAAGGAACTGGGTACAGAGGTGTGATCAGAAGGGCAGCCAGCGACTAGAAGACACAGGATCTTGAAAGGCTGAGCAAGGATTCTGCATTCTACCCTGAATGACAAGGGCAGCCACTGCAGGGATTTAAGCAGAGTGACAGATGCTGCTTTCATTATGTTAGTAACAGATTTACTTAGATATAACTGACATAGCATACAATTCATCCATTTAAAGCCAAGAGGTCCAGAGTTTTTAGTATACTCACAAAGTTGTGCAGCCATTACTATAATCGATTATAGAAATCTTTCATCATCCTAGAAAGAAACCCCACACCCATTAACAGTCTCAACCAACGCCCAATCTCCCCCCAACCTCCAAAGCCCTAGATAACCACTGATCTACTTTCTGTCTCTCTAGATTTGCCTATTCTGGACATTTTGTATAAATGGAATCATACAATACGTGGTCCTTTGTGTCTGGCTTCTTTCACTTAGCATGATTTTGTTCAAGGTTCACCCACGCTGTAGCATGTGTAAGTACTTCTCTCATTTTTATGGCCAAATAATGTTCCATTGTATAAATATACCACATTTTATTTATCCATGCGTCACTTGATGGATATTTGAGTTGTTTCTACTTTGGGGCTATTATGGTAACGCTGCTATGAACATTTGTGTGCAGGTTTTTCTGTGGACATGTCTTCAGATTTCTGAGGGAGGGACAGAAAGGAGCTGTCATTGAGACCAAATTAGATGGTGGAATATTTCTCAACACCTGAGAGGCAGACCCGTAAGGAAACACAGATCATTTTATGTTGTACTAGACGGTATTCAAATAACATTTAATCCCACAGAGTGAAAGTTATTCCCTGTGTCAATTTTCTTTAACTCTTCATTACACCACGGAGAGGGTCTCGGCTGGGTGTTAGTGTCCCTTTAACATCTCATCACTTGGTAACTCTCTTTGTAACAGCCAAAGAAGATTTCAAGGCCAGAGACTTTGACATCTTGCTGCGACTGGACAGCACTGGTTTCTTTTTATTTTATTCATTCTTCTAATTACTTTTGACTTAGGACAAGTGATTTCTTTCTTTCTTTCTTTTTTTTAAACTAAAGCCCATGATTTTAAAACAATCCTCCTTTTAAGTTAATCTATTGAAGTTTACCATGTGAAGCAACTGAAAGAAAAACACTACGTAACTCTTAGTATGGGAAGTGCATGGTTATTGCAAAATTCCAAAAATTGGATGCAAAGATCTGAAATTTGGGAAACCAAGAGATGGCAAGAGAAAGGCCCTGGAAGAGGCGCAGTGCTCACTTCCTATCCAGGTCATGCTGCCACGATTCCCGTAAACCCCTAGGGTAAGTTATTTCCCAATGGACCCTTTGCAGGCTGTGATGAAACCCTCTCCCATGTCCTTTCAAGTTGGAGACCTGACCTTGAGCCAGCCTAATAGTCGGCTTCATCAAAGGTTCTAGCCAGGTTAGTGTCAGACAGCCTTGGATGGTCAGCGAGGCCCTGCAGAGAGCACTTTGGACATGTGAGGCCTGGGTGTGGGAGGATGGGGTGCTCCAAACCGGAAAAACGAGTCCTGGGGATTTGGACCAGCTGACATCATAGAAACTCAAGTCCATTCCCCAAAGCCCGGAGGCAACTGGGACCAGGGTATATTGCACCCAGCGCCCCCGGACTGGCTCCCTGTTTCTGGAACCAGCTGAGAGATTCAGAGTACAAATATCTTCTATTAGAGCAGAGGTTTCAATCTGGTGACTCAAATGCAGTAATAATAATAATGATAGCATTAATAATAGCAAGCACATATACTGCACTTAACTATGTGTGAGGCACTGTTTGCAGCACTTTACATATATTAATTTATTTAATCCTTATAATAATCCATTTTCATTACCTTATTGAGCCTGTCACACCGCACTGGATGAAGCAACACTCAAATTCTGGCTGTATCACTTGCTTGTCATGCAACCCATTGGGCCTCAGTTTCCTTATCTGAAATGAGAACAAAAATTGTATGTAACTCATAGGGATGTTGGGAGGATTAAAAGGCGAGGCTATAGCACAGTACTTGCATATGGTAAGTGTGCAACAGTTGGCCACTGTTATTCTGCTTGTGGCAGATTTTCCAAGGACAGCACCAATATATATCTTCCGTCCCATGTGTGCATCCCATATGCTCCTCTTACAGTGTGATTAACACTTCGCACTGAGAGTTGGGGGTCTACGTCCCCACCTCTGGAAAGTGGGTGGGGGCTTGTGATGCACCAACCGATAGAACATGGCAGAATGGATGCGATGTGATTTCCAAGGTTGAGCCATAAAGTGGGTACAGCTTCTGCCTGGTTCCCTCACTCTTTGAGACTCTTGCCCTTGAAACCCAGCTGTCATATCTGGAGTTCAAACTAAACCAGGCAGTAAAACCACATGGAGAGAAACCCAAGAAGCCACTAGCAATAACTAACTGGCATATGAGTGAATGAGCCTTCAGATAATTCTAGCCCTTTGCCTTTCAACTAAGGCCCCAGATGTGGTAGATCAAAGACATTCCTCGGTTAAAAAAAAAAAAAAAAAGACAGCCCTGGGTTGCCCTGTCCAAAGTTCTGACCCACATAATCTGCAAACACAATAAATGGTTGTTTTATGCCATTATGTTTTGGAGCAGTTTGTCACACAGCAATAGGTAAATGTTACCACCACTATTACTTTTCTCACCCGGAGAAGAGCTTCTTATAGGAAGGAGAGTCTGCAGACATGAGGCCTCTAGCTGGATGACTTAGAACTCTACAGGGGACAAGGGGGCTCCAAGGCTGGTCCCACTAATTAGCTCCCTGCCTTTGTTTCTTCCCCCCTTTACACTGAAAAGAAAGTAGAGTGTGGGAGGGAATTCTTTCTTTTCCTTTTTTTGGTGTGTTTTATCTTTTGTGTGTGTCGGGGGAGGGAATTCTTAAAGAACTTCCACAGTCAGAGGATGGTTTGACTACCATTTATTTTCATTCCCATTGGTATACCCATTGGACAGATGGTACGCGGGCCTCTCACTGTTGTGGCCTCTCCCGTTGCGGAGCACAGGCTCCGGACGCACAGGCTCAGTGGCCATGGCTCACGGGCCCAGCTGCTCCGCGGCACGTGGGATCTTCCCAGACCAGGGCATGAACCCCTGTCCCCTGCATCGGCAGGCGGACTCTCAACCACTGCGCCACCAGGGAAGCCCACTACCCCCCTCTTTAATACGCAAATTACAACCTCTGTAAAGTGTGTGTGTGTGTGTGTGTGTGTGTGTGTGTGTATACATACACGCACACTGATTATACACATCAGCTTAGTTACTAAGGGGCTTGCTATGTGCCAAGCACTGTGCTGGTCACTTACATGAATGACTGAATCCTGCCTAACACTTCAACACCATGTCCCACCTGCCTTCCCCTCAACCATTGGGTGCCACCCTCTTTGTGACCTTCTTCCTGCTCCTTGAACATGCCAAGTTCTTGCACTGACTGCTCCCTCTGCCTGGATCTCTCCTCCCCACTCCTTCCCCACCATCCCTTCATAGTGGCTGGTTCCTTCTCCTCACTCAGGTCTCAATTCAGACGTCACCTCCTCAGAAGGGCCTCCGTGACTACCTAATTTAATGAAACGTAGCCTTCCTCAACTCTACAACACTCCCTCTGTATAAAATCCCCTCAGTTGTTACTTCACAGCATGACTCACCATTTGAAATTATTCCCTCCTAGATGAAGCCCCATGAGAATAAGGAGTCCAGATTGTACCGTGCTACAGTCCCAGTGCCTGGGACATAGCAGGGGTTCAATCAACTATTGAATAGTTGAACATGCTTTAAATAAAGTGTATTTTATTACTATGAACATCGACCAAAATCATGCATATCATTCGTTCAACAAATATGAATTGAGCGCATACTATGTAGCAGGCATCTTTCTGGGTGCTGGGGCTCTGGCAGTGATCGAATGAAGCAAAAGCCTCTGCTCTCATAGAGGTTTTATTTTGGCAGCTCTGTAACGAGATGCATGAGTGACATATATAGCATATCACACGGTGCTTAGTGCTATGAAGAAACATAAAGCAGGGAGAGAGGAGAGAGCCTGAGGGGAGAGTATGGGCACCAGTTTCCACTTCGCCTGCATGGAAGGGACTCTCAGTGCCTCCCCCACTCCCTTCACTGAGCCCCGTACCACGGTCAGCATCTTTCAGCGTGACATCTTGGTCAAGGCTTCTAGGGCTCCAAGAGCAATACTGGCTTTGAAGCAAGTCTCAGCAGGTGGGCTGAGGCTGGGGCGGGGATAAGTCACCCCTTGAGATACCCTGGAGGGAGGGAGTCAAGCAACTTGACCTCTCAGGGCCTTTCCTCTCTACGGGGAAAGGGGCAGGGCCCGGACTCCCCTGGCCTGGAGCTACAACTAACTCTGGATTCTGGGCCATCCCCTAACCCCCTCTATCCCAGGCAGAGAGCAAAGGTTTACAAACATCAGGAGGCCTTTGATCGGCACCAAACCCCCAGGCTTCTGACTGTTTTTTGTTCCAAGCTGCAGGCCAGGACCCTACTCTGCTTTGCCTCCAGCAGGGAAGACTGTGGGTAGGTGGTGTGTGTGTGTGTGTGTGTGTGTGTGTGTGTGTGTGTGTGTGTGTGAGTTTGGCATAGGGGAGGAAGGCTCACGTAGCTCCTTGGTTTTTTTTCCAACAAGCAGGCTGGGCTTGTATAAGGGAATCCAACTCAATTCAGTAAATGTTTACTGAGCACCCACTACCTTCCAGGCACCAATAGAGAAACAAGGGCTGAGACGGTGCAGCAAACAGGACCCTCTGCCCCCCAGAGCATACAAGAAGCAAATGGTAGCAGGTGCTCGTGAATGGGATGGAGACAAAGCTGGGGAGGTGATGGGGAGGGCTGAGGCTGGGGGCGTTAGCTTCTATACAGGGTGCTCATGGAAGACACAGTGGTGTTTGACAGAGAATTTAAGGAAGTGAAGGCGGAAGCCATGTGAGGATGTGTGAAGAACAGTGTGACAGGCAAAGGGAACAGCAAGTACAATGGCCCTGAGATGGGAGCATGACTGCCTATTGGAAGAACCGTGTGGCTGACCCAAAGCGAGAAGAGGGGGTCAGAAAGATATCCCATGCTCTTGGATTGGAATTCTCTCACCTTCTGTAAGAAGCAAAATCTTCCCCAGAAGCAAACTTTGCAATTTTCTCTTGTATCTTACTGGCCAGTAAAAGGTCACATGCCCACCCCTATATCAGGGACCAATCTGAGCTTCTCTGAGATAAAGCCATCTGCACCTAATAAATACCTGGACAAATACCAGGCTCTGTCCAAAAGGAATAAGGGGGCTGGCTTTTAGTAGGCAACAGACAATGTCTAGCACAGTCTCTACCATACAGGCTGATGACTCTAGGCAAGGTGCTTAGCATCTGTGAGCCTCAGCTTCCTCTTCTGTAAAAGGGGTAGAGCAAAGAACAATTGTTTCTGCCCTACCAGCATCCATTTCCTGATCTTCCCGTGAAACACCTTGATTTCCCTTAGGGCAGTGGTCTCCGAACGGCAGCCTCAGCATCACCTGGGAACTTGTTAGAAATGAAAATTCTCAGCCCAGCCTGAGACCTTTTGATTCAGATAGATTAGGGTTGGGGCCAGGCAATGTGCACCTGTGTATCCTTGGCTTATAAAGTGAAGCAAATTATGCTGTATTATAATTGCCTGTTTGTTGGTCTCTAAAAATAGTAGCAATATAAATTATATAATAATAACAACAACAGCTAATTGTTACCATGTGCCAAGCACTGCAGTAGTGCTCTACGTACATTATTTCATTAATGCTTATGGGGGCGTTGATGTGAGACCCAGTTCCTCTACAAGGAAGGACCGATTGCCCCAGATGCAGATGTAGTCAGCAGGCAGCCTTCATCTGTCTCCCCTTCAGGAATCGAGTCACAAGCAGAGTGGCCTCATCCAAGCCCAAACCCTTCCAGGGGTGGGCCGCTCATGTCTGGGTGATGTGAGATTATGAAGGCCTGGCCATCTCTGCCTAACTTGGGACATCTCTGCAGGGCCATTGTAGCTGCAGACACCCCCCTCCACCGGGCGGGGAAGCTGGCTGAGGCTGTTGTTGGGTCTGCCTCTCAGCCCCACTTCTGACCCCGCTCTCCCTTGCTTCCTTCCCTCCCTTCCCTTCTCTGGAGGCTGACACCTTAATAAGCATCCTACATGCTAAACTGCATCGCTGGGTGTGCTTCCTGGGAATTCCGACCCAGCAGAGTGCTCACAGCAGCTCCACGAGGTAGACACCACTGTTAGCCCATTTTACAGATGAGGACACTGTAGCTCAGAGGTACAGTGAGGGGGTCCCAAGCCATGCAGCTGGTGAGCAAGGAGACATGGGATGGAAGCCATCACACTTCTGAAGAGGGAAGTGGCATCCTCTGGCTTTACAAGGGTGTCTCTGGCTGCTGAGGAAGGATGCAGGGGGGTCCAGGGAAGAAGTGGGGCAGGGCAGGGGGGACAGGGAGCAGTGGGGAAACCATTGATTGCAGCGGCACTGGGATAGTGGTAGGGGGACTTCCTCGTCACTGTAGCTTCTTCGGGATCTGGCACTGAGCTGGACACAGCCAACATGCTTGCTAAATGCCTAGTGAGTGAGCGAGTGAGTGAGAGAACGCATGACAAAATCAAGGCGGGAGGGAACTAGACGTCCCCACGTGTGGTCTGTCTTGCTCACTAGGATCCTGAGTGATAAGCATGGTGCCCACATCTGGACACTCAGCTAAGGTGTTGAGTGAATAAATGAACAAATTCAAGGGAGAGAGAGAGGGAGGGAGACAGCAAGAAGAGAGGGAAGGAGAGGAAGGAGAACAAGGGAGGCGGAGGGGAGGAGGACAGAGGAGGAAGAGGAAGGGAGGAGAGAAGGAAGTGAAAGAGGATGGAAGGGGAGGGAAGTTTCTTTTTGACTTCTTTGCACAGAGAATGACGGTAACTCGCGACCTCTGGTGGCGAAGGAGAGCCGCTCCACTGGGTTCGGGGAAAGCGGAATTCAGTCCTTTGGAGTTGCAGGGCCCTGAGTTCAAGACAAAAGAGGAGATACCCAGTTCCAGAAAGAGGGTTGGGGCGGGCCCTTGTAAGGACGTGGGCACTCACTGTCAGGGGCTCTGTCAGTTGGTGACGGCAGGGTCAGGGCTCTGGCGAGGCAAGAGAAGCACCTGCCTAGGGCACAAACTTAAGGGGGCCCCTAAAACTCAGTTAACTGAGACAAATATGTTAATGTAATATTTTAAAACATCAAAGTGTGGCCCACAAACCAGCTGCCTGTTTTTGTAAATAAAATTGTATTGGAACCAGGATCAGGATTCAGGCTAACGTCCTCAGTTATGGCAGAGATTACAGCCCACGTGCCTCATGAGTGCAGGTGGTCCCATCTCCTCTCGGCCAGCTCAGATCATTTAATAAGAGCACGCCTATACGGGGCACTCAGTAGGCCAGGCTTGGGTAACTCCATTCTGTGGCCGGCGGACTGGCCACAATTTCCCAGGAGATGTGGGCCTGTGTCCTTTTCAGTGTTGGACACATCTGTGCCACATCACATTTCCCTGGCTCTGCCACTCATTAGCAGTGTGACCTTGGGCAAGACTGAATTTCTCTGTGCCTCAGTTGTCTCCTCTGTAAGATGGGTTAGTGCACACAAAGAACTTAGTGACTGCTCAATAAAGTTAACTGTTGTTAAAAATGTGGGCTTGAATCCCAGCTCTGTCACTTATTGTGACCCTAGGACGTCCTACTTCTCACTGCTAAGAGTGTTTCCTCATCCGTTATAACCCTTGTTATAACCAGTGGGAATTCACCTGCTGCTGCTGGTGCCACTGGCTTATCGGTGCAAAGCACAGGCTGCCTGTCCCCTGTGGACTTTGAGGGATCTGGGATCGCAGAGGGTTCCTTAGCCCTCTGCGAGACACTGAACTAGGAGAAGAATCCACTGCTCCCCTAGGAAGGCTTGTTAATCCTTATTTCCCTGCCCTGGCCACGGGCTGAGTATGAAGACAGGAAATACTCCTGCTGGGAACACGTGTGAAGTGTCTCCAGCCTCCAGTGTCTCCCTCTCCCTCTTAATGCCTGCAGAGGTCATTTTTGCTTCCCTGCTGCCGCTGCTGCCGCCACTCCCACAGCCGCTGGCCACCGCGTCACATACCCCGGTGACTGCCGCACGGCTTGCAGCATGCTTGCCGATGCCTCCATCCTGGTCTACCGGCATCACAGGCTAACCTTCTCACTGTTTTCTTGCCTCCACTCTGGCCCTTTGCAGTTTTGTTTTTTCTACCAATGTCATCCTTTCACAATGTACATCAGATGTTCCTGGTTTAAAACCTCCTGAGCTGCATTAAGAATAAAAACCCAGCCTTGTTACTCGGCCCTGCGTGACCCAGCGCTTACCCACCTCTCCGATCTCACTTCCTGCTCCTCCTCCTTGCTCGGGGCGGCAAACCAGCCCCACCAGCCTTGCTGTCCCTCAGGGATGCTCCTCCTTCACCAACTTGGTACCTGGCGTCCCACGCTCCATCTCCTGGTTCTCCGTCACGTCTTACTCCCAAGGTCACCTCATCGAGGCTTTCCCTGACCACTCCTCCCTCTCCCTCCACTCGAGGTCACTCAGAATCTCAGCATCCTTTACAGCAGGGGTCCCCGACCCCCGGGCCTTGGATTGGGACCAAGTACCGGTCCGTAGCCTGCTAGGAACCGGGCCGCACAGCAGGAGGTGAGCGGCGGGCGAGCGAGCGAAGCTTCATCTGCTCCCCCCCTTCCTCCCCATCGCTGGCAGGACCGCCTCAACCAGCGCCCCCAACCCCCGGGTAAAACTGTCTTCCACGAAACCGGTCCCTGGTAGCAAAAAGGTTGGGGACCGCTGCTTTACAGCCCTCATCACTGTCTGAAATTGTCTTAGGGACTCAGTTTGTTTCCAGAGACATTCGTGTCCCCTCTGTATCTCCAGTGCCTGGCACACAGCGAGCGCTAGGTATCCGCTGACTTAACAGCTGCACGCATGGCTCAACCATTCTCCCCACGAGGTAGAGATTAGCCATATTAGCTGTACAGTATATGAGGAAACTGGGGAATAAGCCCTCAGTCACGTTGAGAATATTCATTGAAAAAAATTATGGCCAGCTCCTGTGGCCTTGGAATTATTTGAAAATAGTGTAACATAATGCCAACACATATTATAATAATATGTGTCATATATTGAAATGCATCTCTTTTCTTAAAGGATCAGTGGAGAGCATATGGGCTTTGGAGCCAGGGAAAAGTACCCCTTGCTACCTGTGACATCTTGGACAAGCTCCCCCCCTTCTGAGCCCGTTTCTCTATCGAATGGTGACAATACCTAATTTAGCGTTGTTTTAGATTCAATGCCTGACGTGTAGTAACCAAACAATGATGTCAGTTCTCTCAACCAGTCACCACTACCCAGAAAGGGAAGTTTTCTTTCATTCCTGGGCATCTGCCGTGTGCAGAGTGATAACTGTGGTGAACAAAACTGACACAGTCCAAGTTGCTCCAGAATGTTCACTCCATGAGAACAATGCTTGTCCATCTTGCTCATCATTGCACCTGGTACCCAGTACAGTGCCCACACTCAAAATATTGACTTGCTAGTTAGAGCTTACAGGAGGAAAGTGTTTTATTATACCTCCCTCCCTCCCAACACACACACAAATTCTTTGGGGGAAGAAACTGGGCAAGGATAAGTGTGAGCTAATTCGCGGTACTTTACATCTTAATACAGTTTTCCTGCACCTTCTCTTAAACCAGGTTTTATCAAACTTCAGTCATTTCCAAGCTACTTCACTATCTTTGCTCAATCTACTTACTGTCTTTGATATAAACCGGCTTTTTTACCTATAGAAATTAAAAGGAACTTTATACCAATCACTTCTTAATTAGAAGATAGCCATAAAAACACAGAGCAACAAAAATAAAAAGTCTTGTACAGGGGCTTCCCTGGTGGCGTAGCGGTTGAGAGTCCACCTGCTGATGCAGGGGACATGGGCTCGAGCCTGGTCCGGGAAGATCCCACATGCCGCGGAGCGGCTGGGCCCGTGAGCCATGGCCGCTGAGCCTGCGCATCCGGAGCCTGTGCTCCGCAATAGGAGAGGCCGCAACAGTGAGAGGCCCGTGTACCGCGCAAAAAAAAAACCAAAGTCTTGTATAGAAATACATAAATTTCAGTTGCCTGAAAGCTATGAGCCTGCTTTTTTTAAAAAGGAGAAACTGGAGTTAAGCGGCGTTCTTCATCATTTTTTTTTACCATGACCCTCAAAAAGAACTGTATTTTACATCAAAACCTAGTACATACCATTGTCTATATACACATTTCAAACAAGTTTCATAAAACAATACTTACAATACTACATGTAATGTGCTCTGATATTTTCTAATCTCTGATTCCATTTCTTTCTTAAAATGCTCGTTGTAACCCACTGTACTGGTTTCAAAGAGGAGTCTGTCATGAACACAACAACAAAAAAGGCTGGGTTAGAGGGCTGATAAAGACATACTGTCACCAACTGAGACTCTGTCCTTGCCTCACCAGGACTGAAAACAGAATAAGGTTCTCAGTATGTGGTTCAATGTTTTGTAATGCCATGCCCTTGATCTGAGGTGTACACGGCACAATTGCAGAGAAAGCCTGAGATTTATTCTGAATGCCCAGTTCTGCCAGACATGCCTTACGTACAGAGTAAGCTCTTGAGAACAGTCAACTGCAGACGATAACGCCTAAGAAGCATGATCACAGACGGCACCTAAAAATATCCCACCACCTTTATTTAGGTCGAATCTCATATTCATAGCATTCCTTCAAAGTTACTGTGAACAGCTTAACCGTCTGTGGTCGTCACAGAATTCTTCTACCCCACCATGGACCTCTTTCTCCCTCTCAGGCGCACCTCATCTAATTTTTTAAGCACTGGCCTGGCCTTTTTGGAGGCAGCGGAGTAGCTCTTCAGAAAGGCTTCAAACACAGTCTCGGTGTTGGGATGGGTACTAAGGAAGGCTTTCTCTAGCACGTACAGGTCAACTCCCTTATCTTCCGGAAGTGCTGAAATGAAACTCAGCCCAAAGTCTATGAGCACGATGTTCAGCTGTTCCAGGGGAGGTTTCAGGAGCATGTTGGACGTGGTGAGATCACCATGAATGAGGTCTTCATCGTGCATTCGAGCCAAAACCTGTCCGATTGCCTTGGCTAAGCCAAAGAGACTTTGGGGAGATTTTTCAATCTCCATAGTGGATTCGATATAATCTCGAACAGTCACTGAGCCTTCGATTTCTTCCATGAATAAGCAGTTGGAAGCATGGTCCACAAAAAAGACAACCGGGGCACATATTCCTGCAACCAAGACATAAGGGGTCATTGAATTAGATACTTCTTTTTTTTTTTTTTAAATAGTAAGCTTAATTTTCAAAGACTGAGCCAGTTTTTTACAGTGTGTATCTGCGTATTTCGGGAAAAAGATTTAGGAATGCTGCGGAATGGCAGACCTTAACTTCTCTGGAAGTTTCCCCTACAGGACTGTGCTAAGACCACCCCATAGCTAAGGTGAGCAGAGCCAAAGCTCCCTCCTCCCTTCCACCCTTTATGATTGGACTTCATTTGTCATACTTATTCGCTAAAATACAAAACAAAATAAAGAGCCAGAAGGGTAAGCACAGCCCAGTCAGAGCCGTTTCTACCTGACAAGGACACCAGCAGGAGGCCAAGCCACGTGCCGGCTTAGAGATTCATCTTTATAGAGAGGAAGGACAAGTTTAAATCCCTCTCCCTTCCTTATTAGCTGTATAACTTTAAAGTCACATTAATTTCTCTAAGCTGCCATTTCTGCTTCTATAACATGCGATCAATACTTCCAATAATTCAGTGACTTCTCTGAATTTGAAGATTCAATGAATCTTCATTGAATGTCAATCACCCTCAAGACACTTCTAGATACTGGAGACAAATCTGTTGGGATACAGCAGAAAAAAAGCAGGCACGATCCCTGCTTAACAGAACTTAGATCTTGGAGAGGGTGAAAATAGAAAATATGAACACGTGAATCATGTCGTTAAATATGATCAAGGGCAGAGGTGCATCTGCCTGTCTACTACCGAATTTCCTCCAGATCTCCCTGCACCTAACAGTGTCTTGGAGTACAGCAGACACCTAAAAAATACCAATGACAGAAACAAAGGTAGGAAGTGTAAAAGTGAAAAGCCAGTGTTTCTGGGTCAGAGGGATATGGGGTGAGAGCCTGGCTGGGTTGCTTGGGCAAGTTACTCCTCTGAGCCTACGTTTCTCATCTGAGGACAAGGTTTACAGTCATGGTGCAATGATATTTTAATGAAAAAATAAACAGTTGAATGAAATCTAATGTTTACTGAGCGCCACAAGTCAGTCCTATGTTCAAACATAATACATGGCATACACATCTCGTCTAATGGCCACAACATCCCTATGAGATGGATATAGCTACAATGACTTCCCTTTACATGTGAGGAAACTGAGGCTGAGGTTATATAACTTTGCTGAAAGGCTATATATGAAGCAGCGGAGTATCTGAACCCAGAGAGCCTGGCTCCTGGGCAAGTACCTGTAATTACGTCTGCTTCTTAAAAGGAAAAAAAGATAATGATCGAAAATTGAGACGGTACAAATGGGGAAACCGAGGTTCAGGGCAGTTAAATGACATGCGCAAGAGTGGCAGAGCCAGAACTGAACCAGGCGCCAATGGCTCCGGGACAAATGCTAGTCGCTGCAAGGCCAAGCGGCTTCTGAAGAGTTAATGAACGAAAAGAAGGATAAAAGGATCACATTTCTTAACGGAAAGCCATGCAGAAGGTACAAACAGAGAAACTGAGGCAAATCGCGGCCCGCAGCGCAGGGGAGCCCCTTACCCGCGTCCCCCACGCCCCCAAGCCGGGCCGCCTCACCTGCGCGGCGACAGCGGAGCAGCGCCCGGGCCTCCTGCACCGTCCGTCGCCGGCCGAGCCGCGCCTCCAGCGCCGGGTGTCGGTAGCCCTTGGGGAAGCGGTACTTCACCACGGCCGCGCGGCCCTGGAAGCGGCCGCGGAACACGCGCGCCTCGGCGCCCTGCTTCACCAGCTCTAGGCCGCTTAAGAAGCGTCTGCTCCGCTCCCGGGCCGCTACCAGTGCTTCGGCCGCGGGCGCCAGCCCCTCGTTCAGCTCACTCTCAACGCGACCTGCCTCCGCCATGTTTGCGCCTCCGCATAGCCGCTTGGAGACCCTCGGCCCTCTCCGGAAACTGTCGGAGCTTCTTCGGCTAGCTCCGGAAATCCTCGGAGCTCTTCGGCCACTCGAACGCCGACACTTCCGCCTTGTGGAACTGGTTCCTCCTCCCAACCTTTCGGCTCTTTTCGAAGCCTAGTGGCCCCGCCTCCCTGCTCTTCGGCTATCTCCGTAAACTCTCGGTAAACCGCTCTTTCCACTCCTCGGCTCTTTCCGGAAGCCCTTGGTGACTCTCGCGGTCGGCTTTGTTGGCCCCTGCATCCCAGCTCTTCGGCTATTTTCGGAAAGCTTCGGTGCTTCTCGAGGAAAAACTTTTTCGGAATCTGCTCTCCTCAGGAGTCTTTATGGACCCTGGGAAGCTGCACCCCTAGGGGTTCTCTTCTTGGAACTCCTCGTCCCTGAATTGCCCCCCAATAGGGGCTTACACTAGTGTTTATTGAGTGCATTCAGGAGGAATAAAGTTAAATGATGAAAGCCCATCTTACAGAAAAATAATAATAATAATTGAGAGTCAGAGAGGGTGGTGGGGATAATCAGGCTGCGGAGTTTTTCAAAGGAGACAGAACCCAAGCCGAACTGGGAGTGATTAGCAAATAAACTTTTACTGTTTATTTTATTTGCAAACCTAATACAGGCTATAACAAATTCTTACAATACACAGTTTTGTCCACAAGAAAAATTGAAGAACCCCTATCCCTGTCATCAATCCGCGCCCCCCCCCGTCAACTATTGTATAACGTTTCTTCCCAGATTTTTTTTTTTAATGTATATGTGTTCACTCTCACACATAGTGGAGGCAGCCTCAAGTGCCTGTCACACTGTGTGATGCAGCAACAAACATTATTTCTCTGAGTTTCAGATCCATCATCTTCAGAAAGAAGATAATTAGTTTTACTTTAGCAATAGCTTATTAAAATTAAATAAGATATTGCTCATGAGGGTACCTGGTGGATTGCATACACTTCACGTGTGCATTTTCCTTCCCCCATCACTGAGACCGTGTTTGAAATATTGAAGAAAGGCCCTTGGGTCTGAGGGTTGCTACGACTGACACCAACCCTCAGCTCCACAGTCCCTGCGTTCATTCATGCACAGGGTAGGTCACCTTTTCCATCATCAGACCCTTTGTGTTGACATAATGTGGTTTCCAGCACCTTTCATCAGCCAGCATATTTAAAGCTCACCCAGAAGCAATTCTATTTATAGTGCCCAGTTTCCCAGGTTTGTAGTTTCATTATCATAATTGTTAGTGTCCACATGATCATCTCCACGGTTACCAAATCTGTCTGAACCCCTCTATATGGCTGTCAGCATAACTGATGCCATCTTGAGTCCGTACAGTTCCTGCTGTCCTTCACTGACCCTACCTACGCCTGTTCTGCATAGTAAATCTTTTCTCTGTCATCAAGGGCTTTGTAGTTAATAGATGTTGTTTAATGATCTTTAGGTCCAGGTGGCCTCTATGCTCCGTTAGCCTCCAAACAATGATGAAGACCTTTGCTGATGTACTCCTAGTACCTACAGAACTAGTTACCCGTTCATAAATCTTGACCTAGGAATACACGTCCTGTTTCCAAGCATGTGCCCCCATACCCTAGGTTAACTATAAAGTTGTCCCAATGGCCCCTTGAAGGTTCAGAGTGCAGCTGCAAATGCACTGGGTGGATTGCTGTCCACCAGTTCCTACCCTGTAAGTTACCCTATAATAAACTGATCTATTGATTATATGGAGCTGCCTACCTCATTTTTTATTCTCCAGAAACCTGCTCAGTTTGGTGGATACTTTTCGTTCCTTCCGACCTCCAACACCCTCCTTGGAAAATCCACTGTGCAAACATATTTACAAGTCCCAGGCTTGCTATGGTCAGACTGGTTCTGGCTTCTGTGGTAGGAAACCTATTTAAAACCTTTCAGTGGCTCCTTGTTGTGCTTCAGATAAAGATCCATGAGGTCCTGCATGCGGCCCTATGTCCCTCTTTCAGACTCATCTCCCACCAAACTCCCCTCTGCAAGTCCCAGGGCACACGTTTGCTTTCTCTCAGTCTCATTCTTGCCAGGCTCCCTCCTGCCATGGGGTCTTTGCACCTGCTATTTCCCATGTCAGAAGTGCTCTTCCCTCTCTTTGTTGCCTAGACCCATCTAGGCATCCTTCCATTCTCAGCTCAAATGCCACTTCCTCAGGGAAGCCCTCCCTGACTTCTCATAGGAGGGAAAAAAACAACCTTGATAATTCCTGGTGCCCCTGTGAATCTCTCCTCTTTTGCGTTGCCTTTTTGTTTGTTTGTATGACTATTTGATTAGTGGCAGGATTTAGTTCCTTACAGACTGTTAATATGAGGGCCTTAGTTCCTTCTTGGCTATTGCCTGGAGGCCACCCTCAATTCTTGCCACGTGGGACTCTCCATTGGGCAGCTCACAGCACACAGGTGGCTTCATCAGAGTGAGTGAGTAAGAAGAGATCAGGAGAGGGTGAGCAAGATGGAAATCGCTTTTATAACCTGATCTCTAGAATAACAATCATCATTTTTTCTGTATTCTACTTGTTAGAAGTGGCTCACTAGGTCCTGCCTACCCTCAAGGGAAGCCATTTTTGAAGATGCCTACCAAAATGCCCGATTAGAACTTTTCCTTTCTCATTTGGGACAGCCAGTGAAGAGGGATTCTCTATTCTCTAGGAGAGATAGAACCTGATAGCAGGCATGCAAACATCTTCCTGACTTAATGCAAGCCATAGAAATCAAAGATCAACGACTTCATGCCCTTTTTCATCGTATGATTTCTATAGGTTATCTCAGGAATGGAACAGCCCAGGCTTTTCTGTACCAGGTCTCTTGGTGACAATTCCAGATACTCATATGAAGGAGGAACTGTCACATGGCAATGGCCAAGGGGCCTCCTTGGGCTCTTCTCCATGCCAGAAAGGCAGTAGAGTGTGATGGATAAGAGCCCAGTTTTCCCCATAAGTTTGACTTCCGGATCAGATGTATGCTAGTGTGTGTCCTTAAGCACTATCGATTTTTTTTTTTAAGATTATTTTTGATGTGGACCATTTTTCAAGTCTTTATTGAATTTGTTACTGTATTGCTTCTGCTTTATGTTTTGGGTTTTTCAGCCACGACGCATGTGGGATCTTAGCTCCCCGACCAGGGATCAAACCCTCACCCCCTGCACTGGAAGGCGAAGCCTTAACCACTGGACCTCCAGGGAAGTCCCAGCCCTATTGCTTTTATTTATTTGTTTATTATGCAAGCAAGTTACTTCACTTCCCTTTACCTCACTCATAAAATGGGGGTAAATTTTAATAATCCCTGCTCATTAGGCAGTTGTAAATATACATAAGGTGCTTAAATCAATTATCCCTCAATAGTTTAAACTGTTGTTTCCGGTTATCGTTGCTGCATAAAAATTTACTCCAAAACTTCAAATTCAAAATGACCATTTTATTATACTCATGGAATCTGTGGGTCAGAAATCCAGACTGGGAACAACAGGGATGGCTTGTCTCTGCTCCACCATGTCTGGGGCCTAGCTGGACAGACTTGAGGATTGGGAGCCAGAATCATTGAAGGCTGGCTCTGGAGCCCGTGCTGGGAAGACTCAAAGGCTAGGACCATCACAGGAGGATCCACATGTGGCCCCTCTGTGTGCCTTGGGCTTCTTCACAGCATGGCAGGCTCAGAGTAGTCAGACTTCTTAGAGGCTCAGAGCTCCAGGTCTGTGTCCAGTGTCACAGTGACCCAGCCTCAGAAATCACACGATGCCACTCTGTGCAACCTACCGGCCAAAGCACGTACAAGCACACCCGGATTTCAAGGGAAAGAACAAAGAATTTTGGAGCCATATTTTCCAACTGCCCCAGCTATTAATATTTTCAGAACTGTACACGGGTCCCTTGGCTCGGAAGATCATGTCGATGCTGTCTTCTTTGCCGAGATGCTTGTCTGTGTTGGTGGCACCCGACTCCTGCTGGGTGAGGGTGTGGCTACTGACGCATGTGAACAAAAGTGTTTACATGTGAACACACATGTTTACGTGTGAACACGCAGTGAGAGGCCGGAGAAGCCTCTGACCATGAGAGTGCTGAGCCTGCATTTGTGTTTTTGCCTGATGGTGAGAATTAGTGGGCATGTCCCCAGCCTGGTTCCTTTCCAGAACTCCAGGCTCTTATATGGAACTGCCCATCTATTTCCACTTGGACGCCTAATGAGCATCTTAAACATCACACAGCCCAAACAGAACTTCACATCTCCTTTCCCACCCCAGACTGCTCCTCTCCCAGTCTGTCAGCCCTTATCAAGTCTATCTGCGATCTGCCAACTTTTCTCCAGCCCCACTGCTATCACCTTAGTCCAAATCAACTTCACCTCTCACCTTGCAATAGCCTCCCAAGTGGTCCCCTGTTTCCACCCTTACTCCCTATAACCTGCTAGAACTCCCCAATTATTTCTGTGTCAGTTGGAATAAAATCCCATCCTAACCCTGGCCTCCCAAGGACTTAAATGGTCTGCGCTTTGCCAACCCCTGCCTCGGGCCCCATCTCCCTCCACCCTCCCTGTCAACCCCTGTGCTCCAGACACTATGGCTTCATTTTTGTTTTTATGCTCCCCAAGCTCCTTCCTGCAGGGCCTTTGCCTTTGGTCTCCCTTCTGTCTGGAGCCTGAGGTCTCAGCTCAGAAATCCCCTCCCCAGAGCAGCCTTCCCAGAGATCCCCTCCCAAGCCCACCCCCAGCAAAAGCAGCCACTGTGCTTGCCTAACCCAGCATCCTAGCTTAATTCTCTGCTTGGTCTTTGTCACTACTAGCTGGTATTTCTCTGGTTCCTTTGGTTATTTATCTTTCTTCTTCCTCCACCAGAAAGTAAATTCCAGAGGAACAAAATTAACTGTCTGTCTGGTTCTCCCAGCCCATGCTCCAGGCCTAGGACCCTGCCTGAGCGCAGGTGGGACGTGTCCAAACCTAAGTGTCCAGTGAATGGAAGATGAATGTGGGAGAGTGAGTGGCTGAAGTGGGTATGTGTGAGTCAGTGTAGATGCATGAGTGTGTGTGTGTACACATGCTGGCTGAAGAGGCCAGACTAGTGGCTTAGTCTGAGGCGGGACTAGAGGACCACAGTGATTGGGAAGTCTCCTTCCCGCGGGGAGGACAGGGAAAGACAACTTGTGGGGTCCTCCCCACAGTGGGGATGACGGTGGGTGGGGTCCCAGCCAGGCCGGGCCAGACTGGGGACGTCCAGGGCGCACCTCTGTCCCGCCTCCAGGCACAGGGGCCCAGGGCTGGCCGACGTGGCAGCTGCGCTGCCGGCGGGCAGGCGGGGAGGGAGGGACGGAGGCTGGAGGCGGGCCGGAAAGTTTGGCGGCGGAGGCGGGGACTCGGCCGGGGGATGCGCGCCCGGGTCCCCAGAGCCCCCAGCTCGCCTCGGAGTCCTGCTCAGCATGGGTAAGTCGCGATCGGCGCTGCGGGCAGGGAAGGCCGGCGACCCCATCCCTGCGCGCGCACTCTTTGCCCTGAGCTGCAGCTCCCCGACCAGATACAGCCCACTCGGGTGGCAGCCGGGACAGCAGGCCTTGGCTGGTGGCTGGGAAGGGACGTGGGCCCACTTCCTTCCATGCTCCTTTCTGCCCAGAAAAAAAGTGACCTGAGAGGGCTCCTTACTTGATACTGGGCGCTTACTCGGGGCCAGACCCTTTCCTGACCGCTTTAAGCCTTACAGCGTCCAGCAGGCGAGTGAAATTGTTCCTATTCTGCAGATGAAGAAGTGGAGGCTCCAAAGGGAGCAAATTCATTCATCCACTCGCGGAGCACTTCCCACCAGGCGCCGTTCTAGGCCCGGGGATGCTGGCCTACACAAAATAGACAAAACCTCTACTCTCCAGATACTCAGTAGAGGGGAGATGGGGTGGGGGGAGGGGGGCAGGGAATTTCTTTGTTGCTCCAGGGGACTAAGGTTTCTGTTTTTCTCTCTGGATTCGGAAGCATCAAAGGGTCAATATTCATCCACCTACTATGTGGCAGACATTGGTTTAGGGCTCGGGGACTCAGTGGCCCTGTGTATAGATTTTGGGGTCAGAAAGACCAAGGTACCAGCCCTCCTTCCCCCACTTCCCAGGTGCATCGTGACCTGGGACAGTGTAGTTAAGCTCTCTGACCTTCAGTTTCCTCATCTACAAAACGGTCCCCATAAAACACCCTATCACAGGGAAGCCATGTGAATGACATGAGAATATGAACTTAATTACTCCATATACCACTTGCCCACGGTAAATGGTCAGTTAACATGAGCTTTTATTTTTTTATCACACCCAACATTGGGATTCTGGAGTCAGACTGCCCGAGTTCAGAGCCTGCTCTGTCACTTTACAACCATAGGCAAACATCTTTACCTCTCTGTGACTCAGTTGCCTCATCTGTAAAATGGGAATGGCACCAGTGCCTGTGTTACAGGGTTGCTGTAGGAATGAAGGCAGCTGACACAGGTATGGCTTCTGGAAAAGGATGTGAGGTTGGCTATAGTGACTGCTCTGTAAGTATCACCTGTTGCTGGGACATTTGGAAGCCCGCCTTCTGGGTGAGCATATTTGCGTGGTTCAGTTTCAAACCTGGTCTTTCCCTGGAGTTTCAGGGGTAGACATGGCAGGTCTCTGGTGGGGGAGGGACCCAATACATTGTGACTCTGGTTGAAATGCTGCTCTAGTGTCACCAACTGAGGGTGCACCCCTGGGACTTGCAGCTGGTGATATGGGCACCCAAAACCTGGGTTCTTTCCGCTTCACCTGCCCCTTGATTCTCTCCCTGGGCAGCTCTGCCTGCCACAGTGAGAGGCTTAGAGAACTGAGGGGTTTCCTCCAGTGTGGGACAGCTTCATATACTATATTTAGACAGACAATCCATAGAAAGGAAGAGTGGTTCCTAAATCCAGGCTAGGCCACTCTAATTTGGAGGCCAGGATTTACTTCCCTTCCAGGCTCTGGACCCTACTGCCCCCCAACCCCAGGATGCTCAAAAGCCAAGATCCTTTCTCTCTGGATTCCCTATGTCCTGAGTTCATTCATTCATTCAGTCATCTGTTTACTCAACCAGTACTTACTGAGTGCCTACTGTATGCCAGGAACTGTCCCCAGCATCAGGAGACAACTGAGAACAAACAAACAATTCCTGTTCCTTTGGGGCTGACATTCTGCTTGGGGAGCCCAATAGATATGTAAAACATATAGTTATTTCAGATGATGAAAAGTACCATGGAGAAAAACAAGTAGAGAAGGGGATACGAAGTGCTGGGTGCCATGGGAGTTTGCATTTCTAAGTAGAGGGCCAGGGAAGGTCTCATAAGAAGGCAACGTTTGAGCAGAGACCAGAGGGAAGGGGGATTGGGGCCTCTGAGATGGAGGGAAAGGGCTTTCCTGGCAGAGGTGATAAAAAGCCTTGAGATGAGACAGGCTTGGAGTGAGGCGGAACGGGAAGGAGGCTGGTGTGGCTGGAGCCCAGTGAAGGGAGGCAGGTCCTACAGGGCCTTGAAGGCCACTCTCAGGACATTGGCTTTTTTTCAGAGTGAAGTGGGAGCCTTGGAGGGCTCTGAGCAGAATTATGTGGTCTGACTTGGGCTATCGTAGGATTCCTCCAGCTGCTCTAGAGCAGTAGATTAAGTTCAAATGTATCTGACACAGTCCTGGAATGGGACGTGGAGATACCGCCCTGGACCCTGACTCAGTCATTTGTTCACTCAGTAGAAGCTTTATTGAGCCCATCTTGGGTGTCAGGGTGGGGCTGGAGCCCTGGAGGCACAGAGACAGTAAGTCTCTGTCCCCATCCTGCTCAGTTCTATAAGGTAAACACATCACTTATTCAATTACTTGGTGTGAGCAAATGCAGGAGAAAGCAGAATTGGTTGGAAGTGAAAAATATGACTTGGAAAGTTGAGGAAGACGTACAGGAATTAGAGATTCCCTCAAACTAGCTTAACCTAAAAAAAAAAAAAAAAAAAAGAGTGGGGTGTTATTTATTGGTCACTGAAAAGTCCACAGCTTCAGGCATGGTTGGATCTAGGGGCTCAGGCAGTGTTGTCAGGAATCCCTCCCAAGGGGAGATGGCCCCCAGCTGCTCTAGGCAGGTAAACTACCAGCTCAGTACCCCAAGTAAGCAAACACCCTGGACTGGACTGGCTCTCACTGGCTCAGGTTCAGCCACGTGACGTTCACCACTGTCCAAGGCCGGGGAACCTGCTGGCTGATCAGATCTGGGTCATGGACACACCTCTGGAGCTGGATGGTGGGGGTGGAGTAGGGAGGTCATCTCTACCCCAGATCCGGAGGCAGAGTTGAAGACGGGACAGGGAAGGGCAGCTCCCCACAGAGCCGGCGAGACTGATGCCAAATAACAGACGTGTATTATCAGAGGCCCCCCGGGATAAGGATGAGTGGGCATTTGGGAAACACGGGTGGAGCAGGAGAGGGAGAGGAGGCACATGCAGAGGCAGAGCGGCATGAAAATCTACGGTGTGTGCCGGGAACCAGTGTTTGCAGGGTGTGTTGGAGAGGTGGGGACGGGGGTGGGGAGGAGAGGTGGCCAAGGAGTTGGGCTGGGGCCACCAGCTTGTGAAGGGCCTGGGAGGTCATGCTAAGGAGTTAGGACTTAATGGAGCATGTGGTGGGAGCCTTGGAAAGCTTAAGGAAGAGAATCCTCTTCCCCCATCTTTCTAGCGGCCCTGACTCATCTGAGGCTGTCCTTCACAGCTCCATGGGTCAGTAGCACTTCACCACGCTTTGTGACTTGGGATTTTCCTGAGAACTTTATTTCCCCTCCACATCTGCCCCCTATGCCCCTGCTCTCTCTCACACCCCACCTATCTCTGATCGGCCCTTCTTGCTTGAAGTCAATCCAGCAAAGCTCTTAAGTGCATGGGTTTGGGAATCAGATGGGTCAGCGTCTGAGTTCTGATCCTGTTGCTTCCCAGCTGTGAGAACACTCTGAGCCTTAGTTTTCCCATCTGTCAAATGGGGATAATTGTAGCAGTACCACCTAGAGTTGTTACGAAGATAAATTGAGAGAAGGCACCTAAAGTCTTTGCAGAGAGGAAATACTCCATCAATGACACTTGTTATTATTACTGTTTGATCTCACTTTTATTTTTGCTGTTCTGCTCTTACCACTGTGACCTGAACCTGTCCTGCTGCATTTTCCAGCAGAACCCGTGGACAGTCAGCTTTGCCTGTGAGCCCTTTGGCTGGGTTCCCATTCACCTCAAGAAGAGCCCAGGAAATGGCAGAAAAATTCTGTGTTTTCACTTGATTGCCTCACGTGGCCTGGAAGAACCTTCCCTTCTGGCAGTAAACTCCAGAAACCGAGGGAGGTGGGGCAGAGGGAGGTGAAGAAGGGGCAGGACCTGGGCAGCATAATCTCCCCAGAGTATTTACTGATGGTCATGAAGAGGAAGGACAAGGCCAGCCAGGGAATGGTAGGAGGCTATTCCCTGGGGGGCAGAGGTGATGGGGAGAAAGGTGAGCAGAAAGTGGGGAGTGATTCCTCTACCCATGAAACTCCTCCCCGCTGCACAAAAATTGCCTAACATAGATGGAGCGAGGCAGAAGTAAGAGAACAGGGTGAAATCTTATTATGCCAAGGTATAATAATGGAGTGGTTAAGGGCAGGGATTGTGGAGCCAGACCACCTGGCTTTGAATCTAGACACAGCTACTCACTACTCTTGACCTTAGGCAAGTCTCTGATGATCAGTTTACTCATTCATAAATAATACAAAAGCCCACCTCATAAAGTTGTGGTGAGAATTAAATGAGCTATTACACTAAAAGTGCTCAAAGCAGTGCCTGGTCCAGATCAAACACTCCATAAATCTGGCTATAATGTTATGAATGTTCTTGTCAGGTCCAGGTGGGGATGGGTGAGACAGATACATCTGGATTACTCCTGACGCTTCCAGAAATATTTGTTTATGTATGTGAATTAAAAATTAAGAGCAACCCGTTTAACTGCTCTGCCAATATGGTAGCTGCTGGCCACATGTGGCTATTTTCACACTTAATTAAAATTAAATATAAATTAAAAACGCAGTTCCTTAATCACATTGGCCACATTTTATTTTACTTTTTTTAAATGTGGCTTCCATTATTATTAATATATTTCTTCATTTACTTAATCCAAGAATACACAGAAAGTAGTTTTATTTTTTTAATATTTATTTATTTGGTTGCATGGGTCTTAGTTGTAGCACACGGGCTCCTTAGTTGTGGCAGGTGGGCTCCTTAGTTGTGGCTCCAGGGCTCTTTAGTTGCAGCTCACCGCCTCCTTAGTTGTAGCATGTGGGCTCCTTAGTTGCGGCTCAGGGGCTCCTCAGTTGTGGCAGGCGAACTCTTAGTTGCGGCATGTATGGGGGATCTAGTTCCCTGACCAGGGATCGAACCCGGGCCCCTTGCAATGGGAGCGTGGAGTCTTAAACACTGGACTGCCAGGGAATTCCCTTCTCTGCCTTTTTTTTTTTTTTAAACGACATCCATCACCACCTGAAATTATATTATATATTAATTCATTTATCATTTGCCTTTTTCTACTAGAATGTCAGATCTTTGAAAACACCATTGTATTGCCAGCCCCAAGAACACTGCCTGGTGTGTTGTAGATGCCAGATAAATTTTGGAATGATTGGATGGATGCATGAATAGATGGGTGTGTGTCTGGGTAAATAAGGGATGGAATACAAAGATGGGTGGATAGATGGATCAAAAAATGGATGGATGTTTGGGTGAATTAAGGGGAAGATAAATGGGCCAATGAATGGATGAAAATGTGGTGGATGGAGTAGATAGATGGATGGAGGAGTGAATGATGAAGGGCTGGGTGGATAGATTGATTAGTAAATAGATGGGTGAATGAATGGAGTGGATGGATGAAGAAAGAAGTGGCTGGGTAGATGGATGGATGGATGAATGGGTGAAGTAGATGGACAGAAGGAAGGATGGAGGGAGAAATGGATGAAGGAAGAAGTGGATGAATGGATGGATGGATGGAGAGATGGATGGAATGAAGGAAGAAGTGAACGAATGGGTGGATGCATGCATGCGTGGGTATGTGGATAAATGGGTGAATGGATGGATTAGATAGTTGGAAGGATGGACGGACAAAGCAAGAAGTGGTTGAATGGATGATGGATGGATGGATGAATAAATGAATAGATGGATGGGTGTAGTAGAAGGATACATGAATAGATGGAGAGATGGAGGGGTGGACAGAGGGAGAGGAGGTTGGGTGGATGCTCTGGCAGGAAACATTCTGGACTCTGTCCCTGTTACTTTTGTTTTCCAGGCCGACCCTCACTCTTCCTGGCACTGTGTGCCTCTGTGTCTTTGCTGGGTGGCCTGACCTTTGGCTATGAACTGGCAGTCATATCGGGTGCCCTACTGCCACTTCAGCTTGACTTTGGGCTAAGCTGCTCGGAACAGGAGCTCCTGGTGGGCAGTCTGCTCCTGGGGGCTCTCCTTGCCTCCCTGGTAGGGGGCTTCCTCATCGACCGCTATGGCAGGAAGCAAGCCATCCTCGGGAGCAACTTGGTGCTGTTGGCAGGCAGCCTGAGCCTGAGCCTGGCCAGCTCCCTGGCCTGGCTGGTCCTGGGCCGCTCAGTGGCTGGCTTTGCCATCTCCCTCTCCTCCATGGCCTGCTGTATCTACGTGTCAGAGCTGGTGGGGCCACAGCAGCGGGGAGTGCTGGTGTCCCTCTACGAGGCAGGCGTCACCGTGGGCATCCTGCTCTCCTATGCACTCAACTACGTGCTGGCCGGTGCCCTCTGGGGCTGGAGGCATATGTTTGGCTGGGCCACTGCGCCTGCTCTCCTGCAGTCCCTCAGCCTCCTCCTCCTGCCCCCTGGTACAGTTGATGCTGCAGCCCACAGGGACCTCATCCCCCTCCAGGGAGGCGAGGCCACGAAGCTGGGCCTGGGGAGGCCAAGATACTCCTTCCTGGACCTCTTCAGGACCAGGGATAACATGAGAGGCCGGACCATGGTGGGGCTGGGGCTGGTGCTTTTCCAGCAGCTAACAGGGCAGCCCAACGTGCTGTGCTACGCCTCCACCATCTTCCATTCAGTCGGCTTCCGTGGGGCCTCCTCGGCTGTGCTGGCCTCCGTGGGGCTTGGCGCCGTGAAGGTGGCAGCCACCCTGACCGCCATGGGGCTGGTGGACCGAGTGGGCCGCAGGGCCCTGTTAATCGCTGGCTGTGCCCTCATGGCCCTGTCGGTCAGTGGCATAGGCCTTGTCAGCTTTGCTGTGCCCATGGACTCAGGCCCAAGTTGCCTGGCCGTGCCCAATGCCACTCGGCTGTCAGGCTTCCCTGTTGACTCTGGCCTGCCCAGTGGCTTGGCCCCGCCTCTGCGGCCAATGACCGACCAGAGCCCAGGGCGGCCAGTCTTGTCAACCTCTGAGAAAACCAAGCCTCATCCGGGAGCTGGGGACCCCACTGCCCTTCCTCTGCCAGCCTTAAGCATCGTGCCCGCTGCACCCCCTTCTCCTGCCCCTGAGCATGCCCTGCTGCACTGGACCGCACTGGTCTGCATGATGCTGTTTGTGAGCGCCTTCTCCTTTAGCTTTGGACCAGGTAAGTGGGAGTTCTCTTGCAGGTAACTCTGGAGCCTTCCACCTCTCCTAGTGGGAAGCCTGGGGACCGAATCCATCAGGGTCTCAGAGGGACTAGAGGTGGCTTGACCATGAGAACAATGAACTCAGATTTCAGGGCTCCTTGCTTCTCTGAAGGTACTTCTTCTGAGGGCAGAGGCCTAATTTATGTTTGTAATATTTTCTTTCTTATAAAGGCCCCTAAGCTTCAGGCCTCATAAAACCAGAATGTGCCCCTGGATAGCTCACTCAGAAGGGTTTTAGCTGGAAAGGAATTTAATGAATAGGGTGACCAACCATCCCAGTTTGCCCAGGACACTGAAAGTCGGATGTCCCGGGAAACCCCTCAGTTTTCTGGGCAAACCCAGCTGCAGCCTAAGAGTCCTCCCTGCTCTCCTGTCCTAGTGACCTGGCTTGTCCTCAGCGAGGTTTACCCCGTGGAGATCCGAGGGCGAGCCTTTGCCTTCTGCAACAGCTTCAACTGGGCTGCCAACCTCTTCATCAGCCTCTCCTTCCTTGACCTCATTGGTGAGTCCTCTGACCTAATCCCTTGGCCCGGTTCCTTTAAGATCCAAAAACAACTGCCTCCAGACAGAGCCTGGGCCTCCATATCGTCCAGGTATAAGTCACAGAAAACCCCAGAACGCCAGGGAAGGGTCTCTGAGACGCTGAGGAAGCTCCTGACCCAAGGCCAGTGGTCATCGATGCCAAAGTGGGCGGGGCTCCTTCCCTGCAGGGCCCCAAGGCACAGTTCTTAGGGTTTAGTTATTTTCCCATTTCCTGCACCCAAGTGTTTCCTCTTCAAAGGAGGAGCCCTGGGGGACTGTGAGAAATACTGGTAGAAGAACCCACCCACCATGCCTGTCTGCCATACACAGTCTCTGGGAATCCAAGCTCCTCCCTGGTGCCTCAGTCTTCAAGCATCCCCTTTATGTGGGATGAATGAGTGAGAAAGAGAGAGGAAGGAGGGAAGGAAGGAAGGGAGGGAAAGAGGGAGGGAGGGAGGGAGAGAGGGGAGGAGGGAGGGAGGGAGGGAG